>NC_056473.1:11118980-11431425 GCF_008729295.1 Plectropomus leopardus | reverse complement strand
ACAGATATCACTGCTGATACTAAATTTTACGTTTCAACACCATATGAGCCTTAAATCAGCAGAGCAGACGGATGTATGAGTCGATATTTTGTTTTATTTATGCCATAAAATATCATTTGGCTGTAGATGCATAGTTTAAGCACTAATTGTGATATTGCAGAACAGATAAAGGCACGTAAAGCTGAGTGATATATTATTATGGCCGATAAATCAGGTGAAGTGGTCCCGAAACAGGTAAAACCAGTATCGGCGGATGCATCTGTCAAAATCACGGAATATCAGCCTGACTCATATATCAGTCGAGTTTTCAACAGACGTCACTTCCGATAATGAATTTTACCATTAGACACTGTATGGCCCTTATATCAGCAGAGCAGAGAGATATATGAGTGGGTATTTTATTTTATTTATGCTATAAAATAGTTTAGACATTGATAGTGATACTGCAGAACAAATTAAGGCACGTAAAGTTGAGTGATATCGTTTTGGCCGATAAATCAGGTGAAGTGTTCCCGAAACAGGTAAAACCAGTATCGGCAGATGCATCTTGTCGAAATCAAGAAATATTGTCCTGACTCATATATCAGTCAAGTTTTCGACAGATGTCACTGCTGATAATGAATTTTACGTTTTAACACCATATGACCCTTAAAACAGCAGAGCAGACATATTTTATTTATGCCATAAAATATTATTTGGCTGTAGAGTCATACAGTTTAGATGCTGCACAGCAGAGGTGTGAATGGCTCTAATAAGCATTTGAATAACATTGGGGTCTGACCTGGCTGGTCTCTCAACTACGGGTCTAGCACAACCATTGGATGAAACCACAGACATTTCAAAATGAATCACCTTTGATTGGACAGTAAATCCCTCACTCATTGGTCACCTTCAGGACATAGGCTACAAATGGTGGTTTGTCTCTCCCATAAATATTACTCTAAAAATAATAATAACAACTTATTATTATATATATTAAATATTACTTATTATAATCACTGTTATTATTATTAGTTATTATTATTCAGTTACTTAAGTAAACTGTCACAATAGCACTTCGGGGTTCTATGTGCCGGTCTATCTGAGGGTGGCCCAAAATGCAGCCTTTTGTGGTGTGTTGTTTTGAGTTCCCTTCCAGTCTTTCCTGAAGAACAGCACATAGTTCAGAGAGCTCCCGGCTTTTAAAGGATGGTGGCCTCACAATCCGCAGCTTCCCCATCAGATGTGCCATCGCCCTCATCTAATATCATGTCTATTGTGATTCCTCTCCAAACATCCATTTCTTCTTTGGCCAAGACAGCTCTCATCACTTCCAGCAGCTGAAAACACAAGTAGTACAATAAGTTATGTTCTGTGGTGTTAACACAACACAGATATTATGGATGATGCACATTTTGATCCCATTCTGCACAGTGTATTCAGCATTTTTCCTTAAATCTTACCTTTGCATCGGTCATAGCGCCTGTTGTTTCCCTCAGTTTTAGAGACGCTGCAGTTTCCTATGAAATAGGCTACAAAAAACAACATCAAAGTCACTTTGGTAAACAGATATATCCGTGCTTGAGCAGCAGGCATAGTCACTGTGGCACACATTTTATTCATTTCGAGAGTCGTACAAAGAGATTCACTTAAAGTACACCGTAAAAAACAAGTTACTCACCTAATACTGGTCGCTGTCCTGCCTGTCCTCCCCATGCTGCACCAGATGATTGTGATGAAGATCAGCTCAAGTGTTGCGAGGCCGCTCATTCGAAAAAAAAAATAAATCAAAAGATTCCAGCGCCTCTTCAACCATTCACCGTCATCTTGCTTTATGCTGAGCTCTGTCTTGCTCCTCTGTTATTTTTGGGTATGTTTCCATGTAAACAAACACACGTACTTCGTTTCGTTTTCCCTCCATGTGTTCAAATTTTCGAAAAGAACACATGGACAATGAAATTTTCTTCCAATCGGGACACAGGAGGTGGGACAAAGCCTTCGCAACCCTTGCTGTTTGGCTCAGAGGACTGAACAACCTGGGTTTCCCTGGCGAATCAATGCGCAGAAACTGATGATGTAATCATGCTCACCACGGAGCCTCTGGATGTCTCAACAGGGCATATCGACTTCACTATAATAGATCCATGTACGTATCTGGTATCAGTGGAATGGTTAGATTCTCCATTTTATGTAACTTTTTAAAGCACGTTGATAGGATTAGCACTTCAAAAGTCAGACTTTAGATGGAATTCTTTATAAATACTACAACACATCGCTGGTCTCTTATCCAGCTGCTCTCCATTGCTTCCATTTTTATCAGGGCCAGATTCAATTTTGGGGGGGCCTAGTGCCCCAGCCTAACTGCCTTCCTTTGATTTCACCCATTCTCTAAGTGGGAATGATGGTGGGCTGTTGCCAGCTGTAGAGAAAATTATGCTGTTCTCTACACGCTTAATACTACAGGGGTTTTGTGTGAACCGCACATTTCTTGAGACGATACCGTGTTTACGGAAGACTTCTTTAAAACAAAAAAGAAATAGATCAGTTCCGTCTCTGTGTGGACATGGCCTTAGACTATTTTCAGCGTTCTTTTTCCCTCTGTAGTTTGGACAGCTGCTTGTAAAATTTACCTGTCTTGGGTGAGGTTCAAACGAATGATCTCATAGTCTGTAGGCAAGCCCTCTAACCAACTATGCTAAACCTTCAGACTTTTTGTGTTTTAAGTTGCATGTCAGACTCCTCTCTGGGAAGCGGCCTGTAAAACGTACCTGCCCTGGATAAGGTTCAAACTCAACATTCCACATATTTTTTTGTTTTAATATTCATCAATTAATTAATTTACATGAAATTTTCATGGTTTGGTCTACAAATTATGTACACCAAGATGACGTGGAATTTATGTGCCATTTAGTGCCATCTAGTGGGCCCTGGAAGTACTATATCATGTGAAATATCTCACTTCAGAGTCCAAACTCTCTGCGTGCATTATACGACTATCACAGAAATTAACCACGGCTTCAGCTGGAGTTCACCAGTACCCCGACAAACGTGCGGGTGCGAGGGCCCTTTCATCGCTGCTTGCAGCTTTACTATTCTCCTTTTAACTGCTCCCTCAGATCCTCTTTTAGGTTGTGCTCTTGTGTACTTCTGAGATCAAACTGTCTTTTGAAGTGGGAGTCTCTCTCTTCTCTCTGTCTCGTCTTGAGATGAAAGAGGAGCACGGGGTGACCCAGAGACCCAGAGCGGCCTCTGCAGACGGAGGTAGCCATGGGGTCTTTCTTTCTTTCTTTCTTTCTTTCTTCCTTTCCTCTCTCTCTCTGCCAAAATCCCCCAGTAGTGATAGAAACCAGAGGAGGGTAAAAGGCAGTGGAGCACTGCGGCCCTGCGGCCCATGTAGTCTCTCTGGCTAATTGAAAATGGCTTTGCTCTCCTCTTTGCTCTCTTCCGCAGCTCACTTATGCTCCTGCTGTCCGCCTCCTGCCTCTCCTTCACTCGCTGTCCCCCCCGCCTGTCCACCCCTCCCCCTGGGGACGACCCTCCCTCCTTACTATCCTCTCTCCCTCTCTCACTCGGCGCTGGACCGTGCTGATCTTGGGACATCCCCAGTATTTCTTGGCCTTTGAAGGCAAATATAATTGAGTGGTAATATGAGACGTATTCTCTTTTTCCTCTGCATGCCTCGCTCAATGGGTTATGGAATATTGAAGTTCAAAGTAGGTGCGGTGAACTGTTGTTTTTTTTCTCCCCCCTTCGTGGCGATTGCAGTGTGAAAGGAATTCAGTGAAATGAGGAGATTTTATTTGGATGGAAACTCCGGCCAATGGTTTACCTTGACCCAGCTCCGCTCAAAATTTGAACAAACGGCCCCAAAAAACTGTAAGACAGGTTTCACCCTCCAACGAAAGCAAATTATGGAATAGATGAGCTGGTAATCAAATTCCTCCAAGCCAAGAGAGCAGGCCAGCGCATAATGAAATGGAGTTTTATTATTTACAGCAGAGCTACAGTGCAGAGGGTGTGCGCGAATATCATTTACAATCATTTCCATGCGTCTGTACAACAGGAGCCTTACCCTCTGTGTTTCTCATTGCTCCATCTAGCAGATATGTTCCCAGTTGATCTTTCTACATGATAATAAATATAGTATGATAAGGCAATGTTTCTATTTACAACTTTTATAAAACTGTACAGGAGAATAGATATGTATCAAGGTCTGTCACAAAATGATCGCCTTTAAAATACAACCACTTTATTTGATGTAAGATAAATAATAGCTATTTTGAACCACTGCAAAAATATGAAAATATATACTAGTGCGGAGAGAAGGCCTATCTTCCTTCCCCTTCCCTTGTTCACCCCCCTTTAGTGTGTGCATCCGTCTCTTCAGGAACATGTATGCTATAATTACGGGAGGCCTGTCATACAGTAGCTACATAGTTGAGTTATTTTCTATTTTCTACTTCCTACATGCCTCAATGTCCTGTCCGATATGGGTACAAAGTCAGAGCATTGTCTTTTTTTTTTAAATTTAAAAGTGAGCTCTCAGTGGTAGCCTGATATTTCCAAACCTTTCACACAGAATTAGTGCACCCGCTCCTCATAGCTTACTGTTTAAATTCTACACATTTTCCAGTGTTTCTTTTCATTAGTCACTCACAGTGAGTAATCTCCCCTTACCAGGAATTCAGCACTTAATTAGCTCTGAAGAGAAAAAAATAATCAGAGCTTTAATGGGGCAAATTTATTTCAAATTGTACACAGCAGTGTCAGCCCCCTGAAGAGGGTAATAGTGGATATAGAGCAGGGTGGTGGAGTGCGTAGTGCTGCTGCTAAAAGTGTTTGAGATTGAAATATTCATGAAAATCTCAGTGAAAATCTTGAGAGACCACGCCATAACTTCGGAGTGTATTCCTGTAACACAGCACCGGGCCCTGCCACGGCAGTTTGGCTATTTTTGTTAGCTTAGCTGTAAATCAGCACCATGTTAGCCACCCACCCTAGATACATTTCTTCAGTTCCATTTCTTTTTACTCCAGCCTTCCGGTCCCAAAACGCAGGGCAAAGTCAACAGATAATTTGCCCTTCCCTTCTCATGTTATTCGATCACTACTAACAAACACCCGCCGCAGCCTAAGTACAGTTAGGCTAGATGGATATGCGGCAGTGGAAATAAGCCTGTTGTGTACTGGGTGTGGATGGTGCCAAGATAATCAGAAGGATTTGAGGAATGCCTCTGCCATTGTGGGACTCTCAGTTTTTCTCTGTGTCTTTGGGGAGCTTGTGTGCTTTGATTGCATTACGACTTCATTACTGGGTCAGTTAGCTTTGGAATAATATTTGGAGTAGAGGAATGCAGCTCAGTGACAGGCCACATATAAATTAACATTATCTGAGTGGTGTGATTATGAGGCTAATGTAAGGGAATAACTTGAAGTAGCATGTCGCTGCTTGAATGTTCTGCAGGGGAAGACTGAGGGCTCACAATGCTGGTGCAGCAGAGAAAGATACATTTATACCCCTTTCTTACCAAAAATTTGCACAAGCACATGCAACCCGCTAAAAATAGGCTACACACTGCTTTCCCATTGCCAGTAGGAGAGCTGAGCTGTGTACATGGCTCTGCAGCAGACAAGTGTGCCTTTTAGTGTGTGTGGGGTTTCATTTTGGTGTGTCTGTATGATGTCAAAGAAGGATAAGAGAACACGTAAACAGTAGAAAGCAGCATGGACAGAGGTTTGTGAAAACTTTATGCTGGTTACTCCTCTTTATATATGTCTTACTTATTCAGTCTCTCTTTCAAACTCGGTGCAGTGTAATTTGGATCAGTGCTTTAGTGCTGCTTATGAGGAAACGGATGGTAATAAGTGGAGGTGCGTTCACGCGGATGTTGTGTGTTGTGTTTGCGGGTATTAGCAGGTTTTTGTGCAGTGGGAAAGAGCCATTAGGCAAAAAAAGAGGACCCAAACAGGGTCAACAATCATCAGAGGGAAGAGTCCAGTCAGACTTCTTTCTACACTGTGAATCCAACTCTCAGTTGCCCTCATGTCCCAGAGCAAGCAGATAATCAAAAGTTGTTTTCTCCTCAGTGGTAAAAAGTCAATGAGAAAATGTGGGACTGCAAGAGGAAGGGCTTTTGGAAGACTGAATCCCATTTTATGCGCATGCTGGCCCCCCATGCTAGGGGCTGTGCTGTTAATGTGAACTCCTGGTCCTTTGGTTCACCTTCATACCTGGTGTGACCACCGCTGTGAAATCAGAGCTCTTCATCAATGCTGGCACCCATGCATTTCTGGATGGTCACCCTGCGGATGGAGGGCTTGGACGTTAGCTCCAGCTTCGGCGGAAACTGCTCCATCAGGATACGCAGGACTGAGTCCACTTTCTGGTCCATCTTATGCACCTAGATTTAACACAATGACAAAAGACAAACAGGTTAAGTCAGCTGAATGGCTCCGGGGATAAACACTCTGAACATAAATACAGTGTAGACCTGCGTTATGAAATGAAGGTCGGCGAGTTTGTGCTTTTGTTACATATCCATCTGCCTCTTTAATACAGTTGCATTCCCAATGACAGAGCAGTGCAGGATATAATGACATGGTAGTCTGCCAGTCGCCGTCTACCTGCTAAAGCCACTCATTATAAGCTGTTGAGCCATATGATCCTTGAGTGGGCGTACAGACACTCACTCACACACACATACACACGCAGGCTGCTGTTGTTTACATGTTTCCTGACTGTAAACACAGGTGTGTCGCCCCAAGAGAGACATCTACCGGGCACAGCCAGCCTAACCATGGTGTGAATACAGATAAATGGCCCCATCTGAATGATAGAGGTAAACAGATAACAGACTGCCTGCCTACATTCAAATACAGTGAATACATCAGAACATGAACAAACCAAGACACACTCATGTACACACTCGCAACCACACAAAAGAAGGCACACAAAGTTACTGCACACACTTTTTTGACTTCAAAAAGACTTTCTATGTCGTCACAGATTTGGCCTTGGTTTTACCCCTGTACTTATTTATTTTCTCCCTCCTGAAGCACACACACACCAGTATCCTCTGATGGCTCCAACAGCTTCAAGAAACCAGGGAAAAATGATAAAGATGGCGCTTGGTAAATGAAAGCCTAAACAGCAAAATACATCAAAGAGCCATAACATCTCACACAGCGGGCAGAGCAGACAGAATCAGACTCCTGTCTCTAGTAGATGCTGATAGCGAAACAACCGCGGCATTTCTGGCAGGAGACAGTCAGATAGTTAACATCAATGGCATTTTCATAGGCTTAAGGGTACGGCCCCTGTTTCTCCACATCTTTTTAGTGTGTGTGCCTGATGGCCCTGGACATTTTTATGGCAGAGCCGGACATTTACCAGCTATTATTGTTGTTGAAATATGAGCCATAATAGGAAAAATAAATCTGAAGTATCGGAGTGTGTCACGGGAAAGAATGAAATCGCATAAGAGGATGCCAGTGATCATAATTTATAAATAACTGAGCATTGTGAAAATGTCTGTCAAAACTTAGATTCCAGACAAATAAATCAGTTAAGCTTTTTAGTTGCATTTTGGAATAGCGTTTATTTAATCTTAAAGATAACACAGATAGTGAACTTAAAGTAATGTGCAAGACCACTGGCTGCCTGAGAGACTTTACTACTAACATGTATACTGTGCTGTAACATAACTATGTGGTCATTAATATACAGGATGAAAGAGCAAGAATTGCTTCCTTTTCGCATTTATTGCTTTTGTTTCCTGATATTTCACCATCCACACTGCTTTCCTCTCAGATTGTACCATGACCTAAATAGTTGTGCTAAGTAGACGAAGCACGCGCTGGGCCCGGATAAAGCTTAGAGAATAATAGGCTATCATAAACATGTTGGGCAGTAATCTACAGACTTATCAACATTCTCGTTGGAGCTTAAAATGGATCAGGAATTCCTCCTGCTGTGTTTTCTGAAAGGAGTGGCCTGGGGGACCCACAGAGAGAGCAAAAAAACAAAAAAAAAAAACAAACCTTATTAAACAG
Source organism: Plectropomus leopardus (assembly GCF_008729295.1). Lineage (NCBI taxonomy): Eukaryota > Metazoa > Chordata > Actinopteri > Perciformes > Serranidae > Plectropomus > Plectropomus leopardus. The sequence continues at coordinate 11,423,395 of NC_056473.1, read as the reverse complement.
GCATGTTGTAAACTTTTTATTTATTACCATGGACTGGGTGTATGTGTTTGCTTTCTGTGGATGCATGTGGGTGAGAGATGCAAAGGTGAGGGGGGAGGTTGTGCAAGTGCATGCATATGGATGTGTTACTGGTGGTTGTGCGCTTGTGTGTTGCAAGATTACATTTCCTTGTATGTGTTTCCAACTGTGGATGTGGGTGAATGAGATGGTATGATGACAAATGAAAAAAGCAAAATTCGGAAAGCGTGTGGTAAGGATATTCTTTTTCAAGTTCAAAGTCATGATGTTGGTGGTGACTTGTGTCCACTGTTTCTCTTTGCCAATACATGTTCTTACAGACACACTGTGCTGTATATTGTTATGATATGTGAGACTATTCCTTTTACCACATTACATAATTTTGCTGACATTACCACAGATGCTAAAGCAATTCTTAAAGCTACTATGTTGCACCTCTGAAAGTCGAAACTGACACAAAAAACAACAAAAACGCAATCAGAGCTGACCGAGTGGTAAAAGTTTCAGGGCTGAAAGATTAAGCTAACGCGGAAATGCCGAATAAAAACCTTAGTTATATAGCACTTTTCTTAACAAGGTTACAAAGTGCTTTAGACTGTAGACACCCATGTAAAAATGTGCAACTTTACAGCAGAAATAAATTCAGTCTAGACAAAACAAGATTTCCTCATTCATGATAACTGAAGGGGGGTGAATTTTTATTTAACGCACCCATTTAAATTTTATTAAGGCCCAAATAGAGGAGACGGTAGGGTACTTTTATTATATTTATAATAATAACTAGGTACTGGATGCCCAGATGGCGCCTATTCATTCCAATAGAGTTGCTCACCTTGCACATGCGCCAAAAACGTTTTTAGCTTCAGCTTTACTTCCGCTGTATTGTTTTCATGATTCTAATTCATGAAAGTCAATTGTAATGTTCTGGTCGCCTAAAAAAGGGGGTTTGCTTGATTCGCTAGCAAAAATTAGCATTAGTACTATCTAAGTTAAACATTGCTGTAAATGCACCATGCTAACCGAGCTAACCACTAGCGTTGGGGTTAGCGCCATCCTCTTGCTCCCCACGTTTGGCACCAATGCCAAAATCAAGGCTTCTAAACAGAAGTCCACAGACCAATCGCCATGATATCGGGGGCCATTATTATATAATCTTTGGAACTGAGAAATGCTGCTATTTTTTTTTTTATTCAACTAAATACGATTTTTTTGTGGAATTGCTTTCAGAATTTAATTGTAATTTACATGAGGTTCTCTTGATTGGCATTTACCAAAGGGGTATTGTATTGAGAAGGGGGTTTGTTATCTTGCTCATCCTGTGTAGTGTGTAATTGCTGGAGTTGCGTGTCACCACTGCTGTGTCATATAAACGCATGCTATCCAGTGACAGGTGACGCTCCAGCTGTCCCCGACCCTCCCTCTGACCACAGACAACACATGAGACAGTCACAGGCAGGGCTGACACAGACACAGGCACCGGACAACAAGTGTCTGCTAGGTTAAGTTTTCCACTTTAGTCAATTCATGTACACAGTATGTTAAAATAAAAAGAAAGTTTATATGGGCTGCAAATGATGATTTTAAGAATAAAATCATCATTTGCCCTTTAAAAGAGATTATTATATTTCTTTTTATTAATCAATTCATCATTTATTCTTTATTTTGTCCTCAGTGACAATTACCCCAAACAATTTCCCAGAGCTGTAGGCAATCAAATAGTTTGTTCAACCATTGATCCAAATCCAAGATATTTACAATCAATATATAAATTTACATTTTTTTTTAAATAGAAAAGCTCACATTTAGGTTGCTGACATGAATCAATTTTTTGTTCATCTAAATTTAAAATCAATTTAAATATGAAATAGGTGCAAGGCTGTGGAGTCGGAAAGGGACGCTGAATACAAATTTAATTACAAGGATCATAATTGCGTTATCGATAGTTTATTTGGTCTTTGACCTGTGTTTCATGTACTTCCAGTCATTACAGCTGCTAGTGGAGACATGAAATACGGAGACAACTGTGGGGAGGACTCAGAGGTCCTGTTCACACAGGAACACCCTTCCTGACCACCTTCCTGCCCTCCCCTGTGGCTGTTTATCTGGTATCTAGTGCAATGCAACAAATACGAGTAGACAAACAAACATGCATGCAGTGTGTACCCACACTTATTTGTGCTAGTCTACCTGTCACCTAGCAAATAACAAATAAACAAGGAGAGAAATGAGGGACAACATCCTTAAATGTGGCCAAATAGAGCTGTAGGGGAGAGTGTTATAAAGGAAAACTAATGAAAAGCTGAAGTGAGTAAACAAATGTGTGACGCCAATGGTTAAAAGCCACCATGAGCCTAACTGTCAACACTCTGACAGTTTTCTGCAAAGTAAACTAAATGTATCATGCTAAGATAAGATGAAACAAGACAGATGAGATGAACTTTGTTATCCCTGCAGGGCACTTTTTCTTAGACACTGAAGCTGCATTACAAAGGGAACAAAAAGTATTAAGTATGAAAACAAGACCAGACAACAGCACATGTCAGACATGTATTATGTCATACATCCACATTTGACATGGGGTTTGCTTTCTAAACCTTACTAAAAACTTAACACAAATGTTGTACAGCCAAGCATTGTTTAAATGTGCACAACTTTTTTTCTTATGCTGCTAAGACAGCAAAAGTTTCCAAAGAAGCACCCATATGTTTAAATTTTGTGATTTTTTTTAAAAAAAAGGGGAAGCACAAGATAAGTGGAAAATAGTGCCTTGGGTTTGAATATTTCACTTGGCGTACAATAAGCAAGATTTAGCTATAATATTGTAAAGTGTTTCAGCAAGTAAATACTGAATATACATTTTTTCTGACTCTGGCCCTTTCTGAAGTTTCAATTTAAGAGAGAAGAGACATCTGCTTTACTTTCTGAATATCATTAATACACACACAGACGAGTCCGGAGCCGGCCTGTGCCGATAGAGCAATTCATACTGCCATCTGTTGGAGAGTTGGAAAGCCTGGAGAAAAGCTTGGGGCTGCTTTCGCTTCATTCTCTGATTTCATGCAATACTCTACCATCACATAATTACTGACAAATGGAGACATGACATGCAAGAGAGATATGAGATGCTGGATAACTGAGGGAGCTGTGTGGTAGCCTTGACATGAAATGAATGGTAATTAGGTGTCGTGAAGTGGTGTGGCTTATTCAGCGGGGAAAACAAGGCCGGTATATACAATGAATGGTGCTGTGCTGGCTGGATTAACAAGATTTTGAACAGTCAACACACAGACACCGAGCACGTAGGCAAACAACAAAACAATGACTCATAGAGACACATCTAACTCCCCCTCTCTTTCACAGTCACCTTGAGGACTACGTCATGTAAAGGAGGAAAGATAGAGAAAATATAAGGAGAGTGGTCTAGAGGAGACATAGGTGCAGGGCTGCCAAAAGGAAAGACTACCACCTCCAGGAATGTCTTGGCATCTGTGTCCGACCAGGCCGCGCTATTCAACAAAACAAGATTCCTGTCATTGAAATGCTCTCAATCGCACGGGACAATGGAGACATAGCCGGGACAGGAGAAGAGATAAGACGAGAGGGAAACAATTGCACAGGTCACCGTCCTTGCATGCTGTAGTGATTGTGTAATGTTCTTTCCCACCACTGTGACCTCAAAAGGCCCGATGCTCCAACCTGTGTAACACCAGACAATTTTACAGCGTCACTCTTTCTTTGTTATGGCTGTGTCTACTTACATGGCACAAGCATGACTAACGTAATGTTCATTCCAACTGGAAAGGAGTTTTTTAATATCCCACTGGGGCCTTTTGGATGAAAAAGCAAGGTTTTAAAATACTGTTATAGTAAAAACTGAAAATATTGAGTTACTACTTTTACATTATGGTGTTCTTTTTTTTTCTTATTGCAGTACATTTACTTTGTTACAAACTGTCCTCAGTCAGCAGAACAATATTTTTTTTAATTTTGCAATGAAGCCATCTAAAAGCACACTGATATTGTCCAGGGATAAAAAGCTTGTCATATTTACACAAGGCAAAACTCCTTCATATAAAGTACTTCTTGAGCAAAAAGTGAAACAACAGCTCCCTCGAAATGCACCAGTACTTGGCAGTACCCTGGGGAGTGTCCTTTTAAACAAATAAAGTTATATTTATATTCACTTTTTATCACAAAGATATCCTGTGCCTGTCCTTATGGTCTAGTAAACCTGTTGGATGCATTTGCAAAGCTTGATTTTGGATATTTTAGAATCAGTATTGTTTACATTCATGATTTTTGGGAGCAATTATATTTCCCAAGTATATATCGGCTAACTTTGTCCTACTGTGCTGTAATTGGCTTGTCATTGTCAATTAAGATGAAGTGGTTTAGGTTAGAACAAAGAGGTCAAGGATAAAGGGTTTGTACTAGCCAATCATAACACAGTAGGGCGAGACTAGGTGGAGCAATCTTGGGGGAAAAAAACAACGTGTTTAGTGTATGGGTGTATATAGAAAACCTTTTCATTTCTTTGAAAGTTGCTCAGTGGCGCATGAAGCCAAAAGAGTTCAACTGCCCCGGTACGAAACGACTTGGATCATCTGCATGACTGCACCCATAAAGCAAGCACACTACACGTCTTTTGAAAGCCAAGCAGCTAGCTTCCGGTTTAGCCCTCCGCTAACTTTCTGAATGTTACAGACCGAATGGGTCAAATCCCAAAAGTGAAATGAGTCATTTTGCCATAAAGCTACAAAGACATTCAAGTGCTTTTTAGCATCTTAGTTAGAAATCACTTTCTGAATTACGGCTGCAAGTGTTGTAGCAATGTATAAATATTATATGCTTTCCTTGGTGTGTCCGTCACAATCCGTTAGTTCTGCACTTAATAATGTAATCGCATTCCATTCAAACTCAAATGTAAGATGCTCTCATTTCCTGTTTCAGCTCGTGTGTTGAGCAGCGTACAGTTGAAAGTTACTGACATGTTACATCAACTGACAACAGCAAGCAGAAAATAGTAGTATTAAGACATGGTATTATGGTAAAAGAATATTACACAAATAAGGCATTAATGTGTAGATATCCTATAAAACAAAAGGACTAGAAAGGTCGTTTCCAGTAATTTTCCCTGTGTTCCCGAAGAGCCTACAGTATAATAGCAACAACAACAGCACAGGGTCAATTCAGGTAAATTTCCCTGCCTCTCCATAGATACCCTGTGCAGCTCACCCAGACTGACTGCCTGCTCTTTGTGTTTCACACAGACACACACACACACACACACACACACACACATACGTGCGTGCACACACACACACGATCCAGCGTCTCGCTCATAACACAATGGTCAATGCAGAAAAAGCAACAGAGGGTGTACACACTGGCCTCGCTGGTGGGCCAATAACAAGCTAGTATTACACAGAGGTCATCATTATCATCGCTGTGACAGGGCTGCATGAATGGAGAATGGAGATCAGGGATGGGGGGGGGGGGGGCCAGAAAGAGAGAGAAAAGGAAGAGGGACATTAAAAAAGCCAGAACAAAAGGAAAATAAATTTGAAATTTGAAAGCTGGCAAAAAAAGGACACTGGCGGCTTTTGTCTAGGGGGGAAGAGGTTAGCAATAACACACACAGATAGGTAGTAACCATAGACTGTGCAACACACACACACAAACACACACACACCACATTAGACAAGGAAAGTCAGAAGGCCCCTGATGCGCTGATGTTGTCAAAAGAATAAATCAAGGGCTGTATTCGAAACTGCCTTCTCCATACTACCACTGACTGCAGTATGCACTATGTAGCAGCCAGTAGTATGTAAAATGAAACTGTTAAGCACTTTATTTTGCAGTATCCCAGGCCAGGCTTGGCTGGTTTCTGGTTTTGGAACACTGAGGTAAATATGGCCAATAGCAAACCACCACTACGGTATAGCTGTAATAAGGGCCTTGGTGTCCTTCTCTGTCCCTAATAAAAAAAAATACTGTATATACCGTTAACATTTGATTAAGTTATGTATGTCATGTTGTTTTCCTCATTAACACCTCTCTCAGGTTAATATTGCTGTCTTTGAGATGTTAAATGTTAACTTAGCAGGCTTAATTTAAAGAGTAACTAAACTCCAAAATCACTTTTTTTCAGGTGAAATGAAATATATACAGATGGGTATTAAGTAGTGTTGGTGACTGATTCAGGTTCAGCTCTTACAGTTCTACATATTGTGTTATAAATATGCATAGTGGCTGCCCTCTAAATGCAGTGCAATTGAATTTTGCTTATGGCTGATCTTGGTAGCAGGAGCCTGCTTTCATTACCAACTAAGACCCCTGTTGCCACCTCATCACCACCCTCTCACCAATTGACTTCTTTGTGTTTATGCAGGGGGCAGGGAGGTGCTGTGGATCGAGATTCAGCACAGTAGGGTGAGTGGGCGTGTCTTGGCCCCCTCCCAGCCTTGCCTATTTTTGAGACTTTTTGCACACTCCAGAGAGGAGGCACTCAAGCAAAAAGTGGGTGGTTTAGTTGCTATTTAAACATTATGGGTAGTAGGATAAATGTAGTTACACAGGCTGTTGGTGTGTTTTCCTATGAAAAGTTATAAACTCAAATTTCTACATATCCCACATATTTTGAAAGGCTGCAATCATGTGACCAGTGTGGTGACAGGAGTAAAACAAGGAAGTGGTACTGAATGGTCTCATAAGAATGCAGGTTTGGGTGGTGGATGGGTAACAAAATAATGGAATATCCCCCCGAACTTTACCCTGAAGATGCATGTTTGTAACTGTGTAAATTTATAGCAACCTTGGGGCGCCTGGTGGCTTGGTGGATGGAGCGGCGCCCCATGTGCAGGGGCTGTGTCCTTGCTGCAGTGGCCGAGGGTTCGGTTCTGGCCTCGGCCCTTTGCTGCATGTCTCTCTCTCTCTACCCCTTTCATGCTCACGCTGTCCTGTCGATTAAAGGCAATAAAAGCCCCCAAAAAATAATCTTTAAAAAAAAACAAAAACTTACAGCAACCTTTGAGTGATTTTAATGTACTTCCTCATCATGCTCTCTTTTTTCCGAATCCCAACCAATATAACTTTACTTGCCTAAACCTCACTTCCCTTTCTTTACGTTAACTATATAACTGTACGTTAACGATGTAATGTTTACACTAATTTGTAGGACATCATACAAACTGTTGTGTCTGCATATTCGTAGGATATCAAGTGACATGTTATATGAGGATAGGTTACTTTACACATTTGTGACACAAAGGCTGTGGCCTAGTCACAATTTTGCAATCAAAAGTTAGCTGTTATGATAATTTCAGGGCTTTGCATTATGGGTCACAGTAGGTGAGGTAAACTTATCTAGTGCATTGTGGAAATTTTTCTGAATCTGTTTTTTCTGAATTTAGCCAAATCAGTACTGCTAGTGGGTGGTTTAGAACAAAACCAAAGTTTTTTGAAATACTACGATGAATGATAGTGGGCAACTCGCTATCATTTAAGAGAGTCATCAAAACTAACACAAGGAACACAGCTGGACCCAGGTATATCAGAACTCACCAGCTTTATTTTTTCTGGGAGGTTTGTGACATTAGGCTGAAATGTTTTAAATTTGAGAACCTCAGGCTCTGAAAGCCAGCTGGAAAGGAAGTTGTTTGGGATGGGGATGGTAGACTGTCTCTTTGTCACTAACACATCAACATGGACCTTCCCACAGCTAATTGGATGAACCCTTCACTCCACTCATCTTTGCTTCTGACTTTTAAACTGAGAAAACATGGCAGCTGTTCTGGAAACAGTATTAAATGTCTCTTAAACTGTCAACAGTTTTTAAATAAATTTAAGGAAAAGGACAGGGAATGCAGTTGCATCATTCAGTGAAGCTTGTTTATGTTTTTAGGAGTCTCGTCAGTGAGTCACGTCATTACTACTTAGCTGCTGTGCTGAGTTGATTCCCAGTGTATATTTTACAAATTAAGGTCTTGTATCAGTAGCAGAATTTGCTAGATGTAGGATGGATTTGAGCCTACAGTTTCTTATTCTCCCACAAAAATATGCCAGCATGTCACGTACAATTATTCACAATTTAACTTAGAGCTGCTACAAGCGCTCATTTTCTAATTTCAGAGTTTTTGCATGGAGCTCTCTCTCTCTCTCTCTCTCTCTAAAAAAAAGACCTGGGTAATGACCAACATCTGTGATTCTTGTGCCTGTGGTGTTCTCAATTTATAGGAATATTCACCAAAAGACCATCTGAAGAGATACTTCATGTAACAAAAACTGTCATACTGTGCTATAAAAATCAGACTTTGTTATTATTTTCAGAAGAAGTGGGGATGCAGATGCACACACACTTTACATAAAGAATGCAACACACACAAATTGAGCCCAAGTCTTACTCTGTCCCTCTTCTTTCACAGCCTTAAAAGAAAAACAAAAGAAAAAAACAAGCTGAACCAAGAATCCCAGTCTGTTCAATGAAACCTTGTAAAATCAATATATATTGATGAAACCACACAGATATATAACCTGAAAGAGAAACACAACCATAAAAGAGGAAGTGTATGACTGTTTTATGACAAGCATGTGCCAGTGGTTAGGCGAGGCCAGAGGTGGCTGTGGACGGATGGAGGGATGAGGACAGTCAGACAAACTTCAAAGAGCTCTGGTGGCCTTTATTAACAGCTTGTTTTTGCTGTGTTGTGAGTGTGCTGATTCATGTTCAGTTTCTGGGCCTGAGCCATGATTACGAAAAGTGACAGCATCTCATTATTGATGTGTTTGTGTCACTATGTATGGCTTTCATGAAAGTGTAAAGCATCTTTTAGGTGTTGTATGTATGCATGTAACCATTCTGAGTGTTTCTGTGGTCATTCTGTGCCACTTTTTAGTCATTTTGAATCCCTTAATACTTGCTTTATGTCTTTTATTCTAATCTCTTTTTCTTTTTTCTTTTTTTTTTTGTCTTTTTTTGGTCATTGTGTCTCTCTTCCTGGTTGGTATGTGTTAATCTGTGTGACATTTTGCTGATAAAGACCAGGGGGGCCATGACACTTAGGACCCTGAGCTCGTTAGGCCCGTTCAGTAATCCATCCATCCATCCATGAGACTGCATGAATTTGAATGGCTTTTGACTTTTCATGATTTTTCCAAGACTTTCCACAACTAAATAGGAGCCCTTCCATGACCTTAAATTTTTTTTTCCTCTCTGTTTTCTACAGGGCTCAGCAGTCTTGTTTCCATACAGATGGAGAGGAGCAGCTGAAAACCACCAGCTAATGCAATGAATGTGTGAAAATGTCAGTCTGGTATATTCATGCGACCACTTTTCTAAAAAAAAATTATTCACTTCACCAAATTCTCGTTTTCTGAGTGCACGTCTAAGAAGCTTGTGATATGACAGAAATCTGTTTGTGCAAATAAAGCTAGAAAACCAGCATCCTCAAAGTGTACATTCATGTGAGGTGAAGTGGGGTCATGCTTTGCAAAGTTGAGTGAGAACGAAAGAGAGGGAGGGCGAGAATGACAGACTGCGTGAATGGATCCTAAACCAACGTGTCAGCTGGACTCAAATTCACCAACCCAACGAGCAACCAGCCCGCTCCACCAACGGCATCGGTGCCAGCTGGAAAACAGAGCTAGCCCGGCTCAGATTCACCACGGGCCGGGCCGCTGCCAAGGAGAATGGATTCACTTTAACGCTGGCAGATACAATATGTTCTTTGTATTTGTAAAAGCAGGAGAAAGAGATGGACAGAGAAAGAGAGAAAGAGAGTAAGAAGAAATGAAGGGTAAGGCTGGATGGCAGTGGTGTGGATGGATTGGCTCTGGACTGAGAGAAAGAGAAGAAGGGGGGAGTGAAAGAGGGAAATAGTGGTTATGTTTTAAAGAACAGGAAACCAAGCGAGAGCACCTGACGCACATGATAAGTATCAAGGGCTGCGCCACGTGCCGCTAAACTGCAGCCAAAGCTCTTTTCTGCAGGGGTGGTGGTGGTGATGGTGGTGGTGTGTCGAGGGGGGTGTGTACCGGCTAATCTCTCTTCTGAGTGGGCACGCACTCAAAGCTGCTTTTGTTTCTGAGGGCTACTTTCACGAGGACGTACAATACCCCGTGTCCACTCCTCCCCTCCTCCTCTACTTTTCTTTCTTTTTTTTCCCTTTTTATCTCTCTGTTGTTCAGAGCACGCTCCTTCTCTCTGAAACACTGTGGGTGTTTTATTTGATTTACTGATCATTCTGTTTGGACATGACTGCGAGAGAAAGTGTACGTGCATGTGTGCATCCCCATGTGGTAGTGCATGTCCATGTGTGTCCATACATGCGTGTGGGAAACACTGATCTGGTCTTTCATGTTGTAAGAGGGTTAAAAAAAAAAAAAAAAAAGAAGCCATAAATTAAAACAGCCAGCAAAGCCGGTGTGCGCGGGAGAGGCTTTGATGTCGTGTTGAAGGCGCATTAGCGTTTTTCACATTGAGAGATGTGCGGGTCGGGGAAATGTTACCGCAAACAAAATAAATGTGCAGCATAAACAAGCCAAAAGAGATGAATTATGAGAAGGCTGCATAGAGATGAAGCTGCTGTCAGCTCAGAGGAATACGGGCGTGGGTAAGAGAATGCTTTAAGGTTCCCTTCCCTGTGTGTAGGAAAAAAATACTTTTAAGTACCATAACATATACACAAGAATATATTGATAGTTACAAATAAAATATGATGAAAATATGTAACATAAATATAAAAAACTGAGCGTTTAAATGGAGTGAAATACACAAAAAACACATTTCAATTTGCGTAAAAAAATAAAATGCCATAAATATTAAACCAATTATTTTTCACTGACATATGATTGTGTCCTGTTATTGTGCAAATTCATCGCTCCATCAGAATGTTCCAAATATTTAAGCAGCAGTTCATCAGATTTAGGGGATTAAGTGGCATCTAGTGGTGAGAACTGCAGCTTGCAACCAACTGAAACTTTGTCAGTGTTCATTCCTTACAAAAGTTGTGAACTACAAAAACACACACACTCTGACCCATGTGTACGCACATTTGGAGACAAGGAAACTGAGGCAGATGATGAGGTGGTGAATTAAAGCCAGATTGTAGAAATAAAATGTGAGAGGAATCATTTTACGTAGAATGATGCTTCACACATTACAGTTTGCCTCATATCACACATTACTCATAGATCCACTTTAAAATAAACTTTAAGTCTAGCTGTTTTATTTATGCTTGTTCTAGTGAGCCCTAACTTTTCAATAAGCACCTTTTACTTGTAAAAATTATAAGCCAGTTCAAACCTCACTAAATTTTGCTCATTATTTTATCAGCGCTGTCTCATCATCATATCCCTACCAGACTGTGTGCAGACACTCGTGGTCAGCTGTAAAGCAAAATGCACACATCAAATAACATTAACTAACTACAGAGCATCAGCAGTGTTAAATGATATCTTCTAATACTGTAAATAAATATTACCAATTACAACTATTATTTTTCATGTAGTTTTTGTGTGTAAAATTGCTGCAGTGGACACGGCCGTGCACAAACAGGACACCTTACCCAACAAACCTACACCACCTGTACATATGGATTTTGTTCATTCGTGAAGTCTGGAAATGAAGTCAGTGACAGCTCTTGAACAATCCTTACACTCCATATTCTCATCATGAGTCCTTATCATAATGCAGGCTAAGATCACCTAAATAAACAAATAAACTGTGCTCTTCTATCAAACTTTCATCTTAAATGACCTCCCAGGGTCAGGGATAACACTGATTGTCATGATCACTTTGGCAATGTGTGAAACAACCGGTGTTTGGTTTGTTCTATACAGCTAGCTCTTTGTTTGTTGTGGTTCTAGGGTACTGTAGAAACGTGGCGATGCAACATGGCCATCTCACGTATGAGAACCTGCTCCTTATGTAGATATAAACAGCTAATTCCAAAGCAACATTAACACAACAAGTCTTATTTTCAGGTGATCATACATCAAAGAAAACGTAAATAAAATAAGAAAGTTAAAATATCGCATATCAGACAATATTAATAATTGTGACCCATTATTCTGCAAGTTTAATTATCCAACAGCATTTGCCAAATGTTATCTTATATCTGTAAAAAAAATGAGGCTGGAGTGTGGTCATAGCTGATAAAAACAAACCCAAATGTCCATTCCCCTCCATGTGAAACTTATAAAACAAAACGCCATCTATCCATAAACACTTCAACCTCCTCTGACCTATTTCTAGGAAGCTGTCACCAAACACACAGCCACTCCTGCGACCGAATCGATAAAAGCACTCAAAATGGTTCATAGCACGTAAAGTCAAGTAAACACACTTGGGGGTGAGGAGAGAGGGAGGGAGACAAGGCGGAGGGGTGAGTGAGAGGAGAGGGTGGGGGGAATAAGCAGTTGCCTGGTGAACCATTTGTCCTGAGAGACAGCTGGACATGATCTGCTCCTAACTGGTCCCCAGTGTGGTGGCCCTCATGAGGACAGAACATGCCGTCAAGCACAATTTGACCCTTTATTTTATGTTTGCATAAAAAAGCAGAACATAAACAGTAAACAACACCAAAAATCCGACACTTGAGACTTGTGTCATGTTTCAGCACACATACACATAAATACCTAAATATAATACAGAGATGTGCACAAAAACACCCCCCCCCCCCCCCCAAAAAAAAAAGTGCTCACAGGGGTGTACTTTTTTTTTTGTTTGTGTGCTTATGTCTGCATTATATTTATGTATTTAGTTATTTAAGGCCTCTTCTCCTCTTGGAACTATTTCAACACATCCAGTGACGCCAAACGATAATATTTCTTCATCTTGGGGTCTAATGTGGGAAGATGAATAGCAGTCACATGACTCAATCAGGACAGTTTGATTACATTCCCCTGTCTCCTTAGAGCTAATAAACAGCTCAGCGACGTGACAGCGCCCTACATTTCATCAGCAAGGCAGCAATGACTCAACAGGACAAAACTGTGGACTGCTGCGCCTTTAAATCACTCACACTCAAGCATTAAAAAGAGAAATGAATGATATGCACCTCCACAAATACAAAAGGAGAGTGACACACACAGCACCACAGCGTTTTGTTTTTTTGTGTGTGTTTAAAGGTAATCTGTCAGTCGCTGTGTCCACAGTACTGTATATGTGTATTTATGTGTATAGCTTTGTAGTACAGCATGTGTGCGTGTGTTTATGTCTGTGTGAGCTTGTGTACGTGCACCTCGGCAAGTGATTTTGACTTTGCATCCAGGGTGTGGCCTTGCATGGGGTTCACACAGGGGAGTCTTTATAAAATGAGGAACCTCACGCCCCCCCCTCCCCCCTTCTTCTTCTCACTGCCAGCTGCCACAACCACCAAATGCCCCCCAAACCCTCAAACACACACACACATACACGCACTCCCCCACCCCACCCCACCCCCCCCTCTTGTGCCAGGCTGTGGTGGCAGCCAGCGTGGCATCGTCAGTCACCGGGGAGGTGCCATGTTACTACGGCCACTGCTGTAGGTCGGCCACACTGTGGCTTTGTTCTCGTCATCAATAGGCCAGTCAGCCTGATATTATAAATGACAAGGGGCGTGCCAGCACTTTGGTCTAGGTTCAGGGTGACTATTGAAATGGATACTAATGGCATCATGGCTTATGCACAGAAAATACTTTCCCTCAACAACACAGACGGTGCTGTTTTCTGAGGAACTAAAATACTGACATATGGTATATATAACCATAGTAAAACTGCAGCCAATAATAACTTTTATTATGCAAAAACCTGGCTATTTTTTCCAATTATTATTTATACTACTGTGGAAAATGTCCATCATAACTTCTGTGAATCTACACTAAGGCCTTTAAAAAGCTTTTTTTTCGTCTAACAGTTAACCCCCCCCCCCAAAACACTGATTTTTAATTTACAATTATATAAAGAAAAAGAAAGCGCAAAATTTGCAGATTTGAAAAGCTTGAACGAGTGACTTTTTGCTGCTGATGATAATCTTTTTGTTGCCAATCAAATGATTGCTTACTCAACTACAGTGTCAACTTTAAACACAGCAAGTTTACTGTGGTTTTACCGCAGTCGATTATTTTGCATAAAAGAGGAACTTGGTATTTACTAAATACTAACAGTTGATATCTAAAAAAAAATAAAATTGTTTATCATCACAACTGATAATAGGTTTGAACTCTATGCTGAGAATAAACTGCAAATTGCAGGGCTGAACAGTTAAACTAATGCCAAAAACTGCAGCAAAAGGCCAATAGAGGTGAGCTCCAAAAGTGAGAAAATCCCTATAAACATCCATGTTAAAATGCTCAAGCAGAAATGAACATGTTAACAACCTGATACAAAAATTGGTTTTGGTCTAAATGTTAATATCTCCTTTATGACAACTGAAGGGGAGGGTTTATTAAGGTTTAATAAACTGCCCAATAAAGGGCAAAGTCACTTTGAGTTACATGCCGCCACCTCAGTTAATTGGTCAGCTCTACCGCTGGCTCCTCCAAAATCTCCTCCAAATATGGTCACTTTCAGGGTCCAAAAGTCCAAGATGGCGACGGCCAATGTACCGAAACGGGAGTCCACAAATTAGTGTGTAACGTTGGGGGAAAAGTTCATTGTTATTATACACTCTAAGAAGCTGTGTTAACACACTGACAAAACATACAGAATCAGATGTGTCTACAGCAAGCATCTCCTCATCTATTACTCGTTTCATTTTCTGAAAAAATGCTCAAAGCTGTAAACCATGGTGCAAGTTTCTGGAGCTACTACTTCCAAGGTGTATGGAGAAGCGAGATAAATCAAAGGTGTTGGTCTTTTAATAGAGTTGTTCTAAAAACTACAAGCGTTGCTGGAGTTTCCTCGCCAAACTGAAAACCACACAGCTACTTAAACATGAGAGAGACATGATACAACACATGCAATGTAAACAGGAGTTGTCTGGGCACAGTGGAGGAAACTAAAGATGATGTGTCTGTGTGTGTGTGTGAATATGCGTGTGTGTGTTTATCCCAGACAGACAGTATCCCCACTGCCTCACCCCCCTGCCAGCTGTCTGTCCTGCCCAGACAGTGGCCCTGTGCCTGGTGCCACGGCCTCGACATCGTGCCAGCTGATCCTTGGGTGCAGGAGTCAGCCTGACCCCCACCAACCACCTTTCCCCTTTTAACCAGCATTAGAGCCTTTACTTCAGATAGAGAGCCTTATTATGCTACATGACCACAGCTGGCCTCACACACACAGACAGCACAGTAAAGCAGCGTGAGACAGAACAAGAAAGAGAAGAGACATCTTGTCGCCCACCCGTCTGTTTCCAAATATAGCATCTTGCCCCCTGTCCCACTCAGCCTCTTGTTTTTGTTATGGTGCCGTTTTTTCTCATCAAAGATGAGGACATGAGAAGTGGTTAGTGAGTCTTGCTTTGTTTGGCTTTTAGAGCAGTGATGTTTTGATGGCGTCTGCAAAAGTCGGCGCAAAGCTAAGGAGGATGATTACGCAGACCTGAGACGTCTGGTTGGCTGTTGACAGTGTTTAGAGACATGCGATTGGTCAGAGTGTCCAGGGAAACTGCGCAGAGGTCAGAGGGTCCAGAGAGCTCTCAGAAGCAGGCTCATTTAATGATAAATTATAAAGAGCAGAACGTTCGAAATTCTGAATGAAACAGCTTCCTTGTCGTATTACCAAATGCAGCTGGAATGAGAGCTGGACTGACTGTTTCCCATTCACAGTGGACGGAGATGCCTGGTGTTATTCCAGAGCTAAATTTCATCATAACTCCATCAGCTCTGCTTGATGACCCAACATTCTTTCCTGTAGACCAACACTGGGCCCGCCAGGCTCGGCAGACAAAACAAGGCATGAAACTGATAAGGCCAGATGAAACTATTCCACTCATTTGGCAAGTCACTGCTGCCTGTCTAATATCCTCTGCTCAGTACCTCTGCCCTGAAGCTGCTACTGTATTTGAGGGTGCGCTGATGTAATTGGTAAATGAAATTGGTTAACATAGGGATTGAATTAAGAGTAAAAAATCTTTAAAAAAATCGAGTTTTTACTTGGCTTATGGTGACAATAAAGACAGTTAGCTATTTTTCAGCTTGTACATTTCCACAAGCCTGCATCATGGAAATTCATGCTTTGCTGGCTGATTCTTGTTTGCACTGGATGTATTGTGTCTTCACTGAATTACCTGCGCTACTGAAGAAGAGGTCTGAAGATGATAATTAAGACGCAAGATCAGAGGTTGTTTTTTTCCCCTATATTTTTTTAAAGGGCTTCTATGAAATAATTCAGAGTGTATGAATTGTCCAGACACAGTTCTCAACATGGAGGTAGTTAAACGGATGGCTAGTAGCTAATGGTGCTAATTCCATAAGCAGTGCTAAACAACATTGCTAACAGTGCTGACAGAGCTGATGATATTGCCAGGTAACTCTTATAAAATACATTTTAAATCTCAATGAGTCTTTTACCTGGTTAAATAAAGGATATATATTAGCCAGGGGGGAACCAGAGTGTGGGCACGGTACTTCCATGAAAAGCCACCACGACATCCATCTCCATATGAGCTCAGTGCAAAGCAGCAATGAGCTAGCCAGTGGTTTGCACACATGCACTAACATGCACGTATGGCCGGCCTGACTTGTCAGAACAAACCACAGAGAAGCTCAGATTACACCACACGTAGAAAGAGCGTGACTTAATTCTCTGCTTAGGATGCCATGATTCCACTATACGTTTACAAAGCATACAGTGGTTTGGTACTATAATAATACTCTGAATATCACATACAGAATTGTTAAAGAAGTATTCCACAGCTGGAAAGGCAGTCTTAAAATTGGGCTATCTATGCAGTAGCGGGACACAAATACTTGGTGCCACATGACTAGAGAAAATAAAAGAGAAAGGCTGTGGCAGCTGCTTTTGCTCAAGAGGTAGAAAACCTGGAACTACCAGAATGTGCTCCACTACACCGCACCAATAAACACCATAATCTGAACTTGTCTGTTTTAACACAGGAAACAATAAGACAGCCGGCTGGTAACAAACAATCTCAAATTATGGTTAATCAGTGAGGTAAAATATGAGAACATTAGAGATGAGAAATGGGAGAAATGGGCAATGCAGAAACAGAATCTTCATTTATATTCCATCAGTGCTGCTTAATTTTACTGTTTGATCTCAGTTTTTTCAGCCTGTTTTACGATAAACATTGGCAAAACTTCTTTATCACATCGCCTCATAGAAAAAGAGCTCTACAGCACTACTAGAGGTTAAACCCTCCCGAGGGAACCTTAAAGTATGATTAAAACACTGAAAGGGAGGAAAACTACATGCTACTGGACACTGTAAAATCTGAAAGCTAATTTTACTTAAAAAATCCAGTAAACAAATTGCCTTGAAAAATGTAAGTAAATGTAACTATAAATCTTGCAACTTAAAAATTACAAGTTTAATTAAATCAATCTTTCTAAGTTTTAGCAACTTCAGTTTAATGTGCTATATATCTGTATTCTGATGGCTGAAAACTAGTCAGTCATATTGATATTTTTTTAATTAAGTTTTAAAAAAAAAAACAGAACTTGCTGATCTCATAACTTTATCATTTACAAAACCCTCTTTGTGATGACCATGTGAAGTCACACTAACCTGGTTTACTAAAGTTGCTTACCCTTAAAAAGAAGAAGGTAATTTCACTTTCACTTTTCACCTTTTAAGTTGCAACAACTTTACAACATAAGTAAACACAGCTAAATTCAGTAAACATAACAATAAGATACAAAGTAAATATAAATTAAGATAATGAATTCTATTTTCTTCCCTTTTTCAAGGCAATCCGTTTCCAAGATTATTTTGAGTGGGATCAACTTGTCATTTTACAGCATACAAAATACAACAACAATAAAATACAAAAGAAAATACAGTTCATCTGGTGAGTCATTCACTGTGGCTTGCTTGTTACCGTCCCCACACAGTTAAATGTTCCATTGCAGCCATCCTGTGTGTTTTTAGCATCTCAGGTATGCCAATTATGACCAAAGAAAGTGTGTTGGCCACCATTTTTACCTAGTTTTTATAAGCCCTTGCATTCCCTATGTGTTAAGTGTTATCTGATCGTTCCTGCACAAACAGGAAGGTATTTAATCACAGAATCAGTAACTACTTTCATTTTAGCAATATGGAGGGAGACTGAGGGAGTGATAGAGAGATAGAGAAAGAGAGGTAGAGAGACAGAGAGAGAGGGAGAGATGCACAGCTGCCTGGGTACAATTGCCCTCACAGTACCTAGTCACTGTCATTTGAGAAGGCCAATTGCCTCTTGTCATCAGGGTAAAAGCGAGTCGTGGGGAAAGACACACACGCTAGCCCCCCCTTACACACACACACGCATAAAAATAGAGGCCTAGTGAGCGAGTTGCTGCTGTGAATGGCCAATACAGTACTCATTCCAGAGCTTTAACATCAGCATCAACAGCACAGTCATTAATTTTGATTCATAGCGCTGCCTTGGTTGGGATTTAAATAGATTAGAGATCATGAATAAGACAATTCAGCCTCTGGTTTCTCAGAGGCACACTGGGGTTTTTGAAACAGGGTAATGGTGTGTAAAGCTCGTGTACATGTATGCACTTGTAAACACAGATTTCTGCACGCGCTTGCCCCAAATACCCAATCATACACACACACACACACACACACACACACACACATCCTCAAGCCTGCACACACACTCAGACATATGTACAGTGCAAACACTGAACCACACGCCTTCTGGTCCACCTGTTGTTCCCCCTGCAGCGATGTGGAACCCTCCCGCAGCCTTCTAGCCTCCAGCTGTTGGGTTTGGGGCGACAGACGCACATATGTACACAGCCTCCCCCTCTCCTCATGCTTGCTGCAAACCAGGCTTGGTGGTATTTTTAGCTTGTAGTAAACAGAGAGGCAGGCTTTCATCAAACACAACCCCCTGCCCTTCTCTCATGCTCTCTGTTTTCCCTGCTTCTCCATCTCGCACGATCTCCTCCGTCACTGTCCTTCCCCCCTCAAAGGAAGCAGTCAGGACAGATCACAGTCCTCATTTAGATGACTGTTGATCTAGAAAGGGGGGGAGGAAATGTGGCCCTGTTCAGGAAATGTCTGCAGGTAGCTAAATCTTTTCAAGTGCTCTGCTGAATTAACTCTTTCTATTTTTAACAGGCGCACCACCATGGCACAGTGTGCCCACTGTGAGAGTGAAAGACATACAAAGACATGTTCTGCTGCTGCCACGGTTACTACAGGACATGCTGGAAATATACAGCGCGTGTGCCATGTGTTGTACCTCTTTGCCCCCAACTGAGTCTATTTTGGGTTCAGTAAATAGGGAAAAAACAGGTTTGTGAGTAAATGCAAGGAAAAGGGTAAGAGGAAAATTAAACTTCCACATCGACGGCCGAGCGTTCATCACTTAGAGTGGAAAAAAAGACGACTAATTTGATGTTGTGCAATTTTCTCCCGGGTGAGCACATGCGATGGAAAGGGAGGGGAAGCCACCCAAGTTGGGCAATGGTGGCTGAATGCCACTTTTCTTCACAGATTGTGGTTTATAATAGAAGGAATAGCTCCGTGTCACACATCACGCCACTTGAGGTCACATTATCATGCCGCCCCAGGCAACATGACTCAGACAGAGCCAGCAGCGCGAGGCCGATGTATTCTGCTGTGATCGTCTGCTAGATCAGACCCACCTCACTGTTCTTTTGTTGAGTCTGCTCTGCTTTTCTGCAAACTCAGACAAACTCATGGTCACCAACCTTTTCAGGCCCAATGTTAGCCAAGATCTACTGCTCATAAATATCATAAACTCCACAATGTTGGTAAAATGCAGAATAATGATGCCTCTTTCTTTATATTTTGTCTGCACTGTGCTTGACCACAAAAATGATTATGAAAGAGCCTCACCTCCACCCTAAACTGGTCTAGAGGACACAACTTCAAATAACAGTGGCAAAAGTACACACTGTGAAAAAAAGGAGCGAATCTCTGGCAACAGGTACTGTAATAATAGCCTTTTTCCATACGGTTTGGACACCCATACTGTGCCATGCTTTGAGCCACTACTATCAGATTGTGTGATGCACGCACAGCCGGAGTGATTTTCCATCCAACAGCACAGCACAGTAAAAGGCATGGTTTACTTGTATCACATGTTGGAGGTATGCTGGTTGCAGCGAGCCTGCCGCCTGCAGCTTCTTATCTGAACTCCACAGTAGGGTTGTTGACTATTCCTCCCTGCAATATTATAAACTGATCACATCTGGAGTTGAGTATCCAATAAATAAATTAGAAAATTGGCCCAGTACATCACCAATTGTTTTTTGGTTATTTCTGTAATTTTTTTTTTTTTTTACCATAATGGTCTGCCTCCCAGGAATGAAAGAGAGACACTGCTCAACAGGCAAAACAGGGAAATGGAAACTGCAAACTTTTACATCTAACTCAGTGAATTAAAAGTTTATTTTGACCAAATCAGAGTAATGTAATTGTTGGAACATTGGAAAGACAAACCAAGATGGTTTTGGTTAAAATGTTTTTCTTTCTATGTTTTACAATGAGTTAAAAAAAGGTAGTTAAAGTCATCTTAATTCAGTGAAAAAGAGAAATTTGAATTTAGAAGTTGAGATGTTACATTTTTCTATATTCCAACAAAAATTTGAACATATAGCCCAACCATAATCGACCCATATTCTGTAGCTGCTTCACAAAAAAGCATCCCTGTGATGGGAAACAGGAGCAGCAGGAAGTGATTGTCTTAAATTAGAGGTAAAAGGAAGCAAGAAAAAAACCCAGATACAGCTGTAGGACAGCACTCAATGTAGACTGGTGAAAACTGACAAATTGAAATGCTTTGAAACTCCAACCCCCAAAAGCACCACCCATATGTATCATATAACCATCCTCGCTCCCTCCATACATTCTTGTCAAAGTGACTTTGCTTAATATTTACTTGAGGTGACCAAAGGGCCAAAAGCCACAAAAGTGAATTAGTTTGGAAGAAAAACTTGTCACATAATGGCCTTTTAGTGTAAGTCTGCGTAGGCCTGTTGAGTTTTGTTTTGTCATTTCCCGGAATGAGTAAGCAGGGGTTCACTCACTGGCCCCTACTTCCTCAAAATACACCCTGAGTCAAGAGGTGAATAATGAGACTCACCCCCCCCAAACATGTATGTGTGAATTTATGTGACTCAATGTGTAACTATGAAGGTGTGTAAGTATGGGGATTCCTGATTCATGAAATGTATAACTCCTCTCGCTCACACACACACACACACACACACACACACACACACTGTCACACACATATACAAGCCCTTGTGTGGTGACACAGCACTAATGGCAGCGAGGGCGTATTGTGAAAACAGAGAGCTGTATGCTTTGCTGGTTCTGAACAAGGCCGGAGGGTCTGAGCTCTGATCCTGATTAACCTCTCTGTTGCCAACCCCTAACATCCGGACCCCTCCTGCCAGCACACTACTGAAACAAATACCTGTGAGGATGCTACAGGATAGGTGGTGGCTTTCAGCCACTCTCTGAGTCTATCAAAGTATGAATCAGAATGGAAAACACAAACAGAGAACTAACTCCCACTATGATCAGCATTTACATTTGGGAAGTTTAGCTAACATTTCAAACCAATGCTCCATCAACACTGCAAGATACCAATAATCATGTTATGTCTCTGTATCCTTGAATTTCACATCCTGAATGCTCTTTGACTAAAGAAGAAATGGGTTAATTTAATTTTAACGTGATTGATCACATGATGAGTGGAAAATAAAAGAGTATTACTAGCTTAGATTTAGTCAGTGAGATGATCAGCAGCATAGCTGCTAATTCAGGCAGAGATGAGTCATTCTAATTAGCAGTAAATAATCTCCCCCATGTAACCCCAAAGCCACTCCTTCATTTGCATTTTTATTTTAGGGAGTTACACTAGCTTTAAACCCGTTGACTTTAATGATTACAACACCAAAACTTCTTGAAGGCCTTGATAACAAATACTGCAGTCAAAAATGCATTGTGCCATTCATGTCACTGAATGATCACCCATTACAGTAGTGGATAAAGAATTATTCCTTTATATTGATTTGTTGTTTGAAAAACAATAAAATCACTGACTAATTATTTAAACGATTTATTAAGCAAACATGTCAAACATTTGCCTGTTATTTATCTACTGTCATTGGGTTTTAAACTGTGGGTAAGTAAAAAGGTGTTTGGATGTACTGCCAAAAAAACAGAAACGACATTAGAGAGATCAAATAGCACAATTTAGAGTGGCCTTTCATTGTGACCATCCCAAGGCACTGCAGCGTAGTAATGATGCTGGTTGATATGGCATGCCTAACAGGTGGATAGATTATCTTGGAAATGGAGGAGTGCTTTCTAATACAAACTTTTTCAAATTTGCAACCAAAATCTGAGATTAATATCCATACTGAATACATGAAAAGAGTCTTAGACCTTTATCTCAAACCTGTGGAAAATGGGAAGAATAACAAATGTGTTGCGTTTAAATTGCTATTTGGTATATACTCCATTATTGCAATCCTACACGCTGGACCTTTAACAGAGTTATAAATAATGGCACAATTGCTAATGGTTTCTTGATGTGTGCTGGAAATATAAACTGCGGAAATAAAAGCCAAGGCCAAAGGTAGTCGTTCAAGATGCAAGAGTATGAATTCAGAGTTAAAATTTAGATATCCTACACCTGTTTCCTCAATTGCCTGAAAGCCTTGAAAATGTTAAAATGATCTTACTTTTCTTACAAGACATAGTAGACAGAAGAAGAAGTAATGTGTATTGCATGGAAAATACAAGTAGCTGTAATATTTTTACACTTCTCCTGCCCAGTGAGTTCAGACATGAAACCACATCTATTAGCGAAATAAACAGCTACAATGCCGATAAAAACACCCACTAGACCAATGGTTTCCTATGGCTGATGGGTCCAACTTCAATCAGGAAGGATGTCTATTCGGCTGCCATTCTAGAAATATTTATAGGTCAAGAAACAAACCAGCATTGTCCAAACAATTTAAAAAAAAATTTAAAAAAAGAAAAAAGAAACGATTTAAATAAACACTGTAAACAGATGATGTGCTGGTGGGAGCCCAAGTGCAAATAAACACCTCAGGAAGGAAGACAGAGTGAAGACTTTTCCGGAACAAATCCTTGTCCAAACAGTAAGACAGACAAGGGTTTGTTTGTCTTGCTGGCCTCTTGACCTGAGCTTTGTGGCTGCAAACTTTGAGATTTGTCTTGGAGTTGATGAGTTAGCTCAGCAGTTAGCAGAGGACAGTGATAAAGAGATTGTTGATGACATGCTTTCACCCTGCTACCTGTTGTGTTCACTTGTTGTGTTCACTTATTATGATCACTTTTATGATCACTCTATCCAGCGTCCTCTACAGCCTCTTGCTCTGCCTGCAATACTTCACTGTTTGGAAGAAGCAACAAAAGAGAACCTCCAGGTTTGATACTGGGAGCTACAGCAGTACATCACACAGCTGTTACAAGTTGGAGAGAGCATGTTAACTGCCGCACACTCCCTAACATGATAACATTGAACAATCACAAGTAACTGAAGCCAGTGATAAGAAGAAAACTGTTTACTTTGGGTCATTATTGAAAATATTTAACTTATCCAAAGAACAGAGATAATTCTGGCATGGCAAATATATTTTAGGGCTATCACTCTTATTATCTAATAGTCAAGGTCAAGGTCATCTTAAGCATTTCAAGGAGAATAATCTCTCAAGGACACGTAGACACATTTCACTTCACTGTTTAGTAAACATAAACAAATAACTTTGCCCTTTCATAAGCAAATTAGGTTTATTTATTCTGTTACACACAAATGTTTACGACTAATGTAAATCAGCAAAATCAAGTACATTTAGCAATCATGCAGCTTGTTGAGTAGTTAACTGGTGTTAGGTCAGGGGTCAGTAACCTTGACTGTCAAAAGGGCCATTTTTGTTGTCAAGCGACAACTTTGAGAATAAAAAATGGAGCCAACATCAACATGCCAAAATCTTCAGTTCCTCTACCGGGTACTTGAGGCTGACTCAAAAAAATGAATAAATCCCCATAAACCCCCATTCATGACAACTATGCAAAGATGAATTTCTACAACTTCACAACTTACCAATTCTAATTTTATCAAGGCTTAAAGTTATGCTTACTTAAGGGTAAGGTCATTTGAGTAACAGACTGTATGCATCAGTACAGTCTGTGAGTCAAATCCACTTCTCCTTCCTCCACAGTTTTAGCCTCTCATCCAAATTCAGTCACTTCTGAATTAAAAAAAACCCAAAACAAAACAAAACGTGAACAAAACTCCTCATTTGAGGCTTCAAAATGGGATTCCACAAACCAAGTGGTGATGTCAGTGTAGATATGTCCATTATTTGCTCCAATCTATGCTTATAATTACGGTGAGACAGCCTATTGAAGAATAAATTAGCCTAATAAAAGATAAAGGGGATAAAGAACTGCATGTTGCTCGTGAGTCGCAGGTTGCCTATCCCTGCATGCACAGAACTTCACTTATGATGTACTGTACTTTCAATCATCAACTTTTTTGGTTATGTCTGACTTATTAAAATACTCTTCGCATTAGGCACATACTCTTAGTGACAGACTCAGGCATAGCTTCATCCAAATGGCACACAGAATGAGTCACTATTGTCGTAAAGGTGCAGGAATATGGACTGTTTTCACTGGGGTGAGGGATGTGTTGACTTTATGTGTGTGTTAAGAGGCCCAGTATCAGATTTAGGCCTGGTCCCTCTGGGCTATAAAGCATGGTGTTGAATCACCACTCTGCTGGGGCCTGCAGGGGCTGAGTATAGAGAGGAGAGGGAGGGATAGTCGGAGGGACAGCAGCAGGAGTGTGTTGTTTTTTTTTCTTTTACTTTCTTCTTACCTCTGTATTACAAGGTGAATATCTTTTTCTCCTCACTGAAGAGGCTCTTTTTCGAAATGACTATTATCTCTCTTTAAAGCAATAAACATTTCTGTTATATCTTGAATCCCTTGGCTCATCAGGCTCTATATTTCCTGTTTAGTTCAGTTTTTCTTTCCATTCAAATTTGCATTAATGGAATGACTGTACTTGACAAAAATTTTGACACAAGTTTACTCCATCTCCGTCACACTACTCTTCCGGTCCAGGTTTCATGTTTTCTTTATTTTTTTTTAAATCATTATTATTCATTCATTATAAAATTTTATTTGGAAAAAAAATTATTCATTAGATCAATAAATATTATATTTTAAGACCAGCTATATCACTACCTGTACATAATCATTTATATCAACAAAAGAAGGTAGGAGGTAGATTTATTAGTCATTTTTTAAACAAAGTAAAAAAAAAAAAAAAAAAAAGCAAGTTATTTGCAAATTTGGGCACATTTAATCACACAAATCACTCCTAAGCTTCAAAGGGCTTCTCTGCAAAATAAGTAGTCTAGTCTATTCAAAATAGATTAAACTGTTTCTAATATGAATCAACTTTTTAACAAGTGTTTGTAGAAATAAGTCTGAGCACCATGAAATAAGAGGGGAAATGTCAACATCACTGCATAATAATAATAAAAAAAAACGCAACTTGATTGCAAGAAAAAAAAAATGCAGAAAATTATCTTGTTGCACTATGATCTTGTCATGCACTTTAAGAAAGTAAAAATTTTTGAAACTCAATAGTAAACACAAGTCTTTCTCTCCCCCCTCTACATCATCTCACTGTCCTCCAGCTTGGGAAGCCATCAGCAAGGCTCTCTGCGGTGAGGTGGAGGGTTATGGCTCTGGCTATTGAAACGTATGCAGACAGACACACAGGTGGTGTTTCGCTCTCACTCTGGGGAGAAAGTGAGTGAGTGACTGAATGTGACTGGGCTCCCTCTGTCCTCGCACATCTGGAGCCGGCTGACAGAAGGGGAGGGGAGGGTGTGCAGAGTGGTGAATGGCAAAAAACGCAAAGACAGAGTGTGTGTGTCTGTGTGTAGAGGGCGGCATGATCTGTGTGCATTGTGGTTTTGATCTCTTCATTTTTGTGGATAAGAGGGTGCCTGTGTATGTGTGAAGGGTGAGGACAGAAAGACCACTGTGGAGAATGTTTTCCATGAACATTTGACTTTTTTGTTGAAGAGTTTTAATTTACCGCTTTTAAAAACATTAAAGTTCATATAAAAATGCTTAAAGTGCCTAAAGAAGAATATATGCAAATACAGTATGTGCTTTATACAGTATATGGACAATCATTGCAATGCACTCAATTTATTGTTTTGCATTTGTTTAATACTGTTGCACATTTTTGACTTTATGTAATTCTTGCATGCTCCTGTTTTGTGGTTTGCTATTTTTAACCTTTGCACTACGGTCCTAGAGGAATAAAAGTTTATGCCACTCAACACATGTATATGGATGGATATGGAACCATAGTGAAAATCTACTATACTAGGTATAACTGATTATGCACCACTGACAAAAATCAAAAAAGAAAAAATGATTTTTTGTGGATTGGATTGTGTATTAACATCCACTTGTTTGGCAACACAGTTTCTGTCATTCAAACAATGTTACTGAACTTACAAACAATGAGGGGCAAAGAATCAACAGAGTAAATAGTGAGGGTAGAGAGAAAATGGAAAAAAAAGAGTGAGAGACATCAGAGAAAACAGATGAAGAAGAAGAAAAACAGCGAAGGCCGGGAGTGTGAGGGAGAGAGAAACAGACAGAAACACAGAGACAGATGTTCCAGCACTGCTGCTGCTCTGCCCACTGAGTGGCAGTGAGGCGTGCAGCTGCAGCTCTCGATGACGAATCATTTCCCAGAGATCCGTTTAAAAACGGGCAGGAAATTTCCACTTACTTGATGTGTCGTGAGCTGATTACCGGACTACACAAAGGAGACTAATGCTGCTTCAATACCAACAGAACTGATCCCTTCTAACGGTCATATATACCTTGCACTGCACACTACATGCATGCATGGATATAGAAATATTTACACAGATACAAACTACACAGAAGTACCCAAATGCCATCCAACACCATGAAAGAGAAGAAAAATTAACAAGAGGGAAATTAACAAGTTGTATCTGGAGACTCCTTTTTAGTGTGAGTTGAATAAACACATAAAAGTAATTAATGTAATAGCAGAGCCAGCCAGGCCCTTGAACTTTATTTTTCCTGTGCTGCCTGGTGAGCAGTGTGCCGGTGAGGAGCAGCCGCTCTTCATCTGTGTGTGTTGGAGTGCACTTCACAGAGGGCCGCTGCTACGTCTGGCAAGGGAGGGTCCCCTTCAAGCAGCTGTGCAAATCTTCCTGAGGATCACGTCTCTGTGTGTGTATGCGTTCGTTTAGGCACCAGCACCTGTACAAAATCTCGTCGTCTCATCTCGGAGGCCCCATGAAGAACTCGACACCGGGTCCGGCTCAAGTGAAGGCGAGAACCGCCACATCGTCCAAAAGTAACAGCGGGGCCGGGGGGGCCTCCGGCGCTCCTGTGGCACGTGCCTGCCTCTCCCCAAGCTCATGACCTAAGATGGAGTTACGGGGTTTAGGGAAGAGACGGCCCCTGAGCCCCCCTTGGCTCTCCAGGCTCCACACTTACTGGCTACCCCCGGCCCCATCAAAGACTCCACTGGGTGGAGAGGGGAACACACTCGGACCTCCGGCTCATTGTTTTTCTCTCGTACTAGTAGCTGGAAGCATTAGTCTGAATGAGTGAGTGAGTGTGTGTGTGTGTGTGTGTATGTGTGAGACACCACATGTTAAAGCTAGGTTTGAAAGTGGAGAAGAGAAGTGGTAGGAATAAGTGGAGGCACATCAAACTATGAGCCTATAGACATTAAAGTTCACTAGGAAATGTAATGAAAATGTGTTGAGTCTCTACTAGTGAGCGAAATGGATCCAATGAAGTCCTCCAACCCATCTGACCACACAAGTTGTTTATTCCTGCACTCTAATATGACTAAGCCTGTAACAATAATTCCATTATCTACTTATCATACAGTATATGAATATGACAGATAGATTTGCTGATTGTGTTTACATATGTGTTTATTTACGTAAGAGAGTCACCAAAATTTTAGGCAACATGATGCCAAAATAAACAGCATAGTGTTCCAGGCCATTATTAGATCCTCACTTTATTTCTCTCCACCCCCACCTACAAGTCCGACAAAAAATGATAAGTCGGTACAAAGACGACACAGCGTAGCTAACTGGGAGCCTGCAGCTGGACTTTTGAAGCGAAAGAGGCACAGCATTGATAACGTTAGTTGTTAGCTTACCAAACCCTAGCAACGAGCCTAAAAGTCTGTTGCAGTTTAACCAGCCAGCAATTTCACCCTTTATGCTATAAATCCACCACTAAACCACCTAACTCCCAGGCTGTCCAACCCCATTGAGCCAACTGCAGGTGACTGTAGTGTTTTTCCACAATTTCACTAAGTTCTAAGCTTGTCTATTAGTTGCAGTAGGCATCACTTGGTCTTGGTTTTTTTTGTTCACAATTTGTATTAAGTCTCAAATTTTGGGCTACTCTTGTACAGATAATATAATTTTAGATTAAACTTTCTTGCATATATATTAACTGGTGCAAAAAACTTTAAAAAGTTATGTCTGGGGGCACCTGGTGGCTGAGTTGATGGAGCAGGTGTCCCATGTGTCCACACAGCAGTGGCCACGGGTTTGATTCTGGCCCCGGCCCTTTGCTGCATGGCGTCCCCTTTCTCTCTCCCCCTTTCACGCTATAGCTGTCCTATCACTTACAAAGACAAAAAATCGTTAAAAAAAAAAAAAGAAGTTATGTCTGAACATTCTTAAGAATTAGAAGTTCATGGCTCTTTGAAAGGGTGAAGTTGCATTAATATGTTATTATCTTATCATTATATCAGTGTCATAAAATGACCTCAAAATGACAATAATATCACTCAGCACAATTTTTCTATGACAATACATTGTTCACCAAAAGCAGCTATCAGGACAGGCCCGAAATATTACTCAATATATCGTTTCCTTAATGCTCCTACCGGTAGCAGATAAACACAAAATTTACTGTTAACTGTAGCAGATTTAAAAGGTTTAGGAAAATAACTATGTTTAAATAAGTACGTTTGTTATGTTTACTAACATAACATACTTTGTCTTAAATACAGCTTTGTTACATCAGTTATTGTTACTTCAGTGCCTTTTGTTTCACACAAGGACACAAACAGCTGTCTCCTGGGTGAAAGTCATGTGTTTGTTTGACACACTGTGACCTATTACCTACCTGGACTTAATCACTTTTATACATAAATATGGTTTGTAATAAGCTGCTTACACAAACAATCTACAGTGTTGTATTTTGGGGGAGGACAGTCTCAAATGGTTCTCAAATGGTTGGGTTGCATTCTCTGACTGCCTCTCTTTTGGTTATCCTGGCAAGAAAAATAGCTTCAAATGTCAGATGTAGAGTATTTGTAACATAAAATCAAGTGATTCTTGTGATTATTTTTTTTTTCTTTTTTTCATAGTTACTGAACTGAATAATGAAAGCTGTTACTTGAACACCCTCAAAAGTCATCAGACTGCTCAATTTGATTCCAAGGCAAGTGTACCATACACTTGCAAATGTTTTAAAACATCTGCATTCATATCAAGCTCAACATTCACAGATCTCCCACAGACATGACTCAAGTGGCACAAGTCTGAGGAATGCATTGTTTTTCAGCCTAATAGGAATCTGTTTTTGGCACAGTTCATTGTTTTGCTCAAAAGAATCTCATGGCTTTTGATACAAAACACTGTAGGAGGGATGAGCTCAGGGGTGAGATGATGATTTACCGAAACTATTTAGTATTTAGAGGAATGTTGTGAACGCTACATGGGAAATGTTCTATTTCAGTGTCAGCCCTATTCTGAGAATAGAAACAAACTCTAGTCATAACAATGGCACGTTCACAAGATGGCTGATAAGATGCCGATTAGATGAGCTCAGTCTGGGGAATGTGTGTGCATTTATATGATAGAAAGGGCAACAGGGGAAAAAGGAAGAAAGAGTGACAAATAGGTTAAAGAAAGAATGCAGAAAAAATACAGAAAATGGCTGAATTTCAGAAGAAAATGTACAAATGTAAATGTTAGAGAACAAGCGGAGCTGACTGATGTTTGGGGACAGACAGGATGTGTAATGGGTATCGGACGTCAGAGCCATGTTAATGTGAGATAATGTAATGTGAGTGGTGTGAGCTTCCTGTTGGAGTGGTTTCCAAACTATGGGGAGGGGGTGGAGCCTAATTCACCACTTGTTGGTATATTTGCTTCACCTTGTCAACTTCAAAACTGTTTTGAAATGCAAAATAATGGAACTGAAAACAGGATTAAAAAATGTGATTTATTACCATTAACTATTGAAATTATCCAATTAATTGTGATTTAAATAATGAAAGCCCTAATTTAAACTGTTACCTCGTATCTGGCACTTTGTATTCGGTTTTAATTTTGTGTTGGTTTTATTGTGTGAATTTGTTCTGTGTCAGTACCTGACCATATTGTGCCACTGAAACAGTAAAGAAGCCCCAGCAGTGATTTCATAAAATCTTCACCCCCTTAAAACATGACCATCAACCATTTGTCCTAGACCACATCAGCCCCAGCCCTTTAGGCAACTAATGAAGCCAAAGGCTGCTGGACGTGGTTCACTCGGCCCCAGACTAACCGGTTAAAGTAAAACCATGATTAGTGTGAGATAGATGTGTCTTTAATGTGGCTAATTACTATTTCTAGAGCCCCCTTTGGGTCCCAGAATACAATAAGGTTCTCAGTATACACCCCTGGGTGAGATCTATATGAAATCCTTGTAATATGAAAGGGTTTTTAATGGAAGCCCCTGAGTGGGTTCTTGTTGGCACCTTTAAAAGATAGAGAGGTTCTAGACAGAACTGCTGGAAACAAAGGCTGGTTCCAAGAATCCCGAACAGAGCTGGTTCAATAACCAGAACTAATTTGGTGGAGTTGGGGTAACAGAGGGTTCTGGGTGGAACCCTTTCACCACGGAAGTCACTGTAGTCTGTTTTATATAGGGTTCTGGGTGGAACCATTCACAGATTGTTTTAGGTATAACCCTTTATGTTGAGTTTTAGGAAAAACCCTCTGAAAAGGTTCTAGGAGGAACCCTTTTGAATGTTTTTTTAAAGGAACCAAAATTGGACATTCCATTGGAACAAGCTAAAGAGCCCTATATAGTTGTAAGTAGAACCTTTACTTCTAATAGTGTACACAAAAAACATCCAAGGTCATCCCGGAGAAAACAAACATGTTTAATTAAAGAAAATTGTGGAAGATAAAAAGGAAACACTGCGAAGCTTTGAAATAGCAGGCAGATGATTTGATTCATTTATTCTTTGTAATCTCTGTGGTTCAAATGCAGTTCAAATCCCGCTTATTATCACATAAATAAGCTAAAGCCCACTGAAAATGTTACTGCTCTGCCTCTCTATCTTTCTCCTCTTTCACTGGAGATTTAACAATGTTCCTCTTATTGTGAGGCATTCATCTGTTTTATGGAGCACTGGGGTATAAATCAGAGGCCCGAAAAATGCACTCCAAGGTCCTGGAACCCCTCCTTCCCAAAAACTGGCCCAGTGAGCTGGAGATGAGGTGATTTAATATCAGAGGGTGCTTTGTCTTAGCATGCTGTGCCACTGACATCTCCCTGCACTACTAAAAGCTAATGCTAAGTCCAGCCTGCAGCTGGAGGAGGGAGGAAAGGAAGGAAGGAAAGAAAAAAGCAAAAGTGTTGTGGAAATTTATGATCAGGCCCGCTGTGGGCAAACCCACATTTCATATTGTCATTTCACCACTCTTGATCTAATTTAGTTGAACTCTTGTTATTTATCACCAATACATAATAATCTCGTAATTGTATGATTTTATGAGGCCCTGCTGTAAATTTCAAACCACATTTTCGGTGTCAAAGGGGCTTCGATGAGACATCCACAGGTGCGCGACATTAAGGACATAACAAGGGGGGAAAACTCTACTCTTTGAGTTAGGTCAGTGTTTATGGATGATGTGAAGTCACCACATCATCAGGCACTATAAACTTACAGAATGGAAGGAATGACGTGGCCTAATGGTGTGACCACCCACCTGACATCACGCTGTATTGTCACATGCTGGCACATGACAAGCCCTCTTCTGTTGAATCCGTGTCAGCAACACACAAACTTGGCACTACCCAGCAGCCGTGCCCTCACACCTCATGCCAAGGAGGTGTCCGAACACTCAAAGCCACAAAGGAGCCAAAAGAGGCCTTAATCAGTCCTATTAACATCGGCCAACCGGAGGAGGGATGTACCATATTCTGTGTGTGCCAAGAAATAGACTTGTATGTTTCTAAAGAAGAGCATGGATATCTTTAGCATCTACAAGTTATAGGGTTTGCTTTTCCTATGGTCCTATATGACAATAAGGTCTATTGATTGAACACGCTCTGCAGTAATTGTTGGGGATGTTGTGAGCTTCAGGAGATACTGTCAAAAATGGAAAGAGGTTGTCAACAAAGACGTACATTTATTAGACTGTGGGAGGATGGAAGAGGAAAAGATGGCATAAGATAAAGCCCCCAGTGTAGATCCATCCCCAGACACACAGTTCTGTGGTATTTGCCACAAGTCATCTTTTTAATCTTAAAGGATAAAGATTTAACGCCTGAACTACCTTGTCTTCTGTTCAAGTTTGTCTCTTGACTTTGGCTTGATCACTTACTGGAGGCCAGCAGATTTAAAATACAACTCATCTATACAAACAGCTTCAGTAATAAACAAAAGAGTGGTTGTCATAATGAAACCTGAAGTTCTTATTCATTATCTTATCTTATCACAATCAATATTTAAAGAACAATTAAGATATATTTGATGCAATGACTGCGTGGTAAATAGTAATGAATCATTTCTTCCAAAGAGCTCAACTCTTCAGCTGTTTGCTCCCCTCACTTCAAAATCTCTTCTCATGCACGAAGCTTAAGTGCCTATTAGAATGATTGCTCTCCCCAACAGGCTCTACCGTCTCTGATGTGGATTTAACGTGATGAATTGCATGACAAAGACCGACTAGTGCCAACCGTGCAGGACACACCGCAAAAACTAAGGTGACAGACGCTCACCGATGGCCTGAAATTGATTAACGGCCAACCGCCCGCCTGGTGTATCAGGACCTTAAAGATCCATTGATGTCCTGCAAACAGTGCAGGGGAAAATATCACAATGTCATATGAAAAACTTCCTTTACAGTTGTTTACATCCACATAATACACAAAGAAAAATGAACATATAGATACACAAGGAACACACATACCATGCTCTCCCAACAACGTATCAGGACTTATAGGCTTCGTATTCAGATCTTTATATTTAGTAAAAGTACTTCAACTAGTGTAAAAATACTCAAAACATAATCAAGGTAAAAGTACAAAAGTATCAGCATCAAAATATATTTAAAGCACCAAAAAGTAAAAATGTACATTATGCAAAATGGCCCATTTCAGAATTATATTATTTCAGATTTATTGATGCGTTAATGTGTTAATCACTTTAATGATGCAGTTGTTAAAGGTCAAACTAAATGTAATTACTCGATACACTGTCATGCATCTTATGGTAATTTATTTATTGATTATATTTTGAATCAATAATCTGAATCTTTAAAGTAACTGAAGTTATCAAGGAATTGTAGTGGAGTAAAAAGCACAATTTTTGTCTCTGACATGTTTTGGAATGGAAGTATAAAGAGGCATAAAATGGAGATACTCAAGTACAAGTACCACAAAATTAAACTTAAGTAAAGCACTTGAGGAAATGTACTAAATTACATTTCATCACTGTTGATGGTCCTATAATAGAAGTCCTTATTCAGCTCATTCTATTCCTATTATGCAACATCTCTTGGACCACCACTTTAGCTCTTTTGTCTCATGGCCCCTTTGTGCCTCCATCATGCACAATTATGATAAAGACATTACCAGCTACCATAACATAGTTTGAGGAGTGACACATGTGTAGGAGCATTGTCACCCATCTCCCTCTAAAGCTGGCCTGTAGTGAACTAGGGAAGAGTGCTGCTCATTTATAGTCGGGGGCCTACATCTACTGCTGCATTTTCATGCTTTCAGTTCTCATTAAAACCACAAAAAGAGAACTGCAAAGGCCCCTCGGAGCCCCGGCCTTGAAAATTTCGCTACGCTAAACCACCATAATATGCGCCTCTGTCCCACAAACATACTCAAGGGGGGCTCTTTGGTTGCCGTGTAATAAGTCCTGGCGTGCTAGCCTTGTAATTGGCCATAATTAAAAGGAGGCAAAAGGAGACGAGGATCTTCCTCTCAGCTTCAGCTGCCAGGCAGCAGGAAGTAGTAAAGACACGCTGTCTCTTCCTTTACTAGGTGCCACTCCGTCTTTCTCTTTGAGCCTCTTTTCTCCCTTTCTTCCTGCCACTCAGCATCTTTGTGAGGAGTATCTTTCGGGTCTCTGTTTGGAACCGCTGCAGTGGAGGGGGGTGAGCTTGAGTGTGTAAAGTCTATCCCTTTTTATCCTTAAAACCCCTGCTGTCCTCACAGCCCAACGTGTGTACGTGTGTACGTGTGTGTGTGTGTGTGTGTGTGTGTGTACGCTCACATCTTTACCATCTTTGTTTCTGTTCAGTCTGTAATTATTCAGTCTGCAGATGCTCCATGTGTGTTTGTTGTTGTCTGTTTCCTGCTTGTAACCCCATCTATATCATGTCTGTGCAACTTTCACGACACCCCGTCACATCCACACAGCACGTCTTCACTCACCAAGACCATTACATTTAAGAGATGGGGAATTCACTTCATTTTCATACTTGCTAATTTGGTGCCAGGACCCCCTCTTGGATAATGCTCTTTATAAATCACATAACAGTGTGATCTTCTGCACACTTCAATTTCATTATTGAAGTTTCTCCAAAGTAAAGCCAACATAAAGCTCACCTTTTCAACTAGTCATTTATAACTTTGCCTTGCTCTTCAGTTTCTGTGGTGAACTCCAAGCAATTGAAATGTCTGTGGACCCTTTTTTTCTGTAGATTCAGTACAATTTTCCTATAAAGCAGCAAACATTTACTGATTGTCTGAACAGCACAAATTCAAACTGCTTCCTTAAAGGGTATTTTTTTAAATATTTTTAAGCTAGACCCTACTTTTCCAGTGTGAATAACACCTAATGGAAAAAAACAATTTTGGTCCAGTATTAAGCAAGAGCGCTGCAGTCACCAGTGTAAAACAGGCTGCAATGTAATCATGAGGGGTATGTTCACACTGATAATATACGTCCACTAAAAGCACTTATTTATGCAACAGACAGCAACTGTAAAAACATCATGGATTGCACCCCTACAGAGCATGGCTGTTTGGATAAAGAGTAATATCCTGTTTGTTTTACCAGAAATACCCCCATAATCACCAACGCAAATTTATTCATTTTAATTTAAAATCAAACCAGAGGTGGTGAATGTTGAAACAGTGGAGAGAGGAACCCAGACATTTTTTGAGAGTTTTATTTTGTTTCTGTTCTTTTTAATGAAGTGTGTTTTACAATGATAAAATTACTGTTTATTTAAAAAGAGTCTAGTGGAATTGGCGACAGCAATTATGGCCCTGCGATAGTCTGGCGACCTGTCAGGTGTTCGACCCGCCTCTCGCCCAATGACAGCTGGGATAGGCTCCGGCCCCCCCGCAACCCTTATAAGGACAAGCGGTTACGGACAATGAATTGATGAATTTTGGGGATGTTTCTCTTTAAACAAAAAGTAAAAGTATTTTAATCCTTAAGAAAAATATGTATTTCCAAGGATACTTTTCCTAAATTTAAAATTATAATGTGAGTCTTTGAGTGGCAAAAACAGGCACTTAGTGGACGTACACTGACAGTGCAAACATCCCCTGTGTGGCAATACTGCACCAATTTCAAGAATAGTTGTTTTCATTAGTCACTTAGACACAAAAAAAGTGAAACCAGGTTCATGGTTAAAATGTAACTTACTCTTTAACAGGCTGTCAAGTCATCTTTGTCTTATAGGAAACTCAGCCTATAAATCTTACGAACCATCTTTACACTTTTACTCACAGATTCATTTCAACACATTTGTGAGGAGACAATAACCTGGCTCTAAAAATATCAATGGGAAATTTAATCCAAGAATGTTTGGTCTGTTTAAAGAACAAAAATTCATTCATAATACAAACTGGATGCTTGTTTTGCCTCCCACTATGAACATATCTAATTTATGTCTATTATCATAGACACAAAGTGGTCATTTCTAATTAATAAAGCCCTCACTGCTGTCTGTTCCAGGCATCGCATTGCTATTTCAGCCTCAGCTAACATCTGCCTCAGCACGCTGTTGACAGAGGGGAGAGTGCTGGCCGGGCAGCGTTGAGCTTTTGTTACCTGAGTGTCACTCACTGTAACCCAAAACAAGACAGCTGCTTGACTTAGCATCATGCTGAAAGGAAACACTGACAAGGCAGGGATGAAGAAGGAGGGAAGAAGGTGGAGAGAGGGAGGGGGAGGGAGAGGGAATGAGAGGTGGGGGAGAAGAACAAGTTCATTTGTTTGCCAAGTTCATATGTGTGATGCTGAATGTTGGAGGCCTTGTCTTGAACAAACAGTGCTGATAGTAAAGTGTGTTTAGAGATAGGGTGGGAAGAAATGTAAATGTTGCCGATTTGACAGGTATAGTCAATGACATGGGGTACATTCGAAAACACAAAAAGAAAACAGCACTTTTTTTTCTTCTTTTTTTTTTTTTTACATACAAACACATTAAAATGAGCAAATATCTCTGACTTAACTTTTGAGTGTGAAAATTGTTTCTACCAGCTGCACAAGCACATTTCCACCCAAATTTCTGAACTCAACTAAACTTTGCAGACTTTTCCTTTCTTCTGGTCTCTCCTCTGTTGTCAAAAGTGGAAAAAAATGACAAGAGGTCAGGTGGGGCCCAGTGGCAGCCATATTTCCTGAGGCTCTGCCTGTGGTCTTCACAGCCAAAAACACACACGGACAGACAGTGGGAGGATTCTGCCATGACCTTCCACCCCAGCTGGGCTCCCTCGGGGTCAACAGAGGCCGTGTTGCCATCTCTGCAGAGGCCAGCACCTGGATCACCCATCCACAGGAGAAAGGGTGTGTGTGTGTATGTATGCATAGGCTTGGGGGATGGGGGTCTCTGGGGAAATGAATCAGCCACTTAGTTCAGCCGCCCGCCCCCTCACTTACAGAGCTTGCTTCAGCAGGACCCAAAGGTCAACTCTCACCCTTTCTCGCATTTCTCTGTCTCTTTTTTGCCATTTCTCACTACCTCCCCCACCTCTCTCATCAGAGGTGAACAAGGAGCTATTTCAGAATGATGTGAGAAACAGAGGTGGGTGCTGTGTGTGTATGTATATATATGTGCGTGAGAAACAGAGGGTAAAGCTCAAATTTACAAAACCAGAACATCACTTCCCCCATCTGCCAGCTTCATTCAAATAATGCCAACATGAAAAAGCAGGCATGGTTAATGTCACTGGTGGCTTGGCTTGCATTCAAGTTCAGATAGCAGATGAGACTTTGTGTGATATTCTGTGTCTTTGTTGGTGGGTGCAAAGAGACCAAAAGCAGTCAGCTGTAATTGTACGTCTGAGAGAAAGCTGTAATTAAGTATTTTACATCTTATGAAGGTGTGGAGGGGCGCGAGTCTGCAGCAGACAATGAAAAAGCCCACACGATCACCGTCTAAGAGGAAAAAACATTCCTTAATCTGTTAAGGCGCACTGTAAGCCTGGTGAAAAAAGGTGTGCAGGGTGCAGATATGCACCTGGATAATGCAGACTTAAACTGGAGATGGCAAATTGCTAACTTCACAAGGAATACTTTGTCAAATGTCTGAGCGATTATGATAAAATATGCTGAGCAGCATGATACCCATTCAAGAACCACCATTTTATCAAGTCACATACCTTCTTCCTTCCTTTTTGAAAGCTTGGTACAGCCTATACTGTGATGTATAAAACCATGTAAAATGAGCACGTATCTGTGTGTGTGTGTGTGTGTGTGTGGCAGGCAGTGACATTCTGGTATCCGTCCTTCCCATTCCTGTGAACAATATATCTCAAGAACACCTTGAGAGAATTGCCTCAAATTTGGCAGAAATGTCCATTTGAACTCAAGAATAAACTGACTTATTCTTGACTTTTGGTGGTCAGCGTTCAAAGGACAAGATCACTGTGCATCCATCTCATTCTCATGAACCGGGTATCTTAAGAATGTCTTCATGTTTGGCACAAACGCTCACTTGAACTCAAGAATGAACTGATTCGAATTTGGAGGTCAAAGGTCAACGCCACTGTGACCTTGCATGCGTCTCAGTCTCGTGAACGCAGTACCTCAAGAAGGCCTTGAGTGAGTTTCCTCAAATTTGGCACAAATGTCCACTTGCACTAAAGAATTAACTGATTAGAATCTGGTAGTTGAAGGTCCAACAACATGGTGACCTCGCAAAACATGTTTTTTGCCAATCTTGGGTGTCCACCTTGAAACTGTGCTGACTGTACAGATCTTCTGTGGTGCCTGGGGAAAGATGTATGTGAAGCATCCATGTTTCCACAGACATGGATGTAAACTGTGAGTGCAACTTGAATGTAAGCGGATTCTAGTTTCACCTTGTGTGTGCTGTAAATGTCTGAACAGAAGAGTATTTTTGTGTGCATAGTGCCCAAAGCACACCAGTTGGGGCTTTCTCTTACCTCGTCACCTTATACGAGAGCAGCGTGTGCCAAAGGCAAGAAAGGAGTCAGATTTTACATTGAATGACACTGAGCCCTCGGATCCCCCTTCACCGTGGCTGCCAAACGCCCACTGTCGGAAAGTCGGCATCTGCCCAACATGCCTCCACTGGGCATATCAACACAGGGCCAATACACACCTTCACATACACAACCATGTAGACGCACAAAGGCAATGTACACAAGAAGAAACTGGAGGCTCACGCCCACACTAACACACCTAAGGGCAGAGAGGATACTGTTATGGGTGAGTGAGACATGGAGAAGTTGATTGGTGAGTGAGAGCGTGTGGTGCTGTTATGGCTGACATCTGGCTGTAAGAGAATCTGTGGCTACTTAGTTGCCCGGGGGCCTGGGGCTGTTGACAGTTTCCCCCCTGCGCCTCCTCCTGCTTGATGGCAGGACTGATAACGACAAGGCAATATGGCCTTCCTCCAACTGCCAGTGAAAAAATTATACACAAATACAGCAAAAAGCCCCTTATCAAACAAATCAATATGATAAACAGTCATAACATTTTAAACTGTTAAAAAATTGAGACACTTAGATGACAGAAGTTTAACTCCAAAATGCAGATTCACGTTCCCCCCTTCTTCAGTCAAACAATACCTGAATTTAAACCTTTTGTATCCATATCTAGAAATGAATGAGCATTTGTATGGTTTTGCTCACAGTCAATCACCTCGTGTGCTATATGATTTAATGTGACGTTTGACTGGTCCATGACCACAGCAGCAACCCATACAGTCCAGCAGTGTATTCATGGATGGATTACTGAATGGGCCTAATGGGCATAGGCCCAGAGGATCAAAGACGCAGGGGCCCTCTGGCCTTCACTTGCAAAATGTCAAATGTAAAATAATAACAAAGACACTCAAAAGGACCACAAAGAGATACAAAATGACTAAAAAGCAACAAAAAAATGACCAAAAAAGAAACAACAGTACTTCAGAAAGACATAAATATACCTTAATAACACACGTGTGTTAAAATTCATATAATCAACAAAACAAAAACATGTATTCTCATCACAAACTAAAACAAAATAAGCAAAAAATTCTGCCTTGTTTTTTTTTTTTATGTGATAAATACATTCATACAAATGGAATAAATTAACACAAACAACCACTAGGCCATTATGATCCACACCTATAAGTCAACAACTGCAGAAAAATGGTAAATTTAAACTGTGCACAGTAAATTGACTTATTAAGCTCAATTTGTTTGCAGTGCACACATCCGCAAGGAAGAGGGAGTTATATTTACAACACTCCATCACAGCAGAGGGCCCAGAACTACAGATATCATTGTAGGGCTCTACGGCGTCCAGTTTCCAGCCCTTTCCATTGCCTCAGAGCAGCAGGCCAGTGCAACTGGATCTGTCAGCTGAGTCCATCAGATAGCCGCCATGGCTGTGTCTAGCTCTGTCTACCTGTCAAAGCTGTGTGGCTGTCATCCAGCCAGTCAGGCAGCCATTGCCCAGCCACCGCCCCTGCCTTATCAGGATAATGAGCTGCATTTAGGTCCATTATGAGCTGACCCCAAGGACTTTCTCTGCTGCTAAGCGGGGGCCTTGTGCCAGTGATGGACAGTGGGAATGTGATACAGGACCGGGCTGAGCTGCAAGAGCAGAGCTGCAGGGGATAGGAATGAACAAACAGTGCATGTGGTGGCCGGCTGCCTCAGGAGAGCGGTAATGTAAGGTAGGACGTGAAAGTCTACAGTTAAACTACACCAGCTCACATGTTGCACACGTTACAAAACTTCACCACCATTAACCCATAGCAAATTGCACAAAAATCCAGCCATTGTCACTAGTTTCTCAGCAACCTTGTCATGACCTCTCCAAAATATACTTGCACAAGACTGCTGCCTCCTGTCTTTATTATAAACACCCATCAGCAGCAGCTAGCCATATGTCAATGCAGGTGGACACAGTTTACACCATCATACTATTACCCACCATCGCCAAAGCAGATTTCTTTTTCACTCTTTCTTAGATACATCTCTTGATTTCGTCTCCACCGTGTTATTGTTCTGCGGTCTTGTAGCTGTCAAAATGGAGAGGCAGGAAAATATCCAGATCTCTATAACCCACAATCCTTGTATAATCTTTTAAAAAGGCTTTCCCTGTGAGCCAGAAGTTTTTGATATATCTTGCTGTTGAATGGGCAACTGACTAACCTATGATTTCTTGAACTAACTAATTTCTTGACCAGAAGTTGTTTGGCAATCAACTCACTATTTGAGTCACTTCTCAAGCAGCAGAAATGGTTAGCATTATTTTCTCCTTTTTACTGAAGACTAGATGGTTCATAATTATACCAGTAAAATAGAAAATAAATACATGAATTAAACATAAAGTAAATTCGCAATGAAATAACTATGTTAGTGATTAAATATTAATAAGAAATTAAATGAATTAAAAAATTAAAGTAAAAAAGATAAGCCCCTCTCTAACTACCCTCTACCCAAAATAAATGACAAAATAGGCAAATAAATAAATAAATGTATACGCAATGAATTGAATACATCAAATTATATATATTAAATACATATTTTTCAACAAAGTCATGACATTTCATGATTAATTAAGAATACAATATATTTTATATTATTAGATGTAGCCCTAAAAGGTCTGATTTAAAAAAAAATTACATGCATATACATATGAAATATATCTATTTTGTTTTGTTATAGAAGACATATAGTAACAACCTCAGTTTGATTTCTGGTGATGCAAAGTTTACTGACCCATAAAATGAATTTCAATTAAAAATCTGTGTAATTAATTGGAACGAACTGACTTACACCAAACCCTTACACCAAAACGCTTTCACAAAATTGTAGACGTGCCTACAAACTGTACACAAACGCAAACTCACGACACAAATACCCATTCATGCACAGAAATACGAGATGACAAACCACACAGACGTATAATTTTACTTCCCTCTAGCTCTCTTGTTATATCTCCCTCGCCCTCTTTCTTTCTCAATCAGTCAACAGAGTCATAATCTATTGATTGTGAGCTCCTAACAAGCTCCTCTTTGTTTTTTGCACCCGCAAATTGCTACGAGGACAAACCACAGTAAGAAAAAAAAAGCAACACCAGAGAGAGTGGGGAAACCTACAAAGCTTTGCCCGAAGTGACGCACACTCATTACCATCAACGCAGAGGATAATTAGTACAAGAGGGTAAAAATGATGTTGCCATCATTCAAAACAAAAACTAGGGGGGAGGACATGACTGCTGAAAGGAAGAAGGGGAGCAAAAGTGGCGGGAAGACGAGTCAGCAGAATGAAGCCCATGGGAACTGTGAGTCAGGGACAGCAGAAAATTTGCTTCAGAAATGGGTGGGAATGACTGGCTGAGCACACACGCAGAAATATAAACACACATACATTAGTTTGCAATGACAAATAACACAATTAAACACACCTGTGCACATGCCAAAGCAGGCATGCACAAATGCATCCCTCCCTCCACACACACACACACACACGCACACACACACAAACAGACACACATGTTTACAGCAGCCCAAAAATCACTACCACATAAAAGCACTCTAAATAAAGCAACAAGCCATATTTTCCATGTTCTGGTCTATTTAGCTTGATGTGATTCATCTAGACTTCTCTCTGCAAAAGCCTCCAGTTTTATTGACATTGCTCAAGTTTACTGTTCAACAAACAACGATGGTGAAAGTTCACTGAAAATTGGGCCCGAAGCTGTTTTGGGTCTGCCGTGACCTCATGACTAATTCAATTCAGCAGTGACATTGGAGATTTCTCAAAATGGGGCCATTGTGCCAGAAGAACCTTGCAGAAATCCTGTACAAAGATTAATGATTTATTGGCCAACAAATGGTTAATGGCTTGCAGTGTTTGCAGCGCGACCTTATCTGCTTATGATTGCAGCACGCTCTGCTGATTGCTCTGCATGAGTCTGACAAAATACCCACAGGCTCAGGCTTTCCTCTGTGTCTCTTTGCGGTCTTGATGACTTACAGCCATATTGATATTTTTATGGGCATAAACAAGCATTCTAATGCAATACTATTAATAATTCAACCCGTACTGTGTACTTAT
This sequence comes from Plectropomus leopardus, assembly GCF_008729295.1. Lineage (NCBI taxonomy): Eukaryota > Metazoa > Chordata > Actinopteri > Perciformes > Serranidae > Plectropomus > Plectropomus leopardus. Next base: position 11,380,380 of record NC_056473.1, on the reverse strand, counting down.
GTCAAACACATTTATAGTTATGAGCAATTCTTCCTTTTGTGGTGGCTTTTTAAATTCATTTGAATACAATGGAGCACAGTTTAGCTTTTAAGAAGCAACAAAAACAAACAGTAGTTTGAATTGATGGCTGCTTGTTTGTTGGTCAGAAGCCTGATGACTTGAAGAGAGCGCTGTGTGGTGTGTTTTCTTGGCTTTGTCTGTTGGAAAGAGTAATTGTACCAGTCTTAAGTGTCCCGTTTTTTTTACGACCTGCATTAGTGTTTTCCATCAAGCTGCAATTACGGGCTATTCATACACAGGGCAGGCCCTCCTTAGCTAGCACTGCTTGAAACTTTCTGGGAACGTTTTGCAGACACAAGCTATCTATTGATATGCAAAGCGTATACGCATTGGTATGCAAACATACATGAATTGTAGATCCATAGGAACAAGCAAAAACACTGATGATCCCATGAAAATATGGACTGGGGCCGTTGGATGTGAACAAATGTTGGTCAGGCTCCATGCAAATGTCTGTGTGGGGCACACAAATTTATTTCTAAGGTTTTTCTCTTCACATTAGACTGCTAAAAAAAGGAGGCGAAAAGGGAATATTTTATAACCAGCTGGACATTTGTCACTGATGCACATGGTCAATAACGTCACTCTTACGCTTCCTCCATCCTTCAAAAACCACTCGTAATACCAAAGAGGTTACACCAGCGACAGAATATGCCAATGATTTACCCATATATATTCTACAGACTCTGAGCAGCAGCCACAGTCATAAACCACACCCTGGTGCTATGTAATGCTTACATATCAGAAAAGCATCTCATCTGGTACATCCTGGTGCTCCAGACTCTTCTCCCCTCACAACCACAGTGGGGCTGGCAATTTCTGCCTACAAGGCCTAAATGATCTTTCCATCTCCAGGAAAAGGGCTGATGGCTGGTTAGGTTAAGGTTAGTCAAATCAAATTAAGTCTTCTGGTTTTTCGGGGACACGGAGTTAAGCCTTTAAAGGGTTCTCTCTCATCATACTGTTTTTACTGTCAGCTCCTTATGTGCATGGCATTTTCCAATACTTCAAATTTGACAATAAATGATTAACCCTTTGAAATGTGAGCTAATTAGCTTGATTTCATTCAAAAACATGCAAGGAGATTAGCAATGACGGAAAAAATGATCCAAAAATTAGTAAAAAAGTACAAGAAAATTACCTGAAAATTAGTTAAAACAATTAAAAAAAGAAGAAGAAGGAAAAGGGAAAAGGATAGAAAAGAAAAGGACAAAAGAAAAGAAAAATGAAAAAGAAAGTAAAAAAACAAGGCAAATAAGACTTGGTAGAACTGCTTTAAAAATTATAATAATACTGTGATATAATTTTAAATGTGTTATTATGATCATTATACATTATAAATAGATTTTTTTCCCTAGCTTTGTTCTTTTTACCCTAGAAATTCTTCCCTGGGAGTGTTCCTTTAGTTCTTTTTTTTGTTTGTTTTTTTTAAATCTACTAATTCCTTGCAGAAACATTTCTTACCAAGGTGCTGATACCTTTATTCCATGTTTTTGAAAGAAATGTTTAAATACTTGTGAAAGGCGTATGAAAGCATGATGTGGCCTCAGATTTCAAAGAGTTAAAAGGATATCTAACTAACAACAACAATATAATATTAGGTCTTTGATCACACTGTTGGAATCATGTTCCTTGAGGACTGAGGTTAAAAAACTATATCTTATATTACACTTAACTGTTAAAAGAGCTGTATATAACATTCAGAGCATATGTTTCAGATTCTGCACTGGGATTGTTTGCACACAGCTCTGTACATGGAGGTGGCTGAGCCGGCAGCTAATAAAGTTAACATTGTGAGCAGTGCTAACACCAGCAACCATACTGACAGAGCTGGTGATGTTAAACTGGGGGTGGGGGGTTAGGGAGATGAAAGGTGGGCATTAAGACACACAGAGAGGAGTCTGTCTTTATTGTCTGCCCTGAATGCCATTACTCCACCATATCTTTATATAGAATATAGTTGTTTGCTGCAATATTAATGTTCTGAATCTCATACTGTATACACAACCTTCAATATTACCTGTCTTTTTTCCAAAATATTTCAGATATTTGATATTTTGATTTGGACACCACTGGATGTTTCCTTTTCATACTTATGCCTGCTTCATGATTATTCAAAATCCACAAAACAAGGCTGTCTCATATCTGTTTGTTTTGAGTGGTGTTTTTTTTTTTTTTAATAATTAGCTCATGCAATGTTTTCTTTTGGCTTCTGTTGTGTGCTTCATGGACTAAGAAACACCTGGTTGGGATGCCTAGCACCAGTCAATGAATAACAATTGTTAAAACACAATAAAAGCTCTACTCTGTCACTCATCCAACCTGAAAGGCATACAACCATTAACAGATAAGATTAAGAAATCCACTTCTGCTCTAAAGGGTTAAATTGCATTTGCCTTTGTTTTTTGTTCAGTATTACCCCCTATTTTCAATGATGAGTTAAAAACTTGCAGCTCTATTGAGCTGTTTCAGTGCCCTGTGCTGTTTAATATGTTACCTGAGGCAATAAAATTGGATGATATTTTAAACTTTTCTCCACTGCCATCCCACACTGAAGTGGGTTATTATGCTGCAATAAATGTTGCTCACGACAGCAGAGGAGCAGGAGCTGCTGTAGCAGGCCAGTCGTTCGCGTGGCTGGTTAATGTGTAACCTGCTCGACTAGCGCTGTAGAGACAGAAGAACCTGCTTTGTGAGTTGTCTCCAGACCCTCTCTTTGACAGCTCTGATGCACCAAACAGACCTCAAAGTACTAGTGCCAAAAAAAGCTGGCTGATCAAAGGCTTTGTGTGAACACACATCCTGTCCAAAGACGTTGCACTTGAATACACAGCAATGAGTAGAGCCGATGACCAGCTGACCACCTACATGAACATACGTTCTATGATGAATAAGAGGAAACAAGTGGTCACTTTGTTTTGGTTGAGAAAGAAAAAAGAATAGATAGATGTGAAAAACAGGAAGCCAACAAACTAAGTGGTCCAAGATGCATAGTATACATATCAGTCATTCAGACTGGAGTATAAATCACACGTTCCATTATGTTGCAATATGATATCCATTCTCTGAATAACAATATGATATTTGCTGGTATCACAAAGTCTTCCACAATACAATTTCAATATGATTAACTCCAGAGGCCTGTGATCAATATCATGCAAAATCAGTAAATAGTCTCATTGTCTTTCTTTTGGCTGCTTGCCAATGTCTGTCTGTAACTAGGCCACCAGCACTATTTGAATGTTTAGGAAGAGGATGTGCTTGGATGGAAATGATGCCAAAGATATGCCATGGGAATTTCAGAACAAAGGTGTATCTTAAAGATGACAATATGTATCAATATTTTCAATTCTCATTAATAATATTGATCACTGCATCAATATACTGATCCAGATCAATGTTAAACCTCTACATCCAGCTGGAGACCTTTACTGAGGTGAGAAATTTGATTCAGGACATCCAGTTTAATAGTAGATCCATGAATTTGGCTTTTCAGATGCCAAAACACTGCAAACAAATTGCAAAGGATTTTACTGCTTTGGAAAGTTTACACATTGACAGCAATTTTCCATTGACCCTCAACTCCCTTCTCCCTGCTAACTCTCATTAACTGAAACCAAAAATGTCCATGCTAAATGACAGTAGATGCAGAAAAGGAACAGCTAACGTCAACAATGCAAAATGCACTGCCAAAACTACAGCCAATGGCCAATCACCAATGCTCAACTGTAAAGCCAACTGTCCAGTTGGTGTGTCAGGGCCCTCTGTAACCGTACAAAGCAAGCTTTTCCTGCCACACTGGATTCTGGACATTTGGCTGGGAAAAGATTGGCTGAGCTATGGGAAAACCTTAACATACAACCACTAAAGCGTGGGAAAATGCAATCCTATGTTGCCACACCATTCACCCTCAATTTCATGGCAGTGCTTTAAAGTGTCACAAAGTGTGATAAAGCTTTTCTGATTGCTTAAACTCTGTCATTAAAGACTTAACATTGAAGAATGCAGTCTTAAAGACACATTTTATTTTAAAATCTTCACTTAACAGCACAGTTTCTGCAGCAGTGTGCTGCTCACTGGAACAAACTGGGGAGTAGTATAGTGAATGTGTTGTATATTAGGACTTATATCTCCAAAGAGTAAGTCTTTGAAGTTTTTTAAGGCACTTCAAGAGTTATTATTGAGAAACGGAAGACTAGACAACCCACTTCTCCAATCGTTGAACAATGTGACTTCATGTAAAATGCTTCTTATTTCTTTGGTATTAGTCATCCCTTCCTCTGAAAGCCCTTGGTTTACTGTAAGAGCAATGCATATTTGCATGTGTTGTTTTTTAGTAAAGAGATTTACTTCTCCAAATGTTTCTGGTTCCAGACTATTGTGACGTCAAGTGTGCCTGTGCTTTGGTGTGAGAGAGTGAATGTTTGTGTCCGTATCAGCTGTTTTCCCCAAGGCCTGTCACACTGCATCTTGTGATACAGCAACCACACATGCGTGATTGCGCGCTCAATGCAGGCATGACTCAGCCACCTTTTGACAGAGATTTAGCAGATCTGCTTGAACGGAGCTGCATGTGGTTTCACTTTGAGGCTCCTAACATAGCGTGTATCAAACACAATACTGTGAACTGGATGAGGGGATTTACGTTAAGGTGTGTGTCTCCATGTGCAAAGCTGGTGGTGAGAGTTTGCACGTGTGTGTGTGCGTGTGTGCGTGCGTGTGAGTATGAATGTGTGTGAGTTCTCCAGTAGAGGTGACCACTAATGAGCGTCTATAGCAGAGTGACCCTGTGGTCTGTGGAAAGAGCCAATGTGCTGTGGCTGAAACAAACACGCGCACATGCATATTCAGTTATAGGTCAGTCTGTGTGTGTGTGTGTGTGTCTGTGTGTGTGTTTCGGAGTTTAAGTGTGTATCATGATGACCACCACCCCCTCATTACCTCCATCATGGCTGGAAACAATCAGCCACTCTGCCCCAGTTGTAGGCCAGAGTCAGGCATTGCAAACCTACAGACCTAGCATTAGATAAGCCTCCATCACCACAGCCTGACTGGCCTCAGATTGGATCCAGCTTTCCAAACTATGGGCAGCACAATCTCACAAAACCCAAATCAAAATAGCCCCCATCCCCCATTCCAACCTAGACATAAAAGTTTATTGATTGCCATACATTTTCAACACATGACCTTTAAGTCTAGGCTTGATACAATTGGGAAAAGTGAGGTCAGTCCCCATTAACAGATTATTATTAACGTGAATGTTATTGAAACATCAACATGCAGTTTACGGTATTGTAGTTGTGCAGTTGTACTTGTATATTCATTTTATCATGCATTTTTACACAAGGGTTAAATTGTTATCGTTATTTCAAACTTGAATAACATAAAATATTATCATAATTGCAGTATGGTCAAGTACAATAAATCACAGGAGCTGTAACTTTTTGAAAAAGGTTAAATGTGTCACAACATACAGCTACAAATAAAATGCCCACAAATCATGATGCAGAAGTAAAGGAACATGCTTGTTTGGTACAGCAAAAACACATCATCATTTTTTTTTTCTTTTCAGTGAAGATGAAATGCAAAAATTACCATTTCCACTAAGATCAAGACTCATATTGCAATCAATGTATCAGTCCAAATAATCACATGATTTTTCGTCATACTGGTCAGACCTTATGTATTTGAGTTTAAATAAACCCCACACCTATTAAAAGTTATAAGTAAACAAATGCAAAATCCAATACCTTATTTCAAATCTATAACGATGTATATGCCATAGAAGACAGCATGTTGGCAGCTGACAACAAAGCACAGACAATATCAGAGTGTTGCTTCCACACAAAAAGAGTGACCTTGTAACGTAACTTATGTCTATGTCTGACTCCCATTTCTTTTGGCTCTAAGATTTTAGTTTCCAGCTTTATATTTGAACCCATTATCTAAATTACTCAGTGGCACATTCTCTTAACTGTGACTGTTTGTAAAAGTTAATGTGTTTAAGTGACAGTTGTTGAGTGACTGATTTACTGTGATCTCGCAATCAAATTACATTAAATGCAGCGAGACAGACATGTTGTTTGAGAATAGACTTAACTTAATGCCAAGGTAATGTACTTCATTTCTCTTCTGGACACACCTGTCTGCTTTCAACCTCTAGATCCCACAACAACAAAATAAAATAAATTCACGATACTCCCCTTATGACGTGATATCATGACTTTGAGCTTTAACTAATTGAGCGGTTCAGAAATGTATTTGATTTTTTTCCCATAGACAAGTTTCTTTTTGTTTTTTCTTTTTTAACTTTTGATATTTTTTTTGTTTGTATGAATAAGACTTTCAATGCAGCAGCTCAACAGTAAGAAAAAGAAAGAAACTAAAAGAAAAAGCGACTGAGTGCTACACAGGATAAAAATATTACAAAAACACAAATGAGATTAAAAAATAATAATTTAAAATCTATACACCTAGTTGCATGGGATAACTGTATATATATGATTCTTTGTTAAAATATTTTTACTGATTTTAAATTTGAGGATTAACCTATACCTGCAGTAGTTCTGCAGGTGTAGGCAAGCAGTTCCATTACAAATTTAGAGCTTACATTTTACACAAGGTAAGACCTGAAATAATCAAAGACAGCTGCCTGTGACATAATTGTCAGGTGTGGAATGGCATGAGGTGTAGATGGTGTCAGACTACAGAGAGTAGATTTGTACATAGTTGTACTACAACACATACCTGTCCAACAGATGATGAGGAATGAGCAATCTCAGTAATCTCAGTCTTTAGTGACAAAGAAACTCACAAACACACACACACACACGCACACACACACCAAGACACATATCTACTCAACTGCACACAAAGTTTGATGTACAGTATATCAAAGATATGCTAAAACGTAAATAATACATGTATGCATGCACACACACATGTTGGGACAGTAGCAGAGAGGGTAAGGTACTCAGAGATGCCTGTGCACACTCACACAAACACACACCCTGGGCATAGGACAGTGGGAGCAGGCCAGGCTGTTATTCTAGTGCAGGCTGGCTGAGTTGACCGTGTAATCTCCAGGGTGGAGTCCATATTGGGTTTCTAGGCAATTCAGTGTTTTTGGCCTGCTTGTTTTGTGATTTAGCTAAAGAGAGAAAAAAAGAGTGAGCGGGAGAAATGGAGAGAGAGCGAGAGGACAACAAGTGTGGGTTGTTTTTCTTTCTGCCCGGCATATTGTTGATGAGTTGTAATGCAGTGTAATACAAGTGGCGGTTAACCTCAACGGCCAAGAGAAGAGAGTGAGCGGGAGGGAAGGAGAACAAGAAAGACAGAACAAAAGACGCAATGGAAAAAAAATAAAGACAGTTAGAGGAAAAAAAAGAGAGGAGACAGACAGGCTTCAGGGGGTGGGTGGGTTGGTCTCGAAAAACTTGTGGAAAACAAAGTTGTCTGGTGGTGTGGCCCCGCCTGCTGTGCATTTTGTTTACATTGATAGTGGGAACGAGGTATGGGGAAGCAGAGCTTATTGTGCACGGTGGCATGACAGCTTATGACTTGTAACAGATACCATCTGTCATTGTGGAGCAGGGGAGATAAGACCATAAAGACTGTCAAGGCTGTCATTGTCAAATGCCTTCACTAGCAAAAACACAGAATTAAAGTAACAGTACACTGTTTTTTTTTTTAAATTAAAGGTTCTGTGTGCAACATTTAGTGCATTAACCCTTTAAAACTGGAGCGACCTCACTTTTCTTGTGCTGCTGTGTTCAAATGCCTTTAACACAGATTTCAGCCTTTAAACCTTGAGCAAACTGGTGCTATTTCGTTTCAAAAATAAAAAGGCAACGAGATACTTGACTAGAAATGTTCAACAAATGGGTAGAAATGTTCAACAAATATCAAGAAATTAGAAGATTTAGAAAACATTTTAAAAACTAGGGGGGAAATGTCTCAGGAAAAAAACAAAATCTAGGGGAAAACTATATTGATAGCTAATTATCATAATTACACATGTAAAATTATTTTACAGAATTATGATCATTTTTAAGCACTTACTCCAGATCATTTTCTTGTTTGTTTGTTGTTGCTGTTGTTGTTTTGACTAATTTTCAGGTAATTTTCTTGTACTTTTTGCTTATTGTTGCTATTTTTTTTGGAGTTATTTCTTTCTTAAAATAGCAGCAAACTAGTGTCAAGCACCCACAGAGTCTGAAATAAAGTATCAAAGGGTATACAAATATGGGGCACCTGGTAGCTCACCTGGTAAACCAGGTGCCCCATGTACAAAAGCTATGTCATGCCACAGTGGCCACAGGTTTGATTCCAACCTTGGTCCTTTGCTGCATGTCATCCCCTCTTTCAGTCCCTTTTACGCTAAATCTGTCCTATCAAAATAAAAGTAACAAAAGCCCAACAAATAATTTAAAAAAAAGGGGGTACAAGTGTAATAGTATAGTAATCATTCAATCCACTGGTCAATCATCAGATAAATAATCAACAACAACTTTGATAATCAATTAATTTATTACGCCATTTGAATTAATTAGCATTCCAATTTCTGCCATATCACATTGTTTTGGATTAATTTTTTCAGATTGCTTTTAAACTGCTTGTAGATAGTTTATGAGCACACTGGTCACTAGCCTACTGTCCACTGCATTTGTAATAAACAATGCCCCTAAAAGTTCCACGTTCAGGCCTTGCAAATATGGGGATTTGTTGCTGTCTTTGGATTTGGACTGTTGGTCAGACAAAAGAAGTAACATTTTAAAAACTCATTCATCAAGAAGTAATCAACAACTGAATCTCTAATGACAATAATCCTTAGTTTAACCCTATTAATTAAATACAAAAATTACCTAATTACCTCTGACTAAAACTGTAGTTGCGTGAGCGCTAAGAAGAGATTGTTTTGATATTTTGGCAGCCATCTGCCATAGCATGCTGTCATACCAATGACAGCACAGTCCGAGCGGCTGGTGTGACAGACGACAGACAGTGAGCTGCCCCACGAACCCAAGGAGGGGCTACCAAAGCACGCACACACACACACACACACACACACACACACACACACACACACACACACAGACACACACACACAAACACACAGACACACACACACACAGCACCTGCATTCCCACAGAAGTCCAAGTCAACAGTCATAGCCCATCCCCCTCCTCGACACTATCAGAGAGAGGGAGGGACGGGGTGAGTGTGTAGGGGGGAAGGAAACCCTCGGAGAGAAAGAGAGAAGGGAGTGATTTAAGCTTGTCTCCCCTGGGTGAGGGAAGCTGGAAGGGTCCAGAGTTGAGGTGGGAGTAAAGCAGGAGTGGGGGAGTGAGTGATGGAGGGGGAGAAGGGTCAGAGGAAAAGGGAGGAGAGCAATCCAGCTGAGACAGCAGATCTCCACAGAGGCACAGTGCCAATGTCAAGGTGCTGAGTGAGCTGTGCGCAGAGCTCCAAACACACACTGAGGCTTACTCTCAATTCAAAGGCAGAAATAGCCACATGCACACACACTCCTCGCTTGCTTTCCTGCAACACTCAGTCGCTAAGATTCAGACGCATGCACGAGTGCATTCTTGCCCCTTCCCTCAAGAGGAAACTCTTGTTGCTTCCCTCTTCACCTCTTTCCCTTTCTCTCGAGTTGTGCACAACCTTCTGTCAGCTGGGACAAACAGCACAGGACACACAGTTGCACAAGCGGCCAGAATGGGCTCCATTGTGCTCTAATTACCAGCCCTGCTGAGATGTCCTTTGACCCCGAGACACAGGGTGTTTGGCCAGCGGTGGACTGGTGGGAATGACCCTCTTGGCCTTTCGATGTTCACTTCTCACCACAAGCTGCCAGTGAGCGCACTTGATGTGTCTTTGTGTGTTTTAGTTTTTGTGTGCATGCGAGTGTGCGAGTGTGCATGTGTGTGTGTGCGTGCAAGTCAGCTGAGCTTTACAAGGACATGGCAGTGACTTTGCATGCAGATGCTACTGCAAAATGGGATTTGACTTGACAGTAAAAAAAAGATATGTTGAATAAAGCAACTAGAATTACCGCCCTGCGGTTGATGCCTCTGCAAACCACTCAAGTTGCCGTATCCGGCAGTATCCGACCAAATGTCTCTCCTTCTGTTCCTGAGTTATGGCGTTGAATAATGGCCAGAAAAGTGTTTTTGTATAACATTATGATGTCACATTACATTTGACCTTTGACCTTTTGTATTTAAAAAAAGTTAAGGTCAAAAATATGTTTTTGAGGTCACAGTGACCTTGACCATTGACCACCAAATTTCAATCAGTTCATCCTTGAGTCCAAGTGGTTATTTGTACCAAATTTAAGGTAATTCCCCCGAGGCTTTTATGAGATATCGTGTTCATGACAATGTGATGCATGCAAGGTCACAGTGACCTTGACCTTTGACCACCAAAATCGAATCAATTCATCCTTGAGTTTGAGTGAATGTCTGTGCCAAATTTGAAGACATTTCCTTAAGGCGTTCTTAAAATATCATGTTCAAGAGAACGGGATGGACAGACAACCCCCCAAAAAATAATGCCTCCAGCTATGGCTGTCACCAGCTTAAAAACTCACACATAAAAACATAAGTCACTTTACTGTCCAACTCTGGATACATTTTAGAGCAACTCATTTTATAATGACAACCTGATCACACTCTTTCTGTCCAGTATCAGTGAGCACAGAAGACTCAGCAGAATGTTTTTTTCTATGACTTATCACTCTGACTTTGGTCCCGTCAGTCCCATCTTCTCTGGTCTTTCCTTAAGATTCCTCCTTGTGTGTGAAGTAAGAGACATATTCCAGTCAGCTTGCTCTTCTGTTTTGTTCTTGTCTCTTGCCTGAGGTTCACTGCAACCCCTTATCTGCTCTGCTTATCAGGCCGACTTCAGCTCAGACACTCCTGGCCTCCCTCCTCCACATCAGTATGCCACAGAGGAGACGTATCGAGACCTCTAGACTAATGTCTGTCTCTCGCTCTATCTCTGTCTCCTTGTGTGTCTGACTCTGTGTCTGTCTCAATTAAAGCACTATTGGTGTAAAAGTGCACAGATATGCCACGCTGTGTGTACAGAGTATCAGCTGATCTGAATATAAAGAGTTTGTGAATATTTCTGTTTTGTTGTTTGTCACTTGTTTATTTTGACATTGCAACAGATTACGTGACCACTTGGAGGTGAAACTGTCACCCATAATGACAAACCCACAATCTGCAGCTCCTCTCAGGTACAGGGAGGGTTTGAATCAGTATAATTTCCAAATCAGGAGAAAAAGGAAAGAGGATGTTGGACTTACACTGATCATAAAATAAAAATATGGGGCGTCAGTGGCTGAGTGGATAAAGCAGGCACCCCTTGACTAAAGGCAGTGTCCTTGCCGCAGCGACCTTGGGTTCGACTCCCATTCGAGGCCCTTTGCTGCATGTCGTCCCCACTCTCTCTCCCCCTTTCACACTGTTGATCTGTCCTGTCTAATAACAGGCTAATATACCAAAAAAAAAAAAAAAAAAAGTCTTTCATGTTGTTTGTTCCCACATTGCAATTCTGCTTAAATAATGCTTGCACAAGAATTATCTTGTGACTACCACACTATCTCATTATTCATATTGTTGCTGTTGTTTCCATTTAATCCATGTCGAAAGATTCTTGGAAAGAAGGTCCTCAGCAAGTGTCATATACAGAAAATCTACTCTGGCACAACAAAAGGGGGCTTATCTGTTTCACTTGGAAACAATCAAGGCCAGCAATAACACTCCTGACCCATAGCAGACAATGAAAATGACTCCTTACTTCTAGAGCTTCTTGTAATTTTTGCCAGTGAGATCACTACCTCCACTGAAAGCACTGTAGAAGGGAGACTGAAGCTCTGGAAGAGCTCTTTGCATTGCATCAGCAAGTAATCATTGTACTAGGATTATAAAACACGTCTTCTCTGATTGTGTCACTATAAGAGATTTTCATTGACTGTAAGATGCCAGCAAAGACAATAAAACTTGAGTTGCAGGAGAAATATGAGACTTGGCAGGTATGTGACTTATGACATGGGTGTTTAACTCTATCTGCAACAACTGAGGCAATATAAACAGCGCTGCCTGCAGCAGTACTATCACACCATAGCTGCATAACAGGCACAGGGTGGGGGCCCTTTTTTTTTGATAGTTACTATTTAAAGTGTTGTAAATGTGCAGCAACCATTCACTGATTCAACCTCAAATACCAGCTTCCCGATTTGATCCATTGTACCATAAGGGACTAGGGGAGGCCTGTATCCTGTGTGTACTACAAAGTTAATTGCACACAATTGAAAGGTGTGGCGCTTTAATTGTTCTACAGGGAAACACAGGGCCCAGAGGTATAGAAAAACACCACCATTATACTCCCATAAAATCATTAGTCATTTACTAAAACAAAAAAAAAAAAAAAAGAAAAATCACTATGGAATACAGACAAGCTTGTTAAGTGTTTTGCAAAAACCTGACGCCATTAAAGCAAATAGCAGGCGACAGGAGACTGGGCATAGTGTAGCTGGAGCAAGGCAGGCAAACACATAGGTGTGCACATGCACACACACATGCCTTGAATTACTGCGGGTACGAGCAACCAGTCTGTTGCCTGAGGGATGTGTCTGGGCACAGAGTACCATAGGGCCAATGTCTGAACCACAAGTGGCCCACTCAAATCTTTACACAGTCATAAACACACCGGCATTAGTAACAGCTAGTTAAAATCATTTCCACGAATGAAGGCGCTAGCCTGCTATGGCACAACACCCTACTGCAATAATAAATGTACCTTATTCTATTTTTAATCTGCTACCGTATAATGGGATGACAATGCCTGTCAGCGTCTGAAATATCTGAGTTACTATTTAGTGAACTGATGTGGAATTTTGGACAAAAATGTATGTCGCCAGAAGATGAATCCGATCAGCATTGGTGATCGCTTAACAACTAAAATGTGGCATATATTTTAATCACCCCAGAGGGTGTTTTCTAATTATGGTGATGATCCCTTAACTTTTCATCTAGCTCCATGATAAGGTCAAAATTTAAATTTTTCAGACATTTTGTTTTATGATCAAATACCTGCAAAAGTAATGACATTTTTAGATGTTACATGTTTAGGGCTGGACCTGACTCAGAATTATGGAAGGTGAATTGGCAGATTTGGCTGTTTAATATAAATACTCAACTACTCATAACTATTTTCTAAATACAGAGTTTAAGATCTTGAATGGGGTTTCATGGGTGAAAGCAATGTTCATGTAATAAAATAAACAAGCCAAGCTATACCTCCAAGCTAATGCACTGGATGTCAAACAAAAGCCAGAGACTGCACTACATTAAGTTGCTGTAAGCTGTAAATTCACCACTTCTAAGCAGAAGGCTGAAGGTAATGTTATCTTTGAGCTTGACCGGGCAAAGACTCTTCCTCCGAGCAGCTTCCTCTGTCTCACTCAGTCTCACCCTGGCTCTGTGTCTGCAGCTTCCTGTACCAGAGAGCAGAGTAAAAATGAGGAGTGCTCACTCTGCAGCATCATCGGGGTATGGATGAATCCTCAGCACCCACCTCCTTCAGAGGCAGATGTGCCAGACTCAGGTATGATGGGAAACTAGTCAAATCACAGGAGCAATTATGCTTTATGGGAACTCATATTTGATAAGCTAAATGAATGTTTCACTTACTACAGCTACACAGATTTGTGGAGTTTTTAGGGTGAATGTTGGTTGAATGGAACAGATACACATCTACATAAAACACACACATTGAAGCATATATGCACTATTACACATATTCACATATTCCCCATTAGATGCTCCCCAGGTACCAGTTTGACTTAATAGCAGTGACATTTACACTCACGGTCTCCGGAGTCATTTACACAGCTTGGCATTATTTGCAGCCAGTTTACTGTTCCGTGCAGTATAGACTGATTTAATAGCACTCAATAGTCGGGTGGCACCAGGGCTACTTAGCACTGTGTATTAGTGAGACTACATTTACCAATAAAACACAGACCCCTGTTTCATGGACTGCATATTGACCCCTCCATAACCTTCTTAAATAAGCTCACACCTCCATACTGATAATGAACTGGTCCATGCAGGAGTATATTAGTGGTCAGGTCCAATCCAAGAGCTTTGAGGGCATTTGGCCAAGACAATAAAATATATGTGCAGAAAATATATCCCTGGGCCCTGCGAAACTTGGGCAATTAAAATGGAAATGTAGCATGGGTATTTACAGCCAGCGAGCAAGCCCACAGTGGGTGCTACCAAGATGCAGAGAGAGAGGGGGAGAGAGAGCTGACGAGAGACCGTGGCAGTGTACAACATGATTTAGATGCTGTGAGTGAGACTGCAGACCTATAATCCTGAAGACACAGAACCAGAAGGAGACGGAGAGGAAAGAAGAAGGGGCAAGTTCTGTGGGCAAAAAAAAAAACAGGGAGTGAGAGTGAAAGAGTGATAGAGAGACACACAAAGGCAGAGAGAGATAGAAAGCGCGCGCGCGAGAGAGAGAGAAACTGTGAGATGGAGAGCAAGCAGCCAGACATGCAGGCAGACTGTCCGTCTCTGGTTTGTGGGAATGCGGTAAAGACACAGTAGTAGGCAGGGTCCCGGCTCTGAAATTAGAGAGTGGCGTTAAGAGAAGGGAGCCAGAGCCAAAGGCCGTCTGGGAGCTGCCAGGGGCTGCATCCCCAGCGCACTGCCGAAACATGATTTACTGCTGGACTGCACTACAAACAGCACACCGCCTCTGGTGCGCTATCTAACTCGCAGCAGCACACCACTCGTTGCATGCTATCGAGTTCACAGCACTATAAAGATACCACATCAACGGTGGGAAGTGTCGACGTGAGAAAGACCAGTTGGGCTTGATGCAGCATTGGGTGGTGTAGTGAGTCAAAGCAAAGGCTGCTGCAACAGGAGTAAGGCCAAAACATTGCAAAAAGTTGTGTATTACAAGGTTTAATCGGTGTGGGTTTGCAACAGGTACCAGGAAATAGATGGAGTACAATATTGGATGTTTGGAGGTATATTAGACAGCAAAATACTGCACAGCATTTTCTAATCCAATGAGAAAGAATTTTAACGTGATGTAAAGTTATTATGATAGCACGTAAGGGTGGGCTCCACCCTCTTGTCCATGAACAAACTGAGTCAAAACACAGTAATGCATTCTGTTACTGAATGTCTATGAGCAAAATACTGAAAGCCTAGCAGCTCGAGTACCTGTTTTTCTGTAGAGGACAATGACCTCTGTCCTCCCTGTGGCAGGGGGACAGTGGTAAAGAAAATTTTGCTATAAATATGATTACATATTGCACTGAGAATACAAAGCACAACAAGCATGTTTGCACAGATCTATATCTTCTATCCATTTACATTCAGTGGCACTGCAAAGAAGCCTGTGCAGGAAAGGATTCAGAGACCAAGATTTAATCAGAAAAAAAGAAAAACAGGGAACTAGGTTGTTGTGTGCTGTAGCAATTGCAGGCCGAGTCCAGACATGCAGGAAGATTCTGTGTGTGCTTGTCTGCAGCACGGGGCAGTAAGAGTTCGGCCGCTGCAGTGGAGCTGTGTGTTCCAGGATTTGTGTGTGTGTGTGTGTGTGTGTGTGCGCGCGTGCGTGTGTGTGTGTTTCCTTTGCCAAGTTTCCTCTCTTTGTTTAGACCGGCCCGGTCAGTCCGGCTCCCCGCTGAGCACACTGCGGCCAAATACACACATATATCAAAACACAGCACAACAACAGACAGGGTTCTCTCGGGGCGAGAGGTGCTGGGAATGGGAGCAAAGGGGACAAAAAATGACAGAGAGGTGTCCGTACGGGAAAACAGAAAGAGAGGCGGAACAGAGGACTAGAGAGATAGCAACTGTTGAACAAGGGGACGTGGGATGGCAGCAGACTCTTTCTCACACTTTCTAGCAGAAAGGCAGGAAAGGGACAGACAGTGGGTCACTGTGACCATCACTCTAATTACAGAGGGAAAGGGAGAGGGTTGAGGACTATGCAGAAAAGTGGACAAATGAATAGAGCAACACTAATGACCCAACTAAGAGAAGGAAGGGAGTCAGGAAAATGTACAGTATAACCACTCTCATTGAGATGCAACTACACATTTGACAACTGTAAGAATTTATAATTCAAATTCAAATTTGCACCTTAGAAAATAATTTTAAGGCAAATACATTTGTCTCATTACTCAAATGCGTAATCACATTTTTTTTTTATTTTTACACCTTCCCTTTGTTATTGAGCGCCCCTTTACCCTGAACAGAGGGAGTAGGTGAAATCTTCCCCTATGAAACAAGTAGTCGTCTATGGTGTTTGCCTAAAAAGACAAAACTATTGCAATAAAGCTATTATCACAATGACATTTGCCATTTATCTGATGGAGTTAGACGAGCATGGGTACATGCAATATATTCACAACTTAAGATGCACGCTATTAGCCGATCAAACAAGTCATCAAATAAAAAAAAAATACTGCTTCATTACTATGCAATCACTGGTGCTCTGTAGGTTGATTTTAGCAACTTGTGCCCCTACCTTGCCAGTCTACACTGATATTAGGGAGCAATAACAAGTGCAGGAATATCGCTGCTGGACTTAAGTTAGATGTAACAGAAACTGAAGATGCCTACTGTGACTTTAAATCCTCTGAATATCTCCCGTAAACTTCAATAAAAAAACAACCCTTCTCCCTAAAATTGAATTGAGCATGACATAAGAACAGTGGGAACCTCATTGACCTCTGAAACATCTTTCAACTCCAAAGAGTTTAAAAATCTCTTAAAAACTTTTACATCTCTGTATGTGGTCTGTAGCATGCTGTTCAGCTTATTATAGTGTTACTTGGTCGCAGTTAAGGATAAATATTTCCTCTGCTCTTTGATTTCTGTGCATTCATTTTGTTGTGATCGTAAAATTTACGATTTTAAGAGAAAATAACATCAGCTACAGCCAGAGAGAATCCCAGCGGCACTAAAAAGGATAATAGCTCCTACTGATGTGGGCTGTAGATTGTTCGGGGTGCCAGTATACAAAATCAAGGAAAAAACGATTGGCTATAATACATTTATTGATGCACGGTTATTCATAGATTTAAGCGGAAATGCTGCCTCTATTCTCCTCCCGTCTTCAGCCATTCAGACTGAGAACCCTCCTGCACCAGCTAAATACATAATGAAGCTGTTCCTGTTTGCTGAGACACTGCTAGAGGGACAACAGTGCATGTGACTCCATTTGTATATTTATGTGTCTGGCTATCCACTTGCATTTTTGTATATGGTCTAATGTATAAATATGTATAGTATATGAGTGTGTGTGTGTTTACCAGCCCTCGTCTCTAAAACCCTCCACTGGGTCTGGATTGGACCAGTCTAAATACATACACACTCATGCACACACTCCTGCCCCCCTCAAAGCTGTGCTTCTTAAGACGAGGGGCCCTAAATGCCTTACAGATGGACTCCTAACAAACACAACACTCTGTCCCGGCCCTCAAGTATTTCCAGTATTTGGCCTTGCTGTAATTTACGGCATACTTACCTAATTGAGATGCTATTATGGTCAGGGCATGCATTCTTCGGCGTACGCCTAGTGCTAATGCACATGATATAAGCGTGACATACATGGCACAGTATATTTGCACTAATACAGCGGAGTGAAGTTAACCACAGAGTGAGTGTGATGTATGGTCCATGTAGTGTACTTAGAGCAACACAAATAATGATGTGTTGAGCACAGGCATGTCTGTGCAGGTCTGGAGGGTGCATTAGAGGGTATTTTCCTCACTAGACACTACTGATGGTTTACACCCACCAAAGACTAACACATCTCCCACATACAACTGAACACCACTTTGATGACTAAATTATGAAGGACTAAATACTGAATGTGAATCAAATATTTGATAATTGCCCCCTTGCTGCAGAATGATTTTTTTCTTCTCACTTCTGAAGTATTTTTTCTTCATGCTGTTTCTTCTCAAGGTTTTGCACTCATGACTGACCTACCCTGAAGTTTCGATTCCTGAACAAGTAATGTTGTGCTCTTCCTCAAATGCAATGCCATTTTAACAGCAGAGTAATGATATATTCAATTTAGAAAAAATCATGAATGCTTTTTAAAAATGTGCATTTTGTCAAATAGGGTTTGAAATTGTTGCATCACTGGAATTTGTGACCAGCACCTTTTGCATAGTGCAAGTCAGTTTTTTGTTGACCACTGATTAGTTTTTGTATGCTAACAAAATTATCTGTATCATTTTTTTCAGCTGGCACTCAGTAAAGTAACGCTAGTTTTTCATGGTTCTCTTTTGCAACTTGACTGGATGTGAGCTGAGAGATCTGAGAAACGATGTGTTGACTGGAAAAGAATAGCATATTGTTTAATTTATGAAATCAAGGGAAATAAAATGATTCACGGCACACATTTTAAATAATATGCTTTGTAATCTTTGGGCTTGGGGGAAGGTATCATGTACTGTCAAATCAAAAGACTCAAATCAGAGTGAAGTTACCAGTCATTGGTGTTAAAGTCCTAGTCAATTTAAGAGTCTTTTTTTGATTTTGTGAAGTCAAGCATTACGTCATCAAATTTGTGACTCGAGTCTGATTGAGTCCAAGTCAAGTGACTCGAATCCACACCTCTGCGTAACAGACTTTGGCAAAAGAAATCTTTTGTGGAATGTTAATTCTATATTAGTAAAGTAATGATGCAACAATCAGCAGATTTCAAATTTAGACATATACAGTTTCATGTCCTCATATCGTCACTTATTTAAAAAAAAAAAGTCCAGTATTTTAAACTATATTTAAACGACTAATTTATTATTGAATAACATAGTATTCAATGCCAGAAAGTAACGATAAATTAGTCATTTAAACTATATTTAAATGACTAATTTATTATTGAATAACATAGTATTCAATGCCAGAAAGTAACAAAATTAATCATTTATAGGTTTGATGTATCCTGTTATTTTTTTCAACCTCGTGAAAAACGAACAAAACAAATTTCTACTCCTGCATAATTAAAGGCTGCTGCCTTCAGCTCTACACACTAATTTCAGTTTTAAGTTGCTGGGTTGCTCTGTGCCGCACAACAATTCACAATATTGTTAAATCTGTGAAACAAAATAGGATCAGACTAAAAACGTTTCTCAGACAGACATTTACAGGCTATGTGAGGGCATATTGTTGTAATTTCCCTGCCCTTTCCATCTATTGCTACGAGAAAAAATCCCGTTCCTATAAAACTGGGAGAGATTTACCACAAACAGAGGGCTGACTTCATCCTAAAGCATGCAGCGAGCTCCGTTCTGAGAGGCCGCGCTGAAGCCTGGAGACACTGGCCACTGTTTGAGCTTGTCGTTTGGGTATTTTTCATCGAGTGTGTCTGACAGAAAGATAACACACTGTCACAGAGTGCCATCTATCTTCGTTTCCAAGTTGCTCCTGGAGAATTCAATCTTGAGTGTGTGGGGTTAGACACATTGGTGATTAATCGACTCTGGGCTCGTGTGTGTGTGTGTGTGTGTGTGTGTGTAGACGTATATGTGTCTTTGTCTTTGTGTGATAAATCACTGTCTAACCCTGTACAGGACACACAATGCCCGAGCCGCCTTCAGCCCACTGAAGATAAATTCATCTACGAGTGATGTGCTGACAATAGCTGGACGAGAAAACGATTCAATGTTACTTACTCAGCTGCAGCAGAGACTGAAGCCAGAGTGGTCCATGTCTGGAGTTTTACAGGGAACAGGGGAGCAGAAAGTGGGAATTTGTCAAAAAAAGAAAAAAATGAAGCTGGAGCCCAACCAAGAGTGAATATTGAGAAAGGCATGGGAACACACTCCTGTGCACACATACGCACAAACATTAGTGCAAAGAGTTGATGAATAATTCCTCAGGGCTGTTGGGAAAGATCCTACACGGAGGTGATTCAACTGTGACACCAGGGTTTTGCTTGTGTATGATCAGGTTTACTATTATGAGCAACATGCTAGAGGTGACGCAACTCCGAAATTACACAACGTTATGAAATGCAGGCAGTGGTGCGAAACAAACACAAGAGCGTCGGCGCTGGAGATTCTGTTGCAAACAACTGAACTCAAGGGCACTCTGACCATTAACAGTTCAAACAAACTTGATTCATTGTGTATTTTATCTCATAATACGTCTTCTGTAAACTTTGATTTAGCTGGAGCGTTATGTTTGGATGGGACATTATGCTGCTGCTGAAACACAGGCTTCATGCTGAAATGATGTTTCAAGAGTACATTTTTTTTAAAGGTCCAGTGCGTGCAATTTAAGGGGATATATTGGCAGAAAATAAGAATCATCGTGTTTTTTTCGTTACCATAGAATGAGCTGTTTATATCTAGGGAGTGTCCCATAGATGTTTTGAGAGACCTGGATAAAGTATTGAACATGGGGCCCCATTCATTCCTGTGAGAGTTGGTCAGTAACGCATGAAGCCAAAATGGTTAACTGCCACATATAAAATTACCCGGATGATCCAGGGAGTATCGGCCCTACTTCTGCACTGTGCACGCACAGCAAAGACGTATGGCCGCCAAGCACTGCTGAGTGTGGCTGAACAGCTAAATTCCACCAGCCACAATTTCAGTTTTCAGTGTGAACCTCCAAAACAATGAACACTAATGGCATTGACGCAAAAAGTTTCAGTTAGTTGTGAACTGCAATCCTCATTGCTAGATGCCAGTAAATCCTAAACACTGTTCTTTTAAGTGTCAAAATTAGATTTCTGCCGAAAAACTTTCAAAAAAGTAAAGATTTCAGTGAAAGTGGGTCAAATGGGTTGTTCAGTCACAACCGCCATCATTTTATTCAATCACAGGGATTACGCCATAAGTGTAATTATAAAGTCAGTGCATTCCAGAGACACAAAGCTGACAATACAGTTTATCTGGAGTGAACAATAATATTTGTAAATTGCTGCTGGAGCTTTAGCAGTGCACGCGTATGTGGAGGAGGTCTGGGGAACGTACCAAGTAACAGGGGTGGACAGGTTCATCCACCTGCTGCCTAAGGGAAAAAAGAAGCCCCCCAACCCCCTTTCCCCTTTAACAGGTGTGCTTGTCTGTCAGAACCATCAAAATAAGAAATTCACACAACTGGAAATGAAGGAGGGGAATGGGGGTAAGTGCTGAGGCAAAGAAAACAGTAATTATGAAGGATGGGCGGCTCTGGGTGTCACAAGGCGCTAATCTCTTCACTTTGAGAGGACACTCGTTGCAGGAATGCATGCAGTTCTGTTTAAAGAAACTGTGATTGGTTCAACATTGTTCTGAAGAGAAAGCATCCTGCATCAGCAGGGTTCCACTTTTTGTTTCTCCATTTTGCACCTCTCAGTTGTATTTTGCCTTCATGTCGAGGCAGAGTGGGAGAGAAGAAGTGAAAGAGGGAAAAGAGAGAGGCTGGAAAAAAGAAAAAGAGACAGATTCATAGGTAACGGAGGCACTTTTGAACGCAGGTTTATGTTTCTAATCAAGAGATTGTGATCACTACATGTAGCCCAGAGCAAATGGGCCGTAACCCAATCACCGAGGGAGGTCTTCAGGCTCAGGGCGCACATTGGTTCAAGATCATTACTCCTCTCTCCGTAACAAAGCGGTCCGAGAACAGCAAACGCATGCAAACATTAGAGAACGTCAGTGCTGATGAACGCGCAGAGATGGGATGGCAAATGTTACGGCAAAGTGGGGGAAATCCTGAGCTGGCTGAGCTGAATAGAAAAGAAGGGGCTACAGAATGCATTGTTCTATTGTATATGAGTTGTTTTCATTTACTGTAAGATGTGAGAGGGTAATGTGACATGAAAAAAAAAGAAAAAAAACATGCCCAAGTGAACAAACACATTTCCTAACCTTTCCAAATCCACAAACATAATTTCACTTTCTAGTGATGCCACCAGTCAGACAAATAAACAACATATGTAGCCACACACTAAATCTAACAAACACATTTCATATTCTATGATTTGCACACGGAGAGACAGAGAGACAGACGGGAAGGCAGACACGATCACACACCAGTCCAACTGGTACAACCATCCCCAGAGGGAGAAATGTCTATCTTGGCATCCTGCTGGCATCAGCTTTGGCATCATGTTGGCATCACGTTGTTCCACTATGGGGGAGGACACGCCTAGTTACACCCCTGGGCTTCATAAGACAGCTGTTGTCTATTGGCTGTGTCTCACTGTATAAAGACGTTTCTCTTCAATCCAACTAATTCTTCCACTCCTCTAATATTCACTTATGGAAACACAAACATCCAAGATTTGTCACCACCCAGCGTACCCAGGATTACAGGGGGAAAAAAAAGGGTTGGCATGGAAAATCATCGAAATGACCGAGCCCAGAGCAGGAGTCAAGGAAAAAAAAAAAAACAGAAATGTAAGTAAAGCAGAAACGCAGCACTGAAAAGATGCTGATAAGGTGGAGAGTGGAGAATGCAGGCGTATGTTTGGCACTGGCGCAGATTGGCCGAGCACAGCAACAACACGGTCATATCAAAAGATTACACCTCACGCTATCAGACACACACACACACACACACACACACACACACACACACACACACACATACACACACACACTTCTGCTTATGAAGACCAAAGGTAATTTAATCATTTTATCTCGCTTACCTGCAGACAAAACACACACACACACACACACTGAACAGCAGGAGTGTGCCTACCTTATCTTCAAGTCTGATCAGACGTGCTCCAATAGTTGGGAATTCTTTATCCTCTCCTTTTCCTGGAGATTGAAAAAAAAAATCAAATATATACACATACACACAAACAAACATTCAAAATACATTTGCCTTAATGACAAAAACTGACTCCTGAATGTCTAGGTGGTACTTGCAAAAACACAAAAACTGATGTGGAAAGGTATGTTTTGTCACACTCAAACAATTACTGCACAATCACACACACGATACTAACAAAACATTGTCCTTTACAGTATGAGGCCTGAAGGCTCATAATTCTCAGCTCATGATTCTCATTCATCCACCGTCATTTTTGTCTTTACGGCTCAATGTGGCTGTTTACAGCCCCCTACTGTAATGCAAACAGTAAATGTATGTCAGAAAGAGTTATGTAGCCTTAAACATGTTTTTTGAAATGTGTGCTGGAGGTTATGCAAAATTGGAGAGTAAAGAGCTCCGGAGCTGTGCCCTTAATGCAGTACCTTGCCCAACTGGCCTACAGGTTAACCATGCAAGTGACCAGGGTCAGTGAGGACATGCTTACTAAGCAACTGGGAAATGGACTGGAGCAAAAAGGGAGGGAGATAGGAAGGTGGGTAATGTTGGAAAGCACAATGCAATCCAATGTCAAGAATGTGTAGATTGGTATGTACACTGCAGTGCACTTAAGCTAGCCACTATTAACCAATAACCATAAAGTGTGAATTAAATAGTTTTAAATGATCAAATAACTACTGAAGTTCTATTTGTTGTAAGTTTATACGGATCCTGATAAACAGACTGAAATGCCATTCATTTAGCATGACATCACGCTCACTTTTTTTGTTCATTTTTTTTTGTTCATTCATTTTGTTTGGCACTAACCACTCAGGCAGTGAGAGGCATATTTTCTTCCCACTGACATTATTTACAGTTGACAGGTACGCTGTCCCACTGATCAAAAAAATGTTATATAAATGTTTTACGTTGCTTTAAGAGTTGGTATTTTTGTAACTTGACATGTTTGTTGATTTCATTCAGGCTCATCACCTGTTTTCTGCAGCTATCTTAAGGGAGTTGATGTCCCCAGTTTTTCTCTGCCTACAAAGCTCCAATTGATCAACTGTTTCCAAACCAGGTGGAATATCTGTCACTAAGGACAAGACTAGACCTATTTCACTTTTGAACAAATCAGACACTAGCCGCTGTTCAAAAGGGTCTGGAATCAGGCTATAGGAAATGACTATTTCACTAGAACTTTCCTGTTCACTAATCATAGTGAAAGGTCAAGTTTGTAGGATTTATTGGCAATCAACAATTATGTTTTTGTTAAAACATTAACTTATTATTGTATACTAATGACAGTTTGCCTTTATGATCTATGGATGCAGTTTTGCATGTTTTTGATTGTGTTTTGTAAGGTGTCCCTGAATGTTCTGAAAGGCCCCAGTAAATAAAATACATTATTTTTTATTAATTATTTAGCGGTGAGGTTGCAGATTGCAACCACCTGACAATTCTTCCGTGTGCCAAGCAACTATGGTGGCAAACGTGAAAACACAACTCGCCCTTCCTAGAGTCAGTGTTTGGTTTGTCCATTCTGGGCTACTGTAGAAACAACATGGCGATCTCTAGACATAAATGGTTAAGATAATGAAAACACACACCCATTATGCTTGTCAATGTAACACAATTTTTTCAAGATAATTAATACTTAGTAAACTATTTTTTGAACTGTGATTTAATGACTACAACCCTTAAGTAAAAGAACACAACACCATACAATACAACACTGCTGATTTCAATACATTAAATTAGGATTCTTTAAATTTAACTAACTAACTTTCACTAATGTATAATTGACTTTCACAATAAATTCAAAACCAATGTAACCACTCTGAAGCACATCCACACATATACATACACATGAACCTGCATCTAGTAGTACATGCTCAAATGCACAGTGAAACAACAACAACCTTTTGTTACAAATATGAAAATGCACATGTAAACATCCAGGCTGGGACACATGCACACACACCAAGGACCACTATCTCTTATTTAGTCTGGCACAGCTTGTGTATGTGTGAGGTATAAACACAGGGATGGACTGAGGAGTGATGGCTGTCTATCAGATGTAGACTGTTGTGTTTTCTGTGTGTTTACCTGGAAGAAACATTCCTGGTTTCCCCAGTGTGCCGTCCAGCCTGGGGAAAGAGACAGACGTAATTAGACTGGAAAAGGTAAAAACACTGGCCAGATACACAGGAGATTCAGTTGAGTAAACAGCACTTTATTCCAGCTCATGAACAAAACAGTAAAATAATATAAGCCAATTTATAGAGCCAATAAAATTAAACAAATGGCGTCAGCTTGAACAGTATTTATATAATCACTGCTTTTGGTAGGAAAAAAAACTCAACATGCAAGATTTAAAGGGATGAATAAATGATTGTTATGATCGTATTGAGATGTCAAGCTTTCAAAATAAACAATGAGCAAGAGGTTCACTTGCATGTGTGGACTGTTAGTCATCTATACATTTACTGAAGCAGGGGAAGCAGTTCAATATGTACTCCAAAGCATTCTCTTCTTTTCATCACCTCAAATCAAGAGTGGGTTTTAATCACAGCAATGACATCTTTAACTGTCTTGGGGACCCATTTGATGCAAAGCTGTCATTGCATTATTGTGGTGTTTTTGCAGGAGGCAGATGTGGCCAACGCTGTGATGCCTTTTTCTTTGGGTTGCAAATAAAAAAGGAAGCCGAAAAACAGCAGCTTTGATTTTTATAAGAAACGTTGTAGAATTTATTAGTCCTAGGATTTATTAGTCCTAATATTAAGTTTGGGCTTTATGATTCTTTGCACTGAAGATTAACATCACTGTAGTTACTTTATATTAAATAACCAAAACGTCAGTCCTTCCTTGATTTACCGATATATTGTGCTGCTCTGCTGGTTTCAAAATTTCACAGCGCATTACCGTGGTTCAGCTGAATTACTGCTAAAGGTGTTACGAGATCCAGGTTATGTGCTTACGTAAGTTTGACCTAATTTATTACCTAAGCGACCTCCTTCATGGGAGAGTGTTGTAAAAAAAAAGAAATCACTCAAAAAAAACAGAAAATCTGCAGAAAGAGGACAAGAGGTTTTACTTTAGTGAGGACTAGACTTCATTACAGCTCAACAAAGCACAAAAAGGTGTAACAACCAGTGATGTTCTTATCTGTCAGATGGAAGAACCATAAAAAACTGTACTGAAATTACTGAAAGCTAAAGAAAGAAATGTATAATGGATCTGTCTCTCTGCCTGTTGTCTTCATTATGCAGTTTAGTTGACCATGATGTCAATGTGGCCCAGTTAAAGGAATACTTGAATACTACCCACAAAATGATCATTTGTTTATCAATTACTCTTGCTGTGTTACATTGAACAACAGCAAAACTATATCAAAACATCTGTTTACAAAATCTCTCACACAACTCATGCAGAATGATTCAAGTCTCACTTATCCAGTTGTATGCTCAGTACTTCCCAAACAGACGGCCCCAGACAAAAAGGTTAAAAACAGTAATTTTACCTCGCTGAACATGGTAGCTCTTGGTCTACTCCTGCCTTGATCAGTTACTTTGTATTATTGTGCGACTTTGGTGAATCATATCTAACCTTTTAAAACACCAAAGTCACACCAACAACCTATCTGATCAAGGCAGTGGTGGACCAGCCTTTCCTGTGTTCAGTGAGGTAAAATTACTGTTTTTGTCAAAAGACGCTGGCTTTGAGGAAAGCATAGATGACTTTCATTTTCCATCCAGTTTCCTGTTGGAAAGGGTTGTCTGTTTGGGAAGTACTGAGTATGCGACTAGGTAAATGAGACTTGAGACAATTACATTGCATAGTTTTTAGAAGTTTGCCCCCCTATGACTTCAATTCTTGGTTTTTGAATTCTTTGTTGGATGGTAGCATGTGAGAAAAACAAAGATTTCTTGGGGGGGGGTTCAGCCATGGTGTGATGTCACACTTCACATATAACAACATGTGACATATTGTGCCAGACTTGAATTTGACTTGATTTATTCTATTTTAAAATGAGATTATATTGTTTTTGTCCCCGCCTTCTTTCTTCTTCTTGTGACCATAAGGCTGTATCCACATAATAGTGTCAAAAATGTGAAGGAAAAAAAACAAAACGGTGTTTCAATCAACTGACACAAAGTGAGAGAAAGAAAGGGGGGAAGAAAAGACTTTGAATCAGACGTCACCTTCTCTGCAGCTCCTTGATGCGGACCATCATGTTGAGGTGACCCTGGGAATACTGCTCGATCACATCTCGCACATCATAGGGCTTCCGTGCTTGCTGTGGATCACGATCACGATCACGCGCACACACACACACACGCACACACACACACACACACACACACACACACACACACACACACACACACACACACACACACACACACACAGGGGGACACAAAAGCCATTGTCAACCATAGTCGCTTTTGCTTGGTCCCTGAAAACATCCCCAACCCCCTTGGGTGCAAAGGGGTCATTGTTAACTCATTGTGTGTGTTTGTGTGTGTGTGCGAGCACTGACAAGTGCATGGTCATGTAGAAAGCAATCGTGTTAAGGTCCTTTCACAGCTTTGTTTAGTGTGACGTGGATACAAGCAGCATCAGAAAGAACCCAGTGAACTCTTTAGGGTATCCTTGGTCTACACAGAGTGTAGCCTCTGCAGCTGAGACCACTTAGGGCCATAATTGAAAACATATAGAACACTTGGAAACGGTAAGAATATAGGAACCATTCTACGACAGCATGTAGCATGAAAATGATGGCCAAAGTATCTCAAACATGATTATGTTTTTTTAATCTGAAATAATTTACTGCACAAAATTCTCTTACATAATTCTGCTATGTGGGGCCATGCCCTACTGTGTGTGTGTGTGTGTGTGTGTGTATTTCTGCAAGTGTGTGGGTTTTTGTACAGTAAGTGAATTCCTACTGTAGCCCCAGAGACAGGTTAGCAGACTTCCCTTGATACTACGCCTGAACTAAAGTGAGCACAAAGAAGACATGCAGGTGCAAGTTTCAGGCATTTACACACACGTACACATGTACACACACACGTACACATGCACAGCGGCGCTGCAGCTGATATATGCCCTAGGGGCTCCCCCTGCTCATCCTGTATAACCGCACAAACACACACATTTCTCTCACTCTCAATCTGTCTCTCTCTTTATCTGTGCTTCTCCCCCGTCTTTGCTCCCCGTAATTCAGTTTAATTTCTCTCTTCTTCTCATTTTTTTCTTACCTGAAATTTCCTCCTTGCCACAAAGTACTGCATTCTGCGGAGGACTTTTACAGCTGATCTCTGGGCATGGGACAACCTGTGACAGAAAGAAAGACTGATTTAGTGCAACATTAAAAGATTATCTGGTCAATAAATGTTTTCTTGGTCTAGAAGTGGCTTGTTTTGGAGAAGCTGAGTTGTAAGAGAGAAAAAAAGACAAGAAAGGCTGCACGCTCCAAGTCCAGTTTATTTGGTTCTTGTTACTTTCCGAAATCAGTGGACAATATGTGTACCATGCAACAGCAAAACACATTTAGCCCTGTAAGGAGAGCACAAATCAACAGCTATGTGTTCATGTAAAAAAAGTGCAGAGTTAACCTCTAACTGTATGTGTCAATACAGAATACCTGCCGGTCTCTCTATCAGCACTCGCCTTATCGGTCACAACTATGATTCTGCAACATGGTGCAAAGTGAGACAGAGGGAAAGCAGACTCAGTTTGCATTAAGAGGAGTCCCAAAACACACGCCGCTCGGCTCAAAGCACATCTGTGTCAACACAAAAGAAAACCCACTGGTATGGAGCTAAACACTGAAACAGAAACTACTAGATGCAAACAACACACACAAAGTCATACTTTCATACATTAGTGACTGCATGATTTATTTGTCAGAAAATGCTGAAACATGTCCTTGGATATGTGACAGCAGCATGTTTGGATGATGTGTGCTATGAGTTGAATTAGATCATGAGAAAAATGAAAAAAAACTAAAAATGTAGTGAGTGACTGTTGTAGCTATTCCACTGATTAAAAAACACAAAAACTGTGTGCAGGCGCAGGTGGACACACAGACACCCCCGCAGTGTAAGAGTTGTCAATTTGTCACGTGACACTGAGAAAAGCATGCTGTTATATTAAATTTTCAACAGCATGGATACTAATGCCAATATATTTTTAGAAATTCTGCATGAAGAATGACCCCACTCAGTCCCAACCCCCAAAGTTGAGGACTCTGATTTCAGCTGTGTACATTGAGCATGATAAACCATCTTTACCCTTCATTTGTCTTGATACTGACTCTTTTCATCTATAGGTTTCAATGGGGCACTATGTTAAATTCAGAGTATATGAGTTGTCTGGAGACATTTCCAACAAGGAGGTGGCTAATCCGTTGGCTAGCAGCTAACAGCACTAACTCCATAAACAATGCTAACAACAGCAACAGGGCTGATAGAGCAGTGTTACCAGACAAAGGCTATTACGTGTTAATCATGCACTAGTACTAGCATGTTCACCACAACAAACCACAGAGAAGCTCGGATTACAACACACACACAGAGGTTGCTTAAACCCATTACTCCACTGCGCATTACAAGCTAAAGTCAACTAAAGTCCTTTCTGTGTTGCAGCAGACATTTATGACACATTCGCCATCATGTGCCGGTCGCATTCCATATTAAATAGAGATTGTATAACATTCCTCCTTATTAATAAGAGGAAGAGGCCAGGATGGGCTGATGGCCACACAGCCATATATATATACACACACACACACACACACACACATATGTATATTTTTTATATTAAAAATGCATTACAAGCTAAAGTCAACTAAAGTCCTTTCTGTGTTGCAGCAGACATTTATGACACATTCGCCATCATGTGCCGGTCGCATTCCATATTAAATAGAGATTGTATAACATTCCTCCTTATTAATAAGAGGAAGAGGTCAGGATGGGCTGATGGCCACACAGCCCATACATTATTCATGACATGTATAAACTAAGATCTTGATTCAAGCCTATGGGAATTTAAGAAACTACAGCCTAGCCCAGGCTGAACCCAGCGGGTCGGGTCCAGGCAGAGAATAAAAGCTCTCATGGCGGCTAGGAAAACAGTTTTCCAAGTGTGTGGTTGGCCTGACAATAAGCAAAGTCGGTTTAGGGAGTCAGAAGGTCAGAGGTACATGAATCAGTACGAGCGCTAAGAATGTGGTCCAGTACTGCCAAGCACTAGTCCACTATATATAAGACTGTTAATGTATTAGACTGTTAAAGTGTCATTATATGTGTTTTGATCTACTATTACAGAGTTGAGTCTTGCCTAGAAAGAAATAACAGACAAATAATGCAGCAGCATGCATTACTTTAGAGCATTTATTTACAAATGATAATAAATGATAAACAGACAACCAGTTCCTGTCTTTGTGAGCAGAACTTGCTCCTGTTTTTCTGGTTTTTGTGCCCATTTCTCCGTATGTCTTCTATTTCATGTACATTATTTCTCAGAGACAGGTGACCTTTCAGCCATCTGTTGGTATCAGAGACATCAAAGTTAAGCCGGTAAGCTGCGGGACAGTGTGTGTGTAGGAGCAGTGTATCTGCTTAGAGGGGTGGATTAACAGCAAAGTGATGTCACCAGACTCGATGGTGGAAGTGAAAAAGGGAATGGAAAACTGTATTAAACAACGGTAAGGTTTGCATCGCCACTTCTAATCACTTGTCTAGAAAAGGTGTACTGTATATAATGACATAGTTTCAGAATGCACCGGATGTTTGTGTATGAGTGTTAAGCACTCTTTGCAGCTACAGATAAACTCTTCTCCACTCAAAAGGCCCTCAAACAGTAAAATGAATGACTCAATTCTTATGTCAAAGTCTATGCTTTTGTGTGAAACAAGTATTTCTTTCAAACTACGTCCCAATCAAAGGAGACACGCCCGTATGCACACACACACACACACACCCTTGACACACAAAAACACACACACACACACACACCCCCTCCCCCCCTCCCCAAACAAGGGTCTTTGTGGAGTCAACAAGTCGCTCTGAGGTCTTAATTAGGCAGAGGGACAACAAAGGGACTTAACAGACAATGCATTGACATGGGACCATAAAACATGAACATCAAAGGCTGTCGGGCTGCTGTCTTTTTTCCTGCCCTCCACGCAAGGCCTGCCCAACCTATAGGAGGAAATGCACACAAACAATGCCAAACATAAAGAGCATGAGGCCCTATTTTGGAAAGAAAAAAAAAAAGTCAACCCCCGACCTCTTTGCTCTCCATCGTTGATCCAGAGAAGGATGTGTTTTCTTGTGTGTGACTCGGAAGTTGAAGCATAATTGGGAAAAAAAACACATGTAGGAAACAAAAAAATGTGTGGTTTCGATTGTTGTACAATTGTACCGCCTCCTGTTTCCTGCATTTGACACAACACCAGCACCCCCCCCCCCCCCTTCCAGTCTGTTAAACATTTGGCACACAGAGACTGAAGGAATGTACAGTAATTCCTGCATCTCGGCGCTGACGCTGCCCTTCAAACACTTGACTCTGCCTCCTACTCATCTCCTCCTGCCTCCCCCTCCCTCTTTTCTCTTGCACTTATTTTTCATCTGTGCAAGAGATCTGACACACAGCGTATCCTGGGGACTCCTCTTGAGTCAGCACAGCTCAGATCTCGTCCACAATGACTTCAATATATTTTCCATTGTGCTGCGCTCTATGATTCATCCTATATTAGGAAGACTGTTTTTTGTTTCTTTTCTTTTACGGATTAAACTCTAACTCCTGGCTCTTCTTAACAGACTTGCTATTCTTCATTAAGTCAGCTGTAGAAGTCGTGTACAAGCTGTAGTTGCTGGAGTCCTGAACAGGCCTCGTCCCTCTCTGTGACAGGTTTAGCCCCACGGCCTCCCCTGGACCCTTCTCTCTTAATAAGTTTTTTTTCTTTTTCTTTTTCTGATGGTCACTTTGGAGATCTCCGAGTTGTCAATGGCAACTCTCCCTCACCCCCCTCGGCTCTTTATTTGGCAGGGGACCGTCAAATATCCTGTGCTTCCATGGTGCGCTGCAATAACCTTGGAGCCAGTCAGGAGAGAGCAGCCTCAGACATCAATGTGCTACTAACGGTCAAGGCCCAGCAAGACTGCGGGCCTGTGTGTGTGTGTGTGTGTGTGTGTGTGTGTGTGTGTGTGTGTGTGCATCTGTGTGTGAGAGAGAGATAAGCTTTATGACTGGTGCTTTGGTCCATCAAAGAGATGTGCTCCTCTGTTCTCCTCAAAAACAGACATCCCTTTATCATATCTTGGACGGATAAGACGACTACATTCTTTGAGGAATGTTTGATCTGAAAGTGATGGCATGCCAGAGAGTGTCGTGGTAAGAATTATAAGTGAGACACTAAAATGTTACAGCCAAGTCTCTCCATTCAGTGAAGGTTTTAAATGAATGGGCTTCTAAGCAGTTCTAACGCAAGATATTCTCTCGTGAATTTTCCTACAAGAGTTTGTCTCGTCGGAAATCAAAGCAGTTCAGAGAGTGGTTTGCATGAGCAAACTTAAACACAACACTGTCTCTCTAAGGCCACCTTCGCACTATGCCAGTTAAATCTGACCGTACTTATTACTTTTGAACCACTAGCATTCTTGTGATGTTTGTGCAAAGATGTCTATTTACAGTGCAACACCAAAATAATGGGTAATCGGCTAAATGTCCTTGTTTTTTATTTGTAGGCAGACATCAAAAGTGCACCTCTCCAATGTTGTACTTCCAAACAGACAATCTCAGCTGACTTACATATATTTATGACTCTACTGACAGAAATTGTTGAATAGTTATTTTACCGCAGCTCTTACTGTAAATGGTACCTACCAAAGCTACAGTAGAATTTTTTTTTAGCAATTATGACAAAAATGTTTTTTTTTCATAACTATCACGAAAACAGCCAATTAAAGTTGACAAGTCTCCAAGACCCTTTTCCCACAAAAAACAGCGTGAATATGCAGGGTTTTTTTAAACACAGGAACACCTGCTGAAAATGGGTGATTTCTCTTTGCCAGTGGACTAGAGCCATGGTGAGTATGTCTTTTTCTTAGTTTTCACTGGTATTTTACATTAAATCTCACAGACAGGCCAGAACAGTTTAGTAAACAGTAGAAAGCAGCACGGAGGCCAGTGAAAATGTTATAGCAGAGTGGAGGTTTCTGGCACAACACCAACTTCCGTGTGCACGGAGCATGAAGAGTCTTAGAGAGGTCAAAGAGCTCCAGCAACACTTGTAGCTGGAGCTCTCTGACCTCTCTCAGTGAAAATGTTAAGCAAACTTGACGGACTAACTTTTGAACAATGTTCCAATGCTGCTTTGATGGAAACGGATGGTATTTTATGGTGGCCCATCAATGCATCACACTGGTAAAGGGGATAAAATTAGCATGCAAACCCAGGTGTCATATTTTCATCACTGCCAATCAAAGCCAATCCCATAAAAATAAAATAATCAAATGTTTGCGAGTGTGTTTCACTGCAATGAGAAGGGTGCAATAATGGTAACAAGGTAATGTCAATCAAAATGTATCAAGATTCTGTCACTGCATTCTTTTTCTCACCTCAAATGTTTTAAGAAACATATTTGAGTGCACTGTTTGCTATGTTAACCTCAACAGTTGGAACATGGTGGCCAGGTTTATTTTTTTTTTTCATTTTGCAGCTAAACAGTACACTGAAAAATGTTTCTGAAAATATTTGATGTAAACATTATTTTTTAACTTCCAAGTCACACGCAATTATATTATTTGATATTGCACTGAGACTACCAAATCACTATTTTTTGATTGCAAAGTTGTCTATCATGCTGCCTTTACGCCTCCCATGCTTGCCATCTGTTTCTCTCTTACTATCCGTTTCTCTGATTTTTCTCTTTTTCTCAAATTCGACACAAGAATCCATCACACTCCGTGCAACAAGATGCAGCTAGTGAAAAATGGCTTATGATACAATAGTGTCCCTGCTCTCTGTGTCTGGCCCATTTGTTTTCATGCGGCCCCCCAGATCAATGGACACTGATCAAGACATGCTGGAAACAATAGAGGCAACCAAGCCACATCAAAGCCCAGCGCCCATTAAGAGCTGATGACAAAGAGAGAGCGAGCCATGTTTGATGTGTGTGGCCACAGAGAGAGAGAGAGAAAAAAAAGAGGGACAGACCAGAGATACAGTAGACTCACTATCACACTCAACTCCTGCATTTCTATCACAAACATACTGTGAAACTACTATATGCTGTGGAAGATACATGTAGGAATGTGTAAAGAAAATGCAGACTGATAATCTCTCTCATATATTCTTATCCAAACCCTGTAGCTCACACCATCTTTTTTTCTTTCCATTAACAATGTTGAAAGGAATTTTGTGGTGTTATATACTTAGGATTTCCAGTATCAGATATTATTTTGCAAAGAACTCCTATATAGTCGGATCTCACACAAACTATCACCACATACCTCTAAAGGTGCATGTGAATGAAAGCATCCCGCCTTTAAGCTTGTGAAAGAATCCCACCAATGAAAATAACTCCTCTCGAGAGATGGTCGACTTCCTGGTGACCTCGGAGAAAAGTCCCGCCCATGTATAATGTTAATGACGCCAAGTCTCACAACCTGTCATTATTTGAGGGGAACAGAGACAGACACCGCTCTTTCCCACCACACGGAGAGAAGATTGGAGAGGAGCGAACTTCTAACAAGTAGACTAATGACTGGTGAACTCTTCTTGACACCGCTCTAACTGCCAAATTAACTAAAGATTTGGGCGAGGACGTTTCCAGTTAGACAGCCGAGAAGGCCGTGGGAAAAACACTTTTTACTGCATGAAGACCACAAGGACCAAAGAATCTGTAAAATAAAGACAAAAAAATAGAAAATAAATTGTATGCATCTTAAGGATACAGTTTCCAAAGGTTCTTACTTGAAATATAGACACTTTTTTCTTTGTATTGCAATTTATTTTAAATTTGATACACCCATGAGTCCTATAGTCAGAAGATATATTGCTGCAGTTCCTGCCATTAGCAAACCGGGAGCCAAGAATAAAACAGAGTTTGGGACAATGGGACCTCATAGATGTGACCAGTCTAATTCATGTTCTGAGGGTTAATGTCCCACGCCTAAGGTGTAGCCTCAAGAGGAGGATGTGGCTGTAAGCATTCTTCAAAGTTAGCCTAATTAGAAACTTGAACAGATTTGGGGTTAATGACCCCCCTCTTTGGTGCCAGTCATTCGTCTAGTCTAAATGTTTAGGCTAAGGTGTGTCACGAGTTAGAAAATGCATATTGTATCAGGGTAAGAACTGTCTTTTCACAGCACAGTTTTTCCCCAAATATCTATTCTTTAAGCATGTTTTCTGTCTATTCAGTTGCAATTTTTAGCCACACTAACCTTGTGGCTCTGTGGCAGTAGCAATCAGTTGAGTGGTCAGTCAAACACTTTTTAATAGTCTGAAAGTCTGAAATGTCTCAACAAGTTTCATCAAGCATCACTGTTACCTCAAATTTTCCTTAACCTTTTGTTCGGTGTTCTCTTTCGCAGGTTGGTTTACTTAACAATTATCATTACAGCCTCACAGAGCTGTAAGCACTAACTGTTTTCTCTGTAAAGTGGGTTCATACTGACATATTGAATTGATGCTATACCTACGGCAAAGACTCTGCATAGACGCATACCCCATGCCATAGCCTGATGATGTTAGAAAAAGTAAAAATTATTGTGTCATACTGACTAAAACTGGACTTTTAAAATACATGTTAACATGTTAGTCCAGCTGAAATCGTTTTAAGTCAAATTTCTCAAAGTCGGACTAACACACCTAAATAATGCATTTGGGAGTCAATTTACTCTTTTATGTATATGCCTCAATCAGACCTAAACCAGCCTAGACGTTCTGCGCGTGCACCTTAGCTCCCTTGCCGGGCTTTGATGCAGAAGGCAAACAGCATAACTTAATAGAAGAAAGCCATAAAAAACAAAACAGGAAGAAGAAGGGAAGAAAACAAAAGAAAATGAAGGTATTAATATGGTGAGTGCTAGAGCAAGAACCACACATTTTTGTCTGTATCATTTGACATGAAACTCGTTTGCCACCTGCTAACTTGTTTGGTATGTGGTGTAATAGGTCAACTGGCAGAAGTTTCAATAGCAACTGGCTGAGAGGGGGTATATCACCACCTACTGTGGCAGAGTCTGACATACTGTACTTCCGTCAATAAAGTGATTCTCCCCCGGTGCTTGTACCCTAGGACAAGTACAGCAGTCCAATTAAATGGCCTAATCAAGCTATAACCATAGCTAGACTTAACTGTGCATGTAAACGTACTAACAGTGGCATAGGAGCCCCACTGCCAACTAGTTTTTTTGGTGCTGTGCACAAGTATAAAATGCCTTTTGCGTAGAGCGTGCGCACAACTATAAACCTGCCTTAAGCCTGCACAACGGCTTGTCCTAACTCACATCACTGGCTGAGGTGTGTCAACAAGTTGGTATACGCTACTGTTCTATTTCCAAACATCACATGTGTCAACTCTCCTGAATAGCCTAAAAATTAGTACATTCTCTCTTAGCATCCCAGCAACTACCCTTTACTGCTACCTTTTTAAAAAATAATTTTGTTAAGGTTAGATTTTGTCGACACAATGTAGTCTGACATTTTCCTGTTGCTTTGCCAACATGTTCTACTTTTTCAAGCTGTCTCCCACTGATCAACTACAGTTAAGAGGCCTAATATTTGGACAAGAAATAATATATAACAGGAGTGACATATAAAAGCACTGCTATTGGTAGCATTACTTGCTTCTCATTTTCACTTTTACAAGCATTTCTTTTTACTGACCCTGGTGTGTGGGAGCGTATCCCTGCTTGCACATGCGTCTGTATGTATATCTGTACAAAAGTTTGGCTTACTGACAGGGGGGGGGCAGTGCATATTGCAAGGAGTCACACACACAAATCCACCAGCATCTAGTAGAAATGTATGTGAGCAGGCAGGCACATATATAGACATACATACCAAAGCATGGACATCCAACACTTACAATTCCTCCCTGTTTAGACCAACATTCTTGAGGTCTGGTGTGTTTGTATGTGTGTGGGTATGCGCGTGCATGTTATGAAGACAGGAGGGCGATTGGGTTTCTCCAGTGTGGGGGTGGGGGGGGTAGGCAGTGAGGTGGTGAAGGAGGATTTATAATTCATGGCCTAATAGGATTTGTTGCTGTTTAGCAGGATTAGGCATGTTAGAGAAAGAATCTATTTATTGCTGCCAGTCGGGGGGTCCCCTCGTCTGGGTAGGGTGGGGAGGTTTTTGGGGGTGGGTAGTGGTGAGGTGAGGTCTGAGGGGGGACTGCACACT
The DNA here is from genome assembly GCF_008729295.1 of Plectropomus leopardus. Taxonomy (NCBI): domain Eukaryota; kingdom Metazoa; phylum Chordata; class Actinopteri; order Perciformes; family Serranidae; genus Plectropomus; species Plectropomus leopardus. Next base: position 11,343,085 of record NC_056473.1, on the reverse strand, counting down.
GGACCCTTGATTTTTTTTTTTCCAATCATTTTCTAGGATAACCCCTTGCACTGAGCCTCCCTGAGCACCCAAGCCCACCCCCTCCTCTCAGCTCTTAGCCCCACTACAGCCACCATCTTTGGATGCAATTGGCTGTTTCTCTTTCATAGCGCTCTGATAATCCAAGCACATGAGCCCAGTGGTTGGTCAAGCCAACACACATGGCTGTTCATGTGTGTTTTTTGTGTGTGTGTCCAGGGACAATTAGCACCGTCGCGACCTCGGGGGAGCAAGGGCCCGCTGGAGGTGGCGGTCACAGACCTGCCCACGTTCAGCTTGGCTTAACCCTGGCTGTGGACCCAGCAGGAGGACAGAGGCGAGGAGAAGGGAGAGCGATGAAGGAAAGAAGGAGGGAGAGAGGAAGAGATGGAGGGTGACCTGTGGGCCTTCTTAGCTAAGGGGCTTCCCTTTCATAAGCCAATGGGTTTAGATTATAAAAACGTACTTCTTTTCAAACGAGCATTATTCTTTCACTCATGTGTGGTTGGGGCTACAGTGGGGGGCTGTCTGACATTAAAGGCTGCTGTTTAATTAGGCCTTTCTACAGTGGTCAGCCTTTTTGTTCATGCATTGAGCTATGGGAGGCCTGGTTGGCCTCCCTAATGGCCACTGGTGATTGCTGAGTGTCTGTTTGTGTTTGAGAGAAAGAGAGAGAAAGCAGAAGAAAGATGTGGAGAGGCAGCATTTTTCATCCTCCATTAATTTGTGCAGCCTCAATATCCTAAGGAGGCATATATTCTCGTTAAAGTCTTTCAATGCTTCCATGTCAGTGTGTTCAGTGGTTTTTAGTAAGTATAGTCATTAATGAGAGAATGATGGATTTACAGTGTTAGAGTCCAGAGAAAAACACTGAGTGGTCTCTAATGTTTCTGTTAGCAGTCACCCTGTAAGAGAAGTGTGTTTGTGAATGAGAGGCAGAGAGACACACTGTAAATACAGCTTGGAGAGAGTGACAGAGATGCATGTAATTTGTTGTACTTCATTGTATTGTAACTGCTTTTCATTCTAAAGAGACAGAAAGAGAGTCCTGATACTTAAAATGCAATCCTGAAGATGCCTGGCAGGGCCATGAATCTTCTCAACAAAACACAAGGGTCAGCAAACTACCCTTTTTTTTCAAATTTCGTGTGTCTGAGTCCCATTTTTATCATTCTGTGTCTCTTAATTTAGACATTTTTGCAGATCTGTGAACTCAGCACAGACTGCAAAGTTACTTTTTCCCTCAGCAGCACTTTGTGCAGTTTTAGTCACAGGGTGTGTGGATTGTAATTGATCTGTCTAACTGATCAGAGCTGATCAGATCACCGAATCAGAGCACCGAATGCAACCTATATGACTAAGTGCAATTACCAGCTGTTCTGCTGCTCTTGCTGTGTCCAGACTACACTCAGAGAGTTTGGTGCAATGCATATCCAAGTCGTATTTATATTCCAATACCGCTCCTAATGAACGGTCCGACACAAAATATTGAAAATCTATTCGTTACTGCAAATGTTTTGACCGTGGCAGCCTGCCACGAATAAATAAATGCGTGGAAAATCCTGCTACATCACTCGACACCTTGCATTCAGATTATATCTATTATATATATTCTACATTAGCCCAGAATGGACAAATCAACCAAATCTAGATAGGGTAGTTCATATTTTCACATTGGCTGCTGTAGTTCTGCTATATGCTTGGCACATGGGAGAACTTTCAGTTGGTAACAATCTGCACCCTCACTGCTAGATGCCACTAAATCCTACACACTAGTGTTTTAATATGTGTCTCTGTGGCTAATAGCTAGTACCTCACTGGTTTAATACAGTCAAACACGATTGCCTATTTCTGCCCACATTGTTGTATGTCGATTGAAAATGCAATTGCACACACTTGTGCCCAGCCACCCTTGGTGATCACCTAAAATGCATTTTAATGGAAACGGTAAAGGGGTTTGTTGAGTCCCTTTGTGAGGAGAGGAGAGGATTCCAGATGTGGGATATTGCTAAGAGTTCTGGCCAAACACAATGCCGCAGGCTTGTTTCCAAAAGGGGAGAGGAAATTAGTGGGAACAGGTTGGCTAACGAAAAACCTCATCAGTTTGTGTTTGTCCCTGCTTTAGTTATCTTTTCATTTATTTGCACACTGATAAAAAGATATGCTAATGAAAACAGGTAAATAAAATTAGTAAAAAATGCATCCCCTTGTTATTAAAACTAATTTCTTTCTGTAACTAAAGTTGCTCAAAATTTAGTTTCTTTAGTCTCTGCAAATCAATTTGATTTGTCAAAAATAAAACAGAAAAACTGGGAGAAAGCAGAATGATAGGAAGAGTGACAGTGAAGGAGAGATGAAGTGTTGGAGGGAGTGGTAGTTTTAACAGAACATTCGTTGTGGAGAGGAGGGATTTATGGCAGCAGATGAGGCTGAGCTCGTCTTTGCAGACTTGCTTTAATAGCTTCCGTTCCTGGTCCACCATACAATTAGCGCACTGCCTCTGTCTCCAGGTCTGTCCTGTCCCTGCCTGGACGGTAATTACAGCAGCAGTTAGAGAACACAGACAGACCGGAAAGCTGAGAATGAGGTCGTATCACTGGCACTGCTACTTAATAACTCTCCACTAGTGATGTATCACTTAAGATACTAAATTATAAATTATAAGTATGAGGAGGATTTTAACTGTTGTGCCTTTTCAGAATCATATTGGGCTCAGCTAATTCAGTCAAATTCAAATTTCAACCTGTCAAAATCCCAAAACGATATAAAAGAAACAAAACAACAGGAGCAATGCCTTTATACTTTTTTACTAAGTCACATGGATATATTTATAACTTACTCAATCCACAAACTAAAAGCTATTGAGCTGCTTTATTTGTTATAACCCACACCTGCTCATAGCTCCATTGTGTTTTTCTGCTGTTGAAAGCAACAATTATGTTATAAATTTTGATTTGTAGGCTTTTTCAGTGCATTATTTCACTAATTGCTCTTTCACTGGCTCCCAATTCCACACAACAATTAATGAAATCTTATCGAATCTATACTACAAATGAGAGCAGTTTGTCTTTTTTTCTGTGAATAGTAACATTAATATACTCTGGTCAAGGGTCGGTTTTAAGTTCTGGCGGCGGGATAAGCTGAGCACAGGCTGGTGTTGTGTGACTGCAACAAAGGACAGTCCATACCAGTTCTTGTTTATGCTCATAGAAACCAAGTGAACAAAATGAGGAACATTGTTACATTTAAAAAGCTGACTGCAGGCTGTGATTGCACCTCTCTGAGTGTCAAAGCAGTCCAGTTCAGAAACTGCCTTTTGCCTGCTGCTATAGTGGGATCAGATGACTGTACACTGAGAGTTCACGGGCCCAGGAGGAGGTGAAAGATGATCAGAGGGCTCCAGGGGTGCAGCAGGGTCTATGATTGGTCAAATTGACCTTCCTAATGTTCTCTGGTGAGATGAGATATGAGAAGGGAGTGTGTCGGGGTAAATTATGGGCCTGTATCACTGCTCTCAAGCTCCTCTTAAAATTATACCCTTTGGTTCACACACTTTTTTTTTTGTATCAGGATTGTTTTGAATGTTATTTAAATGCTATTGGGAAGCTCTTTCAACAACATTTGAATAGTGGTTGAGGCCCTGGGGCAGTATTAAAATCTAAAATGTGATCCCACAGTAAAACCTGTCCATGCCATTGCAGCATTTTGAGTCACTGTTTCATTTTAGCCTTTATTAGTGTTGTGTGAATATGATGTCAGTGGGAAATAGGATGTATTATCACTTATCACTTGAACATGTTTGTTACCAAAAAAAAAGTCTATTTGAGTGATATCAGTGTTGTTTTTCCAAGTTCTACACCAGTGAGCAGCCAGATCATCTAATCTTGAGATTGTGCTCCAAAAGACATGAAATCTAATTTGAGCAGGAGAACAAACAATAGCCAGAACGTTCAGAATAATGTTGAAAACAGGAGCGGCTGCCAACCTTCAAAACAGAACACAATGAACTGAGAGTACAATTTATAAGGCCAGAGGATAAAACTTAAGTCCAAATCCAAACAAAACGCTGAAGAATATATTTGTTGTATTTGAATATTAACTTAATATGTCAAACCATTCTGCAGATTTAAACATTATGTAAACTTTATTGACTCTTAGCTTCGGGCCTAACATGAATCAAACATAGAGAATCGTGCAAGGACATGCACAATTTTTTGTAACTGATGTAATACTAACATGATATAACAGCAATGACCTAATAACACAACGCAGTCTGCAAGCCATAGTAACGAATATGATGAAGAATGACTTTCAACACGACTCCACACTGACAGACTGGGAAAACAGACATGCTGGCTCAGCGCCCAGAGCATTAAATGACAGGCTGAATTCAGAGGCATTTATTTGTCATAATTGTAAATCAACTTCAGATCAGTTGATGTCTGTCATCGTGTTTCACCTAACATCGGTGTGACACTGAGGGTCAGCAATGTCTGCATCAGGCAGAATAACTTGGAGACCACAAGAGATGAGAAGGAAAAAAATAGAAGAGGAAAAAACAGCCCTAATAAGAAAATGAGTAACATCGATGGAGATGAAGAAGCGCGGGATTCATCGTATTTTCAAAGAGCTCGGTTATGAGAGCGGTTATCTGAAACGAGGCGCTGGGAACGGGGTGCAAAGCCATAATTGGATGCTTGTCCCCGGCCAATTTTTCAGGGCAAATTATCAACGCATGGGTTGGATTGCTGGAACCACATTGTGGAGGTGGGAACAGTGGGAGCTTTGAGGGGCCAGCGTGACGCACTAATAGAATCATTTAGCACACTGGGATAACGACAGCATGTGATGGATGGCCCAAAGGCCCGGCAACTGCTGCCACATTAACTTTGCTGAGTCAGTGCAGAGACAGGTAGCACTGCTGAAGCTGCGGGCATCAGGATCTGTGTGTGCTCATGTGTATATTTCTGCATCTGAATGTGGGTGTTTGCATGTGAGTATATAAGCATGGCAAAGGCCTTCTTGGCAAAATGCACAGAGCCTTGTCTATCTCTGAGCATGTGAGTAAAATGATGACTAGGCATGTTGCTTTTGGAAAGCCCGCTGCGCTGTGCCATCTCGGCTTAGGACCGCCTTGTGTGTCCTCCCCAACTCCCAAAAACAAACTGTCACTCACAGCTTGCCACTGACCTCACAATTTCCAAACTCAAACAGGCAAAAGAAATATACTTTGGATAAGAATAAGTTTAGAAATGTGATTATTTCAAGCCTTTCATTTGTTGACACAAAATGCCATACTGGATCACCACTTCAAAGTTAAAAGATTGTAGTGAAAATTTGAATAATTGAAAAGTTGCATGCTGCCATTGTCATTACTGCTTTACAGTAAGCATGTACAGTTTATGTTGTGTAAATGTGTGTGTACCCACACCTATAGGGTAGTAAAATGAGAGGGGTTACGTCAAGCAGCCAGGGTTCTGAAATGACAAGGCCCAGTATATTTTCTGCACACTGTGAGGTGAATGGCAGTTGAGGCACCTCCGAAGTAAATTGTTTGAATCAGTACAAAAGATGACTGTGTTGTGTTGTGTTGCTACATTAAAAGTCAAGTAGGAGGGGGCTTGTTGTTTAGCACAAAACTCCAATCCCCAAACTTAAAATTCTGCAGCACCATGATGGACTAAAGTTGAAAACTGTTCTATGAGCAATTTTTGATTGAGTCAGCATACAGCAAAGTTTTTTTTAAATTTGCTACAGCTCTGTTTGTGCCTTTCGGCTGGCATCCTCAATTTGCCAAAGTTGCCAGTGGACCAAATGACCTGAGTGCCCAGCAGAAGGATTGTCTTTGACACTTGCTCTATGTCTTTTTAAAGTAACACAACAAACTGCATTTTTCATACATTTTCCTGTAAAATTACAGTAAACTAGTGGCAGCTGTAGTTACCAACCATTATTTTACAGTGTCAATACCATAAATTACGAACATCGTATTACCATTAAGTTAATTACAGTATTTTGCAAAAGAATTTTTAGGGTTTACAGTGTAATTCTGGCTCCAGAAAGCATCAAGATCTCCAGAGTTTGACTCTGGAGATCTTGCAAAACTGTGCAAGTTTTACTGTATTTTTGCAGAAGTTTGCTACAGCATAGATTTCTGCTGAATGACATCCTAACATTACTTCAAAGTGTCAAAATTGTACATTACTGTAAGAATTTGCCTCCAAAGACAATCCAGATTTACAGTTTTACTGTACAAAACATTACTGTTAGAGTTTGGCCATATTTTTTTACAGGAATCTGTAACAGTGTAATTCTTAAACTGAATCTTGACCTCTGTGTACCCTCACTCCCCTAATTAAGAAATGACCAATGTGTATGGGAACTGATAAAAAGGTAGCAGTTAAAATGTAATAAAAGGCACAGTAAAATTTTGGGTGCACCTAAATAAAGGACTTAATTTAACAAGTTAGCCTGGAGCCCTGCATTTTAATCATAAACTAGAACCTGCCTCACTTTAAGCCTGCTGTGATATTACTCCACTACACCAAACAACAGACTAACCATGTTCATATGTAAATGTAGAAGCACACTGGAGGAGCCAGGACTGATGTGTAGGGTCTTAGTAGAGGGTTGTATGTGCAATAGCTGGCATGACGCCAGTCCAGGAGGGAGGACATTTCATACATGAAATCCTCTCCATGCAGGAGGTGAGGTAGCCTGCAGCTGTCAAGAGAGGTTCTTGTCCACTGCTGCGTAGAGCACACTGCTGCACTATGGGAAACACAACCTCATATACAACGCACACACAAAAGCTCATATGTATATTCAACGCTCCTCTCACAGATAATGATACACATACACAAAAAACAACAGCCTCGAACAACAGAGAGAGAGAGAGGAGTTGGGGGGGAGTGGTGCAAGAAAAAGGAAAGAGCGAGAGAAAGGGCAGTGAGAGAAAGAGTGAAAGATAAAGAGAGTGAAAGAAGGGCTTCACAAACAAAAGGAAAGTCAGTTACACACAGGGAGCGAGGAGGGCAGAGGAAAAAAAGCGCTGAAAAAACGAAAATCAGCAAAAAAAAAAAGGGGGGGGGGCAAAAAAATGTGCCTTGGAGTGGGAGGAGTGAGAAGGAGAGGCAGTGAAGGAGAAGGAGGACAGAGAGAGAGAAAAAAAAGAGATATGGAGAGAAAAGGAGAGAAAGACAGCAGAGGAGGAGGAGAGTGTCAGGGCTAGGGGTGATTAAGCCCGGGGTCTCCTCTCTGCAGAGACACGTGCGCAGACTTAATCAAGTCGACGCCAGCCAGCCACATTTCCACATTACTCCCTGGCCGCCTGCCTGACAGGTCCGAAAGAGGGAAAGGAAGAGGAGCTAAAGGAGTCTGCCCGCCCCACACACCCACCCTCTCCTCCTCCTCCTCCTTCTACTCTTCCTCCTCCCCGTCCTCTACCACCCCCAGGTCCCGGAGCGATGCCAGAACACATGTGAGCAGCGTTGGAGGGAGTGGATGTGTGTAAGTTAGGGAGCAAAGAGCAGAAATACTACCGACTCCACTAAATGAAATGTTATTAGCTGAGAGTAGTGACTACTCCCCCTAAAATCTCTGCTTTTCTCCTGCTGCTGGTACAAAGCAAGTCTGCGTGGTAAAATTACTTTGCTTTTACAAAATGTCAGGAAAACTTGAAGTGAACTGTATTTATTATGAAATCAATTATATGTTCTTAAAGGGACAGTTCACCCCAAAATATAAAATACACATTTTTCCTTGTACCTGCTATTTATCAGTCTAATAGGTATTAGTTTTTGTTGCCAATTTTTATCATTATTGGCCATAGAGATGTAACTAGATGACACTCGGCCTCTGGAACTCAAAGTGGCTTGATTTTATCTGTTCCACCATGAACTAGCCTTTATAATAAAGTTTTTTATCAGAAGAAGAGTGCCTTGGTTTACCCCCCTTTTTTCAGCTATCCATTTTTTTAACCAAAGAACACCCTCTTATTGCTTGCTGTTGTTTCACCTGCCTGAAGAATGCCAAAGCCCTCCAACTTTGTCTCCATTGCCTTGGTAAAAACATACATTTTAAAAACTCAACAGCAATGTCTTTTTCCTAAAATCATGACACTAATGAAGATAATTCACAGCCTTTGTTGTGAGCAGATTCATGTAGGGACTGTTTTCCATCTTCAACTACACATGCCAAATGTATCAACGGGCAGAGGTAAGCGTGCATCTAATGCTAGCTCACTAAGCATCAGTCAGGTTGACGGGCGTAGTTCGGTTAGAAAATAGTTCCTAAATCAAACTGCTCAAAACAGAGTCTGTTCATCATCTTGAGTAACCAGGTCATGAATTCCGTAAAGAGGCATTGCTGTTTGGTATTTCAAATGTATTTATTTGGTGCTTCGAGCACAACCGGCTGAGCGCCATCTAGTTCCATTATATCAATATACTGGAGAGTATGTAGACATCTCTACGGCCAATATCGACAACTCACACCAAAGCTATCTAGATGGATAAATAGAACTACAGTTAAGAGGGAAAATATGTGTTTTTGATTTTGGGGTGAACTGTCCCTTTAAGCTGTTGCTGTGAGGATATACTTCAAAAGATTAGTCTTTGTCATAGAATTTATACTTCCATATTGATCCAACTGATTATTAATGTAGAGAATCTCACCTGAGTAAGTTTGTGTGATAGTACCAAGAAACGATTTTAACAGTCACACTTGAGCATGACTTGAATGAGTGTGATTACGTTTCTCTTTTAGTCATTTACACACACACACACACACACACACACACACACACACACACACACACACTTTCATACTGAAAATACACAGCACACACCCTCAACCACACTCTCTCAGTTGCAAATGCTCTTTTTTTTATTCTGGACAGCCTCTCCCCCCAAAAAAGAAATACTGTACACCTTTTCTTCCCTCTCTTTTCTCCTTCAATACTCCTATTTCACGTTCACGCTCTTTTTTCTCTCCTCGCTGGAGGCCAAGTGGGTCCGGGCCCAAGGTGGGGTATAGCGATGTCATTTAATAAGCAGCTTAACTCCTGCATACACGCGCCAGAGAGCGACCTGCACAGGCATCTACACTACAAATAATGTTCAAGCAAGATTTTTTTCATTTTGGACTGATTATACCTGTATGTGGATCTCTACGTTATTGCAATGACAAGTAATGAAGAATGCATGGAGATTGCATGACTTAAACTTTAAAGTAAGGGGGAAGTCATGCATCACTTTGTCAGTGATAAAAAATGAATTACTCCTCATGCACAGTATATATTCTGCCTTTGCATTTTTTGCAGTGGAGCAGTGTTATTTCCCAACAATGAGGCCTGCTTAGAGCATTTCCAGTAATGGGTCAACTTCTAATCTCCTGCAGTGAAATTCCCTGACAGAGATGGAAACAGAGAGACATTTGCTGTTTCTGAACAACTACTGAGGTGTAATTTCAACGTATCAACGAAACAAGGGCCAGCCTGTGCCAGTCTAATCTGTCTTCAAATTATGCACAGGTGGTTTGCTGATAAGGCTTGGAGGTGTAGATACAGTGTGTGTGCTTGTGTGTGTGCACACTTGTGTATCCCCCTGGCACCGTGTCAAGTACAAAGCTCAATCCTAAACATATGCATGTGTGCGCGCAACCAAACACACAAGGGGGCCCTCAGTGGTCTCTGACCTGTGAGTGAGGGCTAATTAAGTGAAGGGAGATGACAATGAACAAGGGCCTCCCATAGGCCAAGCCATCACTCAGGCCTGCTGTAATGAACACCCACCTACAGGTGTGCTGATCCCTAGACAACTGCACACACACTCTCACACACGCGCACACACAAATGCCTCCTTTGACACATAAGGCCGCACACGCAAACATGTTTCCATATGTACAGTAGATTATAAATGCGTGCACACATATGTTAGCAATACACCAGAAAAAAGGCAGCGCGGTCGGGCTGTATATTGGTGAAACTCAACAACACACATATGGACACAAGCACACACTGACATTTCAGAGTGGTGCCGCAGCTCTGTGGGTCCTCTGGTCTTGTTTTGCTGAGGGCTGTCACAACTGCAGCACTGACAGCTCATTAGTGAAGAGTCGGCCATCAGAGACAGGCATAAACATCTGTCACCTGGTCTGCTGGACTTCAAGCACTAACTGCACATGACCGGTCAGGTTTGGATGCTGTAAACATTTTCAGACCGGTTTTGATATTGGTACGTCCAATTTTAAAACTACATCCAGTCACACTTCACTCAGCAGCTGCTCCCAAGTGGAACATAATGACAGCACATGAGCACCCAACTATCAAGTCACATCACATAACACTGGAGCTCTCTGTCTACAATGAATGTGTTAAAAATGCACTTTTGTTACGTCATGTAAACAAGCCATGTAAATATCAGCTATAAAACACTTAAAAGATGGGTGAGTAGCCTACCTTCTTTCATTTATACTGTTCAACTCTTTGAAATCTGAGCAAATAGGCTTGATTTCTTTCAAAAACTTGGGAAGACGGCAATAATCAACAGAAAAAGAAATGATCCAAAAATTAGCAGGAAACTGGCTGAAGGAAAATTTTAGAAAATAAATAAATAAAATTAAGTAATAATATTAATTATCATTATTGCTATTACTATTGTTGTTATTGCTATTCTAGTTTATTTTTCTAATTTATTTTAAACAGAGCAATGACATGGGAAACATTCTAAGACATTGCCACATTATTTAGGCTTTTGTAGTAAAATAAGAAGGTATCATTTCGGCTGTTCCCTACTTCCTTGCAGCGCTTTCAGGGCAAGCATTAGGGATAAATAGACACAGGTCATCCCACAAAAGATCTCCTTACAATGGTGCATCGCCTTGCTTGCTACCACTTAGGACACCTTGATGTCTGCTTCAAATCTAAACTGTTGCCATATTGGTGCAGTTTTAGTTTTCTTGCATGACTAATTCTAACATGTCTCCTTTTACCACCCCCAAAAACACACAGATTTCCTCTTAAACAACAAAAAAAAAAAAAACGAACATGCTGCTCTTTCCCTTCTGTCTCCACGAAAATTTGATCTCCTTTATCCTTGTATGCTTGGCTCACAGCCCTTCAGACACGAGTGGATCCGTTAGCCCATCTAAAAACATATAAACACAATATTATGATAATCACATTGCCATATTGCTTATTGCTGGTGTAATACAAGCAGAAAGTGTCATAAGGACAAATGCTAGTTTAGGTGGTTTCCATAAAATCAAACCGGAAATCAACTTTACTCTAATGACTGGTAAGCATTATGTGAACTTAAAAACAGTTGTTGCAGAATGTTGTTGCACTTGAAAAGCCACACAGACTTACCAAATATTTTCCATTTTCTTATGAGACACCTAATGCCCAAATTATTATTTTTTTTCTCTCCATTTGCAAGATGGTGTCATTTATCACATATGTTATGTTTGACTTGATGAAGGCTCTCAGGAAACGGTAACCAAATCTACCCTACAGCCCTGATGTTTTCATTTCACATTTCAATTTAAAGTAATCTGCTGCATGAATAATGTTACTGAAGCAGCCTTCCTTTATGTCAAAGCACAACTTAAATACATTTCCCTCACAGATTAAGACCAGGTCTCCCCTTCTGACTCGCCTTTTCCATTTCCAATGAATGATTAAACTTCACCATTTCATTTCCTCCAAACGTGCCAGGTTGAGGTCCATGGCTACGCCCGGAGCACAACTTCTGCCTGCGCTTTATGGGCTTAATTAACGGACTCTAATTGCTTCTGAAAAGAAATAAATAAGGCAGCCGGCAGAGCGCATCCTACGGTTAACGGATTATTTCCTCTCTCAAAACAATAACTGAATGTTCTGGTTTGTTCCCCAGGGGCCGGTTAAAGATTCTCAGCCGCAATATTTGTTACAGAGGGGTTATAAATGTAGAAGTCGCTCTTCCTTGAGTCCTCCAGAACTGTGTGTCTGACAAATGATACTGAAAGGAGATTGAGTGGAATGACTGCTCATTTGTTCTGAAACGCAATATTTTCCCATGTCACAGTAGTCATCCATAAAATTAACCTTGGAAAAACATTACTGAAATGTGGAAGTCTCTCCAACTTTGATGAGTTTGAAGCTCACACAATCCCTACTGGCGCAATCACTATTCTGCATGTAATGAGAAAGGCCTCTAGCCAAAACAAAGGCAGCCCGTTCAAAAGAACATGTTTTTTTTCCCCCCTTCCCTGGTCTTTCTAGTACTGTGACGACAGGAAATGAGTCTCGACATCAAAGTCTGCGGAGGAAGGGACTCTCTTCCCCTCCTCTGTGTGGAGCTGTCCACTACACCTGACACACCATGGGAACACATGCACGTACATGCACAAATACAACGCCTGGCCATTTTGTGTCACATAAACTCCTACCATGATATCATTCAATGGCGTCATGGCAGGTTGGGGGCCGCAAACACCTCAAGGCTTCTCAGAAGCCTGACAGAAGAGCCACTAGAAGTTTTATATGGTGGGAGCGTTCGCATTTTGTGGGAGAAGGCTCGTCCTGCGGTGGAATGCAAATATTTAGCTTGCCACTGGTATAAAATGAAAATTACACAGTACGACAGGAATACCTGCGCAGCTACCCAGGTGATCGCCAGCCTGGCTCCATCCACCAGGACGTAAATATAGTAATTACCCGCAGGCATCGTGGGCACAAAGTAGAGTCAGTAAAGAAGCCTTATTGGTTGTTACTGGACAATGATTCATGACCAAAAATGCTGGCACAGCAGGACTGCGGATGACATAACCAACCAGGAGGCCATGAGAATGTTTCTCTGAGCTTTAGGGTAGACGTAAATATTTGTTGCTCCGTTATAACGAGCAGGGGATTTATTTGAGTGGGAGACACAACAGCCAAGAGTCGGGTCAACAATACTGCTTCGGCAGACTCGGGTTCACACTCCAAGAAGAAAGTGTGTTTGTGTGAGTGGGAACAGGGAGGGCCTGCACTGATTCACTGTTACCATTTTCAGGCAGCCCCTGTGACCCTTATGTCACTGAGACATGCTCATACATCCCGCTGTCTGCTAATGCAACCTCGCTGTAGCCAGTGAGAAAGAAAGGCCTCTGGCCATGCAGACACAAACACCTCTGCTGTTTACACAGTGCAGTCTGACACTGTGTACAGTGGCCAGTGGTGAACTGCGTTAGTGAATGACAGAAAGAGAGGAAAAAGAATGAAAACTTAAGCACACAGAGAGGTTTAGAGAAATAGAGTGAGAGAATAAAAAAAACTAAGAGGAGTTATGGACTGACAGAATGAAGACAGAGAAAGAGAGGGAGGGAAGAAGAGGGAGAGTGCCCCCTACAGAGAGACCAGACACAGAAAACTCGAACGGCAGTGACCTTGACACTGAGTGAAAGAGACAGAGGGAAAAAAATACAGAGAAAAAGGCAGAAAGAGCTCAGCATCCTGTGTCTGATGCAACGACACATGGATATTACTATACCAACAAGAGTTCTATGTATAGGTTTGTTGTAAAATACGACATAAAAATGGTTCTTTTTAAATCACACTACATGATCGGCACTTTGACAAAGTAGACTGTGCAGTCGGAAAAAGTAATTCCATATTTAAAAGATGATTGAGGTTATTTTCATTTTCATGCACATTTACAGTCACTTGGACAACACACACACAGACATTTTTCATTCCTTCCTAAAGGAGACTGCATCATATTTTTTAAGAAAAGTGACTCACTTTTGCACTTCTTTCGTGTATTTAACAGGCCACTATTTGCGCTGCAGTGTCTGTGTGTGCTCGTGTGCATGCGAAAAGAAAAAAAAAAGACTGTCTCCTTGTATCCACATGTGTCTTCTCATGTGTGCGTTTGTGTATTTATGTGACTTATGTGCATGTCTTAGTGCTCGCTGTGAGCGTGTGTTGGGTTGTGCGAGTGTTTAAATGGATTTTCCAGAGGCCTACAATACCAGTGCCATGTGTGAGAGGTTCTTTCCCTCGTATATTGGCCATGACACCCTCCCTCCCTCGCTGCGCAGCATGGCAGCCAGCAGCACCTGCTGCACCATAAACACACCTGCAATGCAGTAAAGCCATGGAAACACCCCGCATGGAAAAACTGCACAATAGAATAAAATATAATAGAGACAACCACACGGCTGCACAAAGACTAGACACACTCAGAGCTTTAGCCTCATTTAGCTTGCACACCATACTTTTTAGTGGATTTTTTTTCCTTCAAAACTAATATTAAAATGCTAATTTCAAATCAAACAATAAGGAGATTTGGGACATAAAAACAAGAAGATCACAATGCTCAGCAAGAGAAGTGCTACGGCCTATAATAGACTGTGCTGCAGAGAAAAGTAACTTTGTTTTGGTTTTCAATGACTAAAAACAACAAATGGGCCTAAAAATTATATGTGTAGCCTGCATTTGGTCAACACACAGCAGTGCTGCACAGCCTTACTGCTCCTCCTGCCAGCAGAAATCTTAACCTCAGAGTTTTCTTTATTCTGGGCTGTAGTTTCAGGGCTGGCATTCGTCCTCACGGAGGACTGTTCTAACTCAATGGAGGTGGAATGGATACTGAAGCGGCTCATTTCCTTTTCTCCTCCCATCTTGTGTGAGAATTTTTTTGCTATCAGTCACGGATGAGAAAGGTCCAATCTTGTCAGACCTGGAGGAATCCAATAAGAACTAACCCTAGCCAAAATAAGACTCGATGTGTAAAAAATGTCCACTTTTATTTGTAGGAAATGCAGTGGACATAAACCTCACCTTCCCAGCACCTCCCTCATGTCAGGAAAGCTTGTGCTGAAAGCCCTCCAAATATGATTTTAGTGTGTCCTTTGATATCCTCTCTGCTGTCGAGGCTGTCACTGGTTGCAGTTCAGGCCATAAGTGTTGAATTCTACACAGGGTTGATTTCAGTTTTTCAAGGCCACCAAAATTAGGTACACCTGTAGGTAATTGCTATTGCAAATTGTTTTTCACTCCAACAGAACGAGCAGCTCTGTAAGATTGCACTTGGACACAGCGAGGCGAAATGCTGACATCAACATGTTAAAATGCTAACATGCTGATGTTTACATATTCACCCTTCTTTGTGTAGTGTTTCAGCATGCTAACATTTGCTCATTAAAAATAAATACAAAGTACAGTTAAAACTGATGGGAATGTCAATACTGGCTGCAACGTCCGTGTCCTAATTCCTGGCCACAGACCTTTGTTGCATATTATAACCATCTCTCTCCACACATTTCTCTTTCTCTGTTTCTCAAATATTTTCAGATTTCAAAAATATAAAATACTTCAGAGTCATTAGGATTCTTTCACTTTTTATCTTAAATTCAATTTTTTGTTCAAAAGTAAAAAATCAAAACTCTAACTGTAATGACCTGTTTAAATTCAAAAGAGGGCTTGAAATTCACTATTACTGGTTCATTCTGTCATTCATTTTTATTTTAGTGTCATGCCTTTTGGGCCTATCCCATAAGGAATTACAAGACACTGTTATTTCACAACCATCGTCCAGTTTTTCATGTACAAAAAGAAAAGAAAAGAACACACACCGTAGACAAATTATTATCAGTAAACTAAGCTAATGAATAAAAATTGAGGACACTCAAATGAGGACAAGCCACACTGAGCAGAAAATCACAGCACCAATGCGCGTGAGAAGCTGTTTGTGGAAGTATTTTGGGCTCTACACCGTAGATGAGGAAAAATACCAACAAAGACAAGGCTGGTTCCCACCTTTGTAAAAAGCAGCTGCTTTGCTCTTCAATGACAATAAATATGAAGGCTCACCTGCTGGCTTGCCACCCAAGTGCAGCAGAGGCACCAGAAAAAAAGAGAAGCAAAAACAACTGAATAACATTTTCTGACCGCCTACTTTGTTAAAGAACATACAGCGACTCGGCAGTGTTTAGGGAGAAGATTTTCAGAATGATGAAAAACCTGAAACCATGATAGAAAATTCCACGTCACACCACAATATCAAGACAAACAAAGACAAAGTGAAGTTAATTGTATGACTCCACAAGTAAAAATATATAGACTATACTGAGGGGGAAGACACTTTCTTTGACCACCAGCAAATAGACATCACTAAGAGGGGTGATGCACTGCACTATACAAGTTGAGTTCCAATTAATTTGAACAAATTCTGCCTTCATTTAACCCTTTGAAACCTGGATCAACATCATTGTTCTTGTGCTTCCTAAACTATGTAATCCTTTGAAACCTGAAAAAAATCGGTTTTATTTCTTTGAAAACAAAAACATAGGGAAAAAGGCGATGATCCACCGTGCAAGAAATTTCGCACAAATTTCAAGAAATTAGTAAAAGATGACAAGAAAATTACATGAAAATTAGTTTTGAAAAATGGTGAAGGAGGGGTATTAGAAAATGATCAAAAACTACAGAAAAATGTCTGAAGACTATATTTGTAATTATGTGAATTATATATGTTTAAAATCATGTTACAAAAAATGTCATCATATAATTTTTTTTCTTTAATTTTCAGCACTTTTATGGTGATTTTGTGTTGTTGTTTTTTACTTTTCTTTTCGTTTTCCATATTTTCAGGCCATTTTCTTGTAATTTTATTACTCATTTTTTGCTATTTTTGGGCCTAGTTGCTTATTACATTCTTCACATTTTTAAAAGAAATCAAACCAATTTGCTCAGGTTTCAAAGGGTTGAATCCATTCAAAAATGCCTTTTGAAAAAATGATTTAACCTTAATCTGGACCAGATTTCACGGCTATCTATCCAACAGTTGCTGAGATATTTCAGTCAGGACCAGAGTCGAGGACTGACACAACAAACTGACACAGCGATTAAATTAGAATCAATATTATCACCTAAAAACATCACACAGCACACACTCTTGTTCCAGAAATACACTTCATTGTTTTTTGTTTTTTTTTTTGCATAACAGGTAATTTTCTATCAGCAACACCAAGGACCTGTGGGGGCAACTTAATGAACTCACCTGAATATAGTGAAGTAAAACATCATGATGAAGCGCAGTACTTTTTCATAGTAACTTTCATTCAATTTTTTTGGAACCGTCATCATGGCTCCAATTTATGCTCGCCTACTACACAGCTCCATCACAGCGTGTTGCCTATCAGTGTTTATCTCACATTCACACCCTGAAGCATGTTGGCCTCATCCTCTGCTAATTACTCGCAGCTCACTTGTGTAAATTTGACAGCTGACTAGTTTGATTAATGCCAAGTAAATCTCATAGCATGTGCGCACCCACAGACAGCTGTCAATAAAGAGAAGATGTAGGCTGCTACAGTGCATCACAGTGTAAAAAGACTTTGGTAGAAACCCAGCTAAAAAAAAAAGACCCACCATGCTGCCCTCCCTCACTGCACCGTGACTAAATGGCTTGTAAACCGCACCCAAACTTTTGACAGCTTTGCGTACGAACGCACATGTGCCTCGTAACAATTAAGCATAAATGAAGGAATGGAAGAAGAAAAACGTTTAAAAAAGGGGGGAGGGGAATCCCACAGCTGCTCTGCTGGGGATGACTTTTCTGCTTCTTTCAGGAACGTTAAAGGGAAAGCACGAGGAAGATAGTCGTTGGGTTCAATGGTAATGGTCTGATTAATTTTGGATGTTTATTTGAGTTTGTCACACTGACGGGATGGGTGACAGGTGCTGAAAGCGGGCCCAAGTGTGGACACTGAATGATGGTTTGCAGATGATGGCTTCTTTTTCCAGAACCCCTAGCAACTGGATCGAGCCCAGTTGGCTGACTGAAAGCAGTAACGAGACTGTTTCTCTCGCGCTTCGTTTATTTCTTTCTCCCTTCATTTCTGCCTCTCCTTTTCCTTGTCTCTCTATCCATCTCTCCCTCTTCCTTCCCCCCTCCACCCCACCTCAGCCTCCCGCTTCAACTTCTTTGGAATACGACTCAGAGCTGGAAAGGAAAATATGGACTTAGGGAAAAAAAAAAAGACTTGTTGCCTCCCAAACATCAGGGCTTTGGCCATAGTAATATGATACAATCATACCCTGTGTCAGTGATAAATTCTGTAGGAACAACTTCTGTCATATGTTTCTTTCACCAGGGAGTGAGGAGAAAAATATATTCCCACCCTTTCAGTATGCGTAATGTGTACCATAATAGTGTGTCTGCGTGCGTCTTCTGCTTAATGCAAGGATACATGTCAGAGGGAACCCCACATGAAATCTCCTGTGTGTGCCTGTGTGTGTGTGCGTGTGTGTGTGTGTGTGCCATGCCTTCCCAAAGCTCTGCAGGTTCTCCATTAAGACCAGTCAGTCAGCCAGCTGGTCATTAGGAGCCGAGTTGTCACTAGTGGGCCTGAAGATCATTCATCACCTAACAGGCCCACAGGACAGGGACAGAGGAGCTCCCACTCTGCCAACACACACACACACACACACACACACACACGCACGCACGCACACACACACACACACACACACACACACACACACACACACACACACACACACACACACACACACACACACACTATATCCACAAAAATGAAAAAACCACCAGGAGGTTTGTTATAAGAAGAAAGGCAACTTGAGATGCATGCCTGATTAAGACACGTGACTCACACGAGTCTGTTGGTTGATATGCTCTTGTCCGAATAAGTTCGCACTAGTTGCATAATTGCTGGTGTTGCTTTAATAGGGCTGTGTGTCCACCAAAGCATTACTTTTCCTAGCTGGAAACGGCAGTTGTTTTTCAGCACTTGTATTTGTCCTCTGTGACGGTTGGTCTCTGTGGTATCTGTCCCACCCCTTCTCCACTGTGGTTGGACGGCTGTTGGACTCTGACAAGCGCAGCATTTTAGCCAACATTTTCAACGCTAATTCTAAGTTGAGAACGGATAAACAATCACAGAAGACATTCAGTGTTGGATTTATTATTGTGGATTTATTTTACTATGTCTCCAAAATACACTGCAGGTCAAAGCTGAATTAAAAAAAACCTCTAAAGTGTTATAATACACCAGGGCACTTGTTGGAGTGGCAGCATGACTAACATTAGCTTCTGGGCTAATAATAGCAAGTCTCTCTCTCGCATGTAGTGCTGCAGAGATATCTAACATTCGTGCTATTATGTTGCATATGACACCACAGCTCGTTTTCATTCCCACATCGTCAAAGACTGCTGCTTTTGTAGTGCTTTCGGTGTTAGATCCAAATGCCAAAAGTCATCTTTCATGTCCGCATAATATGCCACTGGATGACATCAGCTGAGAACATGACTGGACAGAACCATTCGTGGTGTTATTACACGTGGGCAGATGGTTGGACAGTACCTACCACGGCTGCATGATGCTTAGATTGTTGACATCAGTTGAGAACACGGCTGGATGGAAAATGTCACGTCCACATGATACGCTGCTAGACGGCATCATGTTGAAATGCTGCTGGTAATGATGTAATGTAAGGAGCATGGATGTCCCTATAGGGCAAGAAGGAGGGGCGGTGGCTGGATCAAACAAACCACGGACTTTCATGTGGGACTTTGCTTCCGCTTCCAGTCTCTATGTGATGTTTTTTTTTCTATACCTTACCATGTGCCCTTGTTGCCTAATCCTAACCATCCGTGCCAGCTCATGGTTTTGTTGACGTTCCAGCATTGGTTGCCATATGCTTGTGTTGCCTAAACATAAACATGTGCCGCACTACGTACATTTGATGACATCATGGTAGCAGCATCCCAGAATGTCAATAACAAGCGCAGAAGGATACCTAGAACATAATATGTAGACGCAGAAGTCCACTGCAAAGAGGCGATGTGATGGACATTGCCAACCCCAAAGTTAACTTCTATAGCATCCAGTGTGTCCTGTTCAGCGCTTAGTGGTGAGACAGAATTTTCAGGTGGAGAAGAGTTAGAATGTGCAGTATATATCCAGATATTACATTGGAGAACATGTTTATTTTTCACTTGAGGCATTCCATTTGCCTGAACACAGAGTTACTTCCCCCTTGGCAACTATTAACGTTGAGCTCTGTGGTATGCAAAACAAAGCAAAACAAAAACATTGAGGTGGACACACAACCCTATCAGGAGTGCACTCAGCACACTGTTGGGATTTAGTTAATTCAGAGATAACGTACAGATTTTTTCCCCCCAACGACCAATCAATTAGTTTAAGAGAAGGTAGAATTTCAGTCAACCAAGATTTTCCTCATGGAATACAGCCTTACTAAAAATACATAAGCACACTTGCTCATTCAGATTTCTTCTCTCTCTCTTAAGTGCACTAATATGTTGCAGGTTTCTGTCCCATCCTTTTGATTTTTATTGTACATGTAACACTATTTGCCACATAGTAAAAAGGCCTTTTACAGGGCCCAAACTCATCAGTGGAGGGAGTGGGTGCAAAGAACAATGTTAATATCAAATATCACCACACTGCTCAGGGCCCCTGTTTTATTTTTTATTTTTTTATGATAATTCATCACACATGACGGCAAATTTCTGCTTTAAATACAATTAAACGGTTAAATCTGCCTGCCAGTCAAGTCCTTGCTGCCTTGTCAGCTGCAACAATCCCATGAGAGAGGAAAGAAAAGTTGCAGCTCATGCTGAAAGAAGGATGCCTGCATTTTCAAACTTGCATGTGTGTGCATGACAGTGGAAAGGCCCTATGTTTAGGCCTGCGACCCTTTTAACCTGCACTATGAAAAGCTTTTTACAGTATCGACTAGATCTTCCCCTCGGCCCAAATCTATCCGATTCAAGACAAAACACCTTTATTCACTTCCTTTGCATTGTGGCTGATTGTGAAGCTTTGGCAGAAACCGAACATAATATCAGTTTGAAAGTTCCCTCTGCGTGACTGGGGCTGGTGGGAGCTGAGATTTGAACCGAATATCACAAGTCCCTGATTTAATCTCATAATAGTCGGCTTTAATGTCCAAATGCAAGACATATGTGGCTCCACTTTGGTTTGCTCACTCGGGCCACGTAGTACAATCTCCCAGGGCAAGACCCAGGAAAGGGAATTTGCATTGGAACTGAAGCGTTCATGCTAGTTTAGTTTGATGCTAATTAGCCGAGACATTATAAGCACCCTTTGGTTTGTAGATTTAGAGGCGCTGTTATAGAAGATGAGCATTTGCAGAAATATATGTTTCATAAATGCTTGACAATGAGATGATAAACACTGAAAGGGTCATGAAAAACATGAGATTAAATCATACAGTAAGATTTGACATCAATCAAATTCTGATCAAAACAACACAATGGATACAAACATTACTCTAATGTTACCTTGGGGTCCATCCAGCTGAAATCTAAAACAAATGCAGACCCAAGTCATAAGTGCATGTTTCCCACTTTGTCTTTCTCTGTTGCTACAAAAAATGTATTTCACTCATACACACACACACACACACATACACACAATCACCCCACACAAACAAAATCTGCTGTTGGTGGCAGCTCACATGTTCTCCAATACACACACACACACACACACACACACAGGACTGCAGCTCTGCAGCAGTGGGAGTGTTGTGACTAAGATAGGAAGAGCAGGGATTTGTTTAAAGCAACAAACCCAGGGGAGCCTCAGTTGATATGGACAATGATATGGATCCTTCTCTGTCCGTCTGTTGCTATGGGGCCCACAGTGCACAAACCTCTCTTATTGTCACACCACCTGCTGAGACTATTTTTCACATTCTAACTCCAACACAACAACAATACGTCACATCTCAGTCTTTTTCTAAAGTTATTATACATGCATTCACACTCACGCATCATCCATACAACTGTGCACAAAAATATGTGTAGCATTTATGAACTAGCATTACCGCTTCATGGTTGTATGCCTCTGCAAACCAGTCAATCTGCAGTTTAAATCCATGTCTGTCCAAACTCATACATGTTGTGAAGACTGAAGTTATCACTACATTGACAAGTATGATTTTGGTGAATAATTTCCAGTAACAAACATGCTGACTTCACTTAAAAAACAACAATTTTTTTAGAGGACTGATAAAGACCACAATCACATGGTGCAACGACAATCCCCTGAAGCTCAATATCAGCAAAACGTTGTGGTGAACTACCAGACAAACAGGAAACAACACAAAGTTGTCACCATGACAGCTGACAATGCTTCAAAAATGGATGATGCTGCAAAGACCCGGCAACCAGAGGATTTAGACAATCAGCACAGTCTCAAGATAGACAACCGAGATTAGTGTCACGAATTCAGAATCCCAGCATATGTCTTCCCTTCTGAGTTCTGTGTTATGATGTTGAATACGATCAGAAAATTGTTTTTGCAGAACATGATGTCACAGTGAAGTTGAACTTTGACCTTTTGAATATGAAATGTCATAAATGTCAATTTTGCCATAATTACCATATGAATTCTTGAGTTATGGCCTCTTTTGTGAGGTCACAGTGACCTTGACCTTTTACCACCAAAAATCTAATCAGTTAGTCACTGAGTCCAAGTGGATGTTTGTGCCATATTTGAAGAATATCGTGTTCACATGAATGTACAGATGGATAGACAGCCCTAAAAAAATAATACCTGCTGTCACCAGTGCAGAGGCGTTATGATGATTATAATTTTGCACACAAACTGACATGTTAATTGAGATTTGATGTTCCTGCACTGCCGTTCTCACTGAGGATAGACTGTAATACATTTCCCATTTAGATTGCGAATGAGTTGCTGTGTGCTCTACCTAGCCTAAAAATACAATATCTACCAGGTTATGCATAGCTATATTGCAAAAAGATCAACTGTAGTGTCACAGTATATCAGAGTGGGTGTGTCATTGCCTCTTCGCAGAGGGGATTATCCAGTGATAACAATCCGCCAACAACGATCCCCTTGACCTCACTGCATGGTTTTGTACAGCGTGTGACCGGATGGATTTCTTTCTGTCCTCATTACAGGAATGACACAGAGAGCTGTATGGGAATGAGGAGGGGAAGTGGGGATTTCAGGTCCACTTCCACTGCTTCCACCTCACTAGCTGTGGGAGAGTTATTGTAGCTACTAACTGAGGCAGCTATCAGCTTTAGTTGGGACTAGTTAGGGATTGTCTACAATAACAATTGAAACACTGGTGAAAGTATAGGCAGTGTAGATGCTACTGACAGCGATAATGAGGATCATAATGAGTGTGAGAACAATGATGTATAAGAAGCAAAATAATGCTGCAGTGCATGCCTGGAAGAGATAATATTGACAGAATTCTTATTAGAAGCTGTAGATGGGTATTTACAATAGTGGACGTAATAATACATTTTACATTAATCAGCAAAGAAAAAGGTTCACATCCAGATTATTGCTGATTCCAATTGTGAAAATCAGAAAAATGTTTAATTAGTCCTGGGAACTGAATCCTGTATTCCTGCAAATTATAACATAATCAGCCCTGACTATGGTGACTTGTTATGACTTTTAGAACAATGAAGACAATCCACAGTCTTGAGAAAGAGCTATCACTGCCAGACTGGGGTTAAAATAAGCCTTCATAACAATGTGTTCCCATTTTGATGCCAAGGGTACAGCAACAAAGGAGTGAGATGAAATATACTGCGTTCTGACATTTAGGTTTGTGACACCAAAACTGCATCACTTGTTTATTTGGTTCATTCAAGTATTTAAAGCTTATGAAGTTATGTAAGAAGTTGGACAAAACAAACACAGCTAGAATCATAACTGAATCCAGGTGGACGTTAGTGCCAAATTTTTAGGAAATTCCCCCAAGGCCTTCTTGAGATCTTGCGTTCATGAGATTGAGACAGAGGCAAGGTCAGTGACCTTGCCCTTTGACCACAAACACTGAATAACTTCATCACTGATTCCAAATGGATGTTTGTTCTTAATTTGAAGACATTCTTCAGTGATTCTGAGATATCCTGTTCCAAGAAAATTGGACGGACAGATGGATGGACAACCTGAAAACATAATGCCTCTGGCCATGGCAACAGTTGGCATGGAGGTATAAAAACACAATACAATCAATTCATAATCTCTACAACAAATGGCAGGGAAGGCACTATACGCCTGAATTTTAGCAAAACATTACTATTATAAACAAAAGCAATGGAAAAATGAATAAAATGCTAGCACGGTGGAAGCATTTAGATACAAGAGTGGAGAAAGCTGTTATCATACTCTTTCCTTCTTGAGCACTACTCCTTAGAGAGGAGGCACATCCGGGATTAAGCTTTACACACAGATAAACACACACACTGGACCACTGATGCCCCTTCCACTGGAGTGGGCAGCCTGTGTGTCACTCTAAATCCACTGAATTGGAGCGAGTACATTCATAAAGGATCTAGTCTCATGATGAACAGGAGAGGTTTGAAATGGCAGCCAAGAGCCACTGGCTGCACTTCCTGCCTCTGTGCATGTGTTTTGTTAGGTGCTTTTTCTAATTATAGTTTGTGTAAACTTCTGTAGTACATTGTGCAGTGCATGTGTGCATGTGTTTTTGTGCATCAACGCATGTCTGTGTGTGCACTCTGGTTTTGCAGGAGGGTTCACATGAGGCCCTCCAATGCCAGTGTGTCTGAGTGGAAAACCCCAGCACAATAGGGCCGGGACTGGCCATATGCCACCACTAATAGAGCAATGAGTGTGTGTTTGTGTGTGTTTTACATAAGTAAATTGATATAACTGTCAAATATCAATTTATAAATAAATGTCAATTTTAAAAGAATTAAAGACCTCCTGAAATGAAAATTTAAGTTTTTAATCTTTTTAAGGTGTCCAGGTCCAGGAACTGCAATGTATCAATGACAGTCTTCAGAACAGAGGTTCAGATAGTATTTCATATTCATTTCATATTTATATTCTGGTTGTAACTGTGCATGTAAACATACTGACTGTTGGGGCCTGGCTCTAAGGTCATAGCAAATAAGGGAATCACAGGATAATTCAAAAGAAAGAAACTGAATTTAAAAGAGATTAATGTTGCTTCACAAATGTCACAAAAATGTTGATTCTAAAAATAAAAAAAGCCTTACAGGGAAATGTACTGCAAGGTGAAGAAAGTAAATTGATTTTGTAAGAGAAGGTGATGCCAGGGGAGAGAAAGCCTCCAGACCTTCGGGATGGGGCAGGTCTTATATAACCTGGAGACAACCAGATGTGTCCAGTTTCTTGATGGCTGCCAGCTCTAACCTACCAGGAATTTGCAACACTGAAAATCAACATACACACAGGGCCTGCCAGAGGCCCTGGTGCTGTCACAGCAGCCCAATATACTATGTGCATCACTACAGGGGTCAGTGCACTTTTGTGTCTGTGACTGTGACTGTGTGCATGTGTGTACTTCAAATGATCTCCTCTCCCACACATGAAAAAATATGCTTGCAAAAGTGCTTCCACTCATTGTGGACTGGAAGATAAATCAAGATGCAAGATGTGTGCTTTAAATGGAAATGAAAATTGTACAATGAAATTTGCATCATATCACTTTGTTGTGGTAACTGTGTTAGATGTTCATAAATGCAAATAACAACTGACCCAATTTGTACGCTGACATTTCATAACCTCTTGATCTTTTTTGAACTGCTGCAGATATGTAGCTGATTAAATGGCAGCGATTTACATGTACAATGAATTCCATCTGAACAGATGGTGCCAATATGGGCTGTCACAGTGCACAGTACCAACTGTGCGTGACAGGGGCGATGTGCTTTTTGAGCTATAACATCACTGGTGTATACTGTATGTGTGGTCTGATCATGTGTTGTGAGTGTGTGCTTGTGCCTATCACAGGACACCTGCAATGACTACGATAGGATCGGACCCTTCCTTGGGGCCCTAGTGGCTGCATGAGCATGTGTGCCTGTGAGTGCACGTAAGCTCAGCTTAACAGATGTTCCCCGTCTATCTGTCCATCTCATCAGGTTGTGAGGCGGCGAAAATGTACTAGTTTAAACTCATCCCCACTTGGATTGTTATGCTGCAGCCTGTTACTGTAAGTCAGCCTCAGCTAAAGTAAACAGTGCCCCGTCCTGCCTCGAGGATTCATAGCCCAGGGCCTGAGGGAATGAAAAACAGTTGATCGCATAACTGCACACTATAGCTGCCTATGTGTTGCAATAAACTGTATGTACCAATGCTGTAAAAAAAAAAAAATGCAATGAAATTTTAGTACATATGGTCTTTAATGTAAACATATGCTGAACAAGTGGAATGCACTGCAGGTTCACATTCTGAGTAAAAGAAAAAAAAACCTTTAGTCTTAGTGTGCTCTAGATATTTTGAAATTTCTAAACTACTGTATACTTCTAAAATTCTACAAAACAAACTGTTAAAAATAAAAAATAAATAAAGCACAGTTATAATTCAATTGAATTAAATAAAGTACCATTACAAAAACGTTTAATTAAGTACTTTTATTTTAAAGTTAAATAAAATACTACTATAATAAAGTCAAATGAAGTACTTATATAATAAAGATCAATAATAAGTACTATTATGATAAAGCTAAAGTACTATAATAAAAGGTTAAACAAAGCACTATTATAAGTATGTATATAAACAGCAGCGGCAGTTTAGAGGCAGAGCGAATGTGACAGAGTAAACACAGCATTGGCAGCATGTCCCGACTGGCTTGATTTAGAGGCCACCGGCCACCGACGTTGTTGCCGCTGTAACGGCTGCCGCCTTTTCTGCCTTTATCTCAGCATTAACATGACAGTAACCTCCTCCAGTGTCACCATGTCTTTTGTTTACATCCCACACTTCCAGTAGTTGTATACAGTGTGAGATCTCTTGTGTGCCCTCTAAAGGTATCCAGAAACATGCGTTGCGTATAGGCAAGAATATAAACAAAAATGTTCATGACGCAGCCTAACACAGCTGGACACAGCCAGACACAACTGAACAACATACCTGAACACAAGGTTAAACAGCAACTATATCTCTGGCCTAAAGCCACGAGATTACATTGTCTTCTCTCCTCTGCTTAGAAATGGTGAATTTACAGCTCACAGCAAGTGAACAGTTAGAATAACTTGAAGATTAAAAGTTAAACCATTACAGCATTGCCATTAAACGTGAGGTCTTTCTCACTGCGAGCAAGCTCTCCATCTTATATATATTAATACTATTTGCAAGTTTCACTGAGGATTCTCTGGAGCTCTGGAGATACAAAAATGTACACCTTACCTACTCACATACTAATGTCCTTGGAGCGTTGTGATGCATCCTGTTTGTGAGAGTCCTTTCTCTTTGTGTGTGTCTGTGAGAGGGTCTGGTGGCTTAAAAAATGACTTGACAATTTATACTTAATGTTAGTTTTATACATCCCACATGGAAGAAGCTGCAATACATCAAACATAATTGATATATTGCCTACCCCAACTTAATTTTAGCACTTGAACAGAAATAATGAACAGCCACATGTAAGAGCTGATTTCCCAGAGCAACGCTGTCCCATCAAGAAAGTATTTCTGACCTTGCGTGCTGTGTTACTAACACGACAGTAGCCTAGAGGTTACAGAGGCTGGCTGGTGATAAGTGGGTCTGTGGTTTAAATCCCAAGAAAGGCATAATTTGGGTGGGGGAAAGTGAATGAGTAACACTTTCCCTCCTTCAGGCAAGGTGCTTCGCCCGCAGCTGCTCCAGTGGAGTAAAGCACAGTGGCAAAAAGTATAACTACTGTGGTTGTACTGGGCAGCTTCCTACGTGTGAATGTGTGTTACTGGCTGAATGAGAAGAGCATATGTTCCCAGTAAAAGCTCTTAGGGTAGAGGTTCAAAAATGAAAAACAACACTCTCTTAGGAATTAAAGACTAAAACCTACTATTAAAAAACAAAAACAAAACAAAAAAAGGTACATGAGTAAATGAACTCCTAAGTTACTGGTAACAGTTCCTTCCTATAGTTTCCCTTTTTCATCTAACTAATATAACTACAGCCTTAATCAAAGAGGCTTTGATATAACATTAATGAGGATCGTGACTCACATGGATCACTGTCTCTGGCTCCCAGCTGTTTGCGTGTGCATGTCAGTACATATTTGCGTGTGTGTGTGTGTGTGTATGTGTGTATGTAAGTATGTGTGCCTATTCTAGCTGGTACTGTTTGCCTCCCTGTTTTCCTCCCTTCCAAAAGATTAATCACCCAGATGTTTCCTTGTTTTGCTGTTGGCTCTTTCTCACATTATATATCAAATAGAAACATCTCTCTCTCTCTCTCTATCTCTGTCTTCCACTCTCGCTTAACTTTCCCCCCTCCCTCACCCACAAGGCAATGTGTTTTTTGTTAATGGGCATGTAGTGAGTGGAGGCGGACCAGCAAGAGTAGGATTTCTTTTCCACTTGCAGTTTGATTTCAAACAGACGCGTTTAATTAAATTACAATTGCATTTGGGGAGATTTGTCCTTTTCAAGAAGTTGGTGTGCAGTGCGGGAAGACAGCTTGACCTCTTTACTGCATATACTTCTATTTTGAAAAAAAAAAAAGCCATAATTTCAAGTGTCTGGTTCACAGGTGTCTGATCATGTGTATTGATGGGCTGTCAGGTGAAGATAATGGCTTTGGCAGCTGAAACATGAAGTTGCACACACACAAACCCTCAGACTCCTTTTCCCACAATGACATGCATTCCTCATGGGCCTCACACTAACCATCCTAAAGGATACTTCTCCCCATATGTACGTTGAAAATGTCACTGGTCACTTTAATCATTATATAGGGATCATACACATTTTTACAAATACAATTCCATGGTTTCATGACCATGCATTTTCTGAAATGCCTCTGTATATATGGAAAAATCCATGTCAAAATTCACCAGGTTTTTAGAATAAGAAACCAGTCCAAAAGTATGTATACTGTACATGAGCACTTGACACAAACAGTTGAGTGTTCAATGCATGCACATCTGTCAGCATCTGGCTGTTCGACAACATTACCTGAAAAAGCTGGCTTGTGTCTTCACATAAGTTGTGTAATTTGTGAGAATTAGTCCCCCTTAGCACCCATAGTACCGCGTTAGTTGGGGCTTTGTTTCTGGACACAACACCTGAATTGTTCCCTTGTTTGATGGTGTATGAAAGGGAAGCAATGCATTTGGCCGCAGGTGTCACATTGGCCCATCTAGGAAAGGGCATTGCAAATTAGCATAGGCTATAAATGTTGTAGTATGTGGCATCAGTTTTATGCTTTATACTTGTCCCTATACAAATAACATTAAATAAAATGAAATGGTCATTTTTAAAAAAGTGATGATGGTTAATCTGAGCAGCAGCAGCATGGTGCTTAACATCAGTTCCTTTAGCATGGCTACCTTGTGCTGCCACCTGGTCTCTCTCTCAAGGTATGCCTTATACTTGTCCAAGTGACGCAAGACATTAGTAAATCGGTATTTTCCTGGCATTGCGCAAATGTATATTTTGTCATAGAACAAGCTGTAACTCAGGTTGGAGTCTGATGTTACCCACACAGACAACAACACAACGTCAAAAGTGGACTGGTGTGACTAATCTGCAGCGAACATTAATACATAATGTATATACTCTATTATACAGGTATTTGTGAAAAGAATTTTCATGGCTTTTTCTTAACTTTCTAGTTTGCTTGTTTTTTTTTTTTCAACTTATCTCGGTCTGGAAATGACCATTTTTAAATTCCATATTTACTGATCTTTAATTCTTTTTTATCTTTATTACTGATCTTATTGGCCCTAATACAATCCCTTCCTTACATGACACTGAGAAATTAGAGCGAAATTCCACAGTCCAAGTTTGTTCAAAGCTAATATAAACCACCTGATTTAGCCAAATCCACCCGAATCTTTGTCCTTGCAGCAGTGTGTGTGTGTGTGTGTGTGTGTGTGTGTGTGTGTGTGTGTGTGCGTGCGCTCGCGCATGTGCACACATGTGTGCGTGCGTGTGTGTGTGTCAATTTCCGATTTTTTGTCCCGGCTGCAGACCTAGATGTGACTACCCCTCAGCGAGGAAACATGGTCCCTAGGAAACACAAGGAGAGAATCTGTTGTAAAACACTGTAATTTGGGAAGATTTTTTGGCTCAGGCCCCCTACAGGGTTCTTGTGCAGGTCATTGCAATCTGTTGCACATACCTGCTCACCTTGCAATTGCACCAATTATGTAATTGCGAAGGACAACCTAACGCGCGTGCCTCCCAAAAGCTGAAACATCACGGTTTGAGACCACACTGTGCGTGCACCTCCTTGTTGATAGTTGGCTCATGAAAACAACATGTGAACATGTGAAAGCTTTCACAGACATCACCTTTTCCTGCATTTGTCAACTTCAAGTAAGGGTTTCCTGTGTGCTTTAGTATGCAAGGACAAGAGTGTGTCTCCTTCGTGTTATGTACACATGAATTGTTGTGCTCACAACCACAAAGAAGATGACACGATGTCTTACATTGTAGGTGTACCATACACTAAACTTACCTAAATCTAATTCTAATCTTTACCCTAATACCCGAGCCTAAACCCTCAAACAGCCCTTTGAAGCAGTACATACCAAAATGTCCAAATTTTAGTAAACTGTGCCCACTTTTAACATATAAAACTCAAAGTGGTCCCCACAAAGATACACATACAAGAGCATGCAAAGACACACAGGTAGAACTCGATCCTGTAACGTAATCCTGACCCCTTGACACGTAGGCCACCCTGTAACACGAGCCAAACCTATGCTAGCGCAACAAATAACACACACACACACACACACACACACACACACACACACACACACATGCATGTAGTCAGACACACACACACGCATGCATGTAGTCAGACACACACACACACACACACAGCATCTCTGCTAGCTGGCTTGCAGCATATGCAGGGTTGGGGCTGTGAAGTGAACAGGCTCCTTTCCTATACAGCCACCGGCCATATGGTGGCCAGGGGCTGGCCTTGGTAATTGATGGTATCTGTCGGTCTGTCCATGGAAAGGGGCCCTGGGGCCCCGAGATGGCCGACCTAAAACATACACAGATCCAGCATGGCGGGGGTGGGTTAGTGAGGAGGGGGAGACGGTAGTGTTTCAGCCCTCCTCTCCTATTCATCCATTCATCTATACAAAGAGTTAACTCCCCCAACTCCCACACTGCACACCACAATTGTACTCAGGCTTGCTGATAAAGGCCCTTCTCTCTCCCACTCTCTCTCTCTCTGGCTCTGGCTGGTTGGCCCAGACCCCCTGTCTGTGGGCTAGGGTGAGGGGCTTCAAAGCCCCCTGGCCTGGGTCTGGCCTGGCTGCCTGGTGCTGCCCCTCACACCCTCCCCCGTCGCTCCGCTGCTGCTAAGTTAACCCCCCGAATGAGCTCTTTGATTGGGGCACAGCCAGCCAGATGGCACCTACTGGACGGGGATCACTGGGCACTGCCAGATTGAGACTGGGAGAAAAATACGACACTGGCAAGACTTCATGGGAGCCAGGGTTCCCCAGTAGTGTAGAGCCTTTAACCTAGGGAGGTTTGATCATTGGATCATTTTGCCTTGAGTTTGATGCTGATCTATCAATCATAAAATGTAAAAACAAATGCCATATGATAATGACTGTTAAGGTTGATAAGGCCATTTTTAAGGCCATCTCAGAACTTTGGGGGTAATCCTAAACTTCTATCAAGACTACATGTAACTCATTGTTGTTGACAGCATTATATATTTGGCATTTGTGATGATAACACTGACACGCGAATTGTTGGAGCGAATTTCAGGAGCTGAATATAGATCATCGACCCTCGACATCTGGAGATGTAAACACATCTTTTTACATTTGTACATTTCAAAATGAAATATTTACTGGCAATGACAATACAGTCAACAGCAACAGCTTGTTATTAGCGATATTAATTAACCTGGTCTAGACTACTCCAACTAACCTTTTTTAATGCCAAAAAAAACCTTTAAATATCGTTTGTAGGATTTTTATTTTCACATTTGTGGAAAGGTCTTTACTGTGTTTTGCTGTCATTTACAGTCACACAGGTTTCTCTTCTATATGTTTTAACATGAGCTGACCCTGGTCCTTTTACACATGGAGCTGCACTGCAGCTGAGCACAGGAGAGGATAAACAAGTGAACCAGCAATAGGCTTAAGCTAATAGCAGAGAATAGAAAACAGCTGATTTGTCTATGTCTATCTATAACTTTGACAATTATTACTGAGCCATTTTTTACTGCTACAATAATGCCAAAGCAATGTTTCACCTGTGCTAATGGAGTCAATTTATTCTATAACAATAATAATAGCATTGTGATTTTACACCCCTGGGTTTGCAATAATAATCAAAAACAATGTAAATGGAATTCTGATGTTGAAAATAATAAGGACTGAGATTCTAAAGGAAGACTCACAGCTCTAGCTGACACCAGAGATACTCAAATGTTCTATGAACTATGCATGTAACTTCTCATCAAGCTTACACCAAAAATCAGAAGAGGTATCACTTTGGTTATTTAGCCCCTAATCTCTATCTATATGGAATCCATTTTCAACAATACATCAGGCAACTTGAGGGGGGGTTATTAATAGACAACAGCAGCCAGAATAACACCATAAGTCAATAGGAAAAAAAGTCACACACGGATGCACACACATATATGCACATTCAATCACATGCACATTCTTTTTCTCAGGGTCTGATGACCCTTACACATGTGTATGTGAGTTTTTCCATGGCGGTGTTCACTACACACCACCTCCCCATCACCAGGGGTGAAGCAGAGGTACACAGGATGGGATGAGTGTGAAAGCGTGGGAGAGAGAGGAAAGAAGCCGGGCTTGTTCCCACAGGCCTGAGTCACGGCTCCGTACTCACAACAAAGACCTCTGCACCGGGGCACAGCACCCCGACGGGCGGAGCACAAACACACATGAATACAAATACATACAACAACACATGTGCACACACACAATCTTGGAAACACTTGGACAAACAATATACAATACATCCAGATATAGACTGTGGATTAATGTGTGACTTCTCAACATTAAGAAAGATTTAAAAAGCAATACAAAGAAACAATGGCCAAGCAAACTTATTCATGCTCATAAAATGCCATATTTTAAAATTTTGTAATCAAAATAATACTTTTGACCATATTTGACCATATGGTGACATTTTCCATTTGTGTTTTTTGTTACTTTACTATTTAAAATTATGAACTTCTAAATTATAGATACATTTTAAATACTTTGGGTATATTTGTTGTTACCCCGTCAACCTCATCCAAGTACATCAAATGCCTCTCACACTTTAAATGCTCTGAGCGTTTTATGACCGCGAGAACATCATGATGTTTTGTGCACTTGAAATGCATGAACTTTTCAGGATCCTGGTGATGAACTTGAACTTCAAAGGCATTGCGGGTGGGTCACCCATGGAAAAGACAGGCGCGTATGACGCAATGTCTCCGGCCATCTAGGAAAACAAACATCAATGGATGATGCATGACAGGATGAACTTAAAAAAATGAGAATGTGGTAAGCTGAAAGCCAGATGACACTCGCTTTAATGTCCAAGCGTTTTTTTTTTCCAGTTTCAACACCATTGTGACGGCAAGAAAGGATCCATTATATTTAATCATTTCACCAAATTCATCTCTGCTGAGTCTTGAACTGTGTTGAGTGTTAGAATATTAACTTTAAGCTAAAAGAAAATGTGGTGATTTGAGGTTGCACCATAGTAAAATAAAGGGGCCATAAGAAAATCATGAGAACATTTTAAATAATCATTTTGAATTTGAGGTCAGTCCTGTACATGGAGTGTACTTGTGGAAGCATTCATATTTTAAATGTAATATATAGGCAAATAAAACCATAATGCTATTCAAAGTGAAGTACTGAGTTGTTTAAACTGTTTGTGCATTTTCCAATATTTGCTTCACTTTTGCCACTATCTACTACAAGCCGAGCTGGGCATGTTCATCTGCTTCAGCCAAAGGAAGAAAGAACAGAGACAAATTTTCGTGGGATAAATGTGGTTAATTGTAGGAGAAAATAGACTGCTTCTATTTATAAAGAATTCAATTAAAACTGAGGGAGTTGAAATACCAATAAAGCACTTAATATGATCACATTTGAAGAAACTCCTTATTATCAAAAGCAAAGGCACTCCTCCTGCACTGATGTGCGCAACAGAATGAAACTCCAGTCATAATGACTCTGCACCCTGCTGACTCAGTTTCAGTTGCCCTGGGGTGCAAATATTTCCAGTCACACCTGCACCTCATGGTTCCTGGCAAAGCAGACTGTAAATTATCACTTGCTACCAGGCTGGTAAGCCAGGCGAGCTGCTGACTACAGCACTATCAGCAGCTGATAAGCAGCTGCCTCTTTTTCATACATTTGAATTTGCCATCTATTAAAAACCAGTGGTTGATTTCTCTTGTGTTATTAGTTCAAGGTCCGCATGGTTTTATATAGTCACCAAAATACTTGCGTTTGGCTGTGTCAAGCTAGTTTAGCGTTTCTGTTCAGGAGCTGCCTCTTACTCGCTCACTCTACAGCAGGAAAAAGCACGCCAAAATAAAAGCTCTGTGCCTGAAAAGTGTGTTTTTTACAAACTGGACACATTCGTGAGTCGCTTGCCGCCCATTCAGAATGAACAGGTGCACTTTCGGTTGGGAACCACAGATTTTTACCATTTTTTTTGACACTACACCAACTGCATGGAAAGATGTGTGGATAGATGAAAGGATCTATAATAATTATATCACTGTATTTACTAATATGGGCATCATCATCATAGCATTCTCGGCTAATAATATACATGAAAAAGTTGACATATGTCACGTGATGTTACATTACATCAGTCACAAACGTACATATTTTAAGCCAAACCATGATGTTTTTTGGAAACCTTACCTCGTACTTTGTTGCTTAAAACTAAGAAAGTAAACCTAATAACTAAGTTTTTACCCATATTCTAAGTTTATTA
Source organism: Plectropomus leopardus (assembly GCF_008729295.1). Lineage (NCBI taxonomy): Eukaryota > Metazoa > Chordata > Actinopteri > Perciformes > Serranidae > Plectropomus > Plectropomus leopardus. The sequence continues at coordinate 11,308,097 of NC_056473.1, read as the reverse complement.
AGAACTGTATGCATTTTACAAGCAACAAACTGTACATTTCCTGGGAAAACTGGTTTATTTTCAAATGACACAAGGCATATAACAAGCGTAAATTGACATGTGACAGCAAGCGTCCAAAACTGACGCTGTAGGGGTATCTAAAATGTCATACTTTGATGTATATGGTCACTGACAAAGTGTTAGTATTTGACAAGCTGGGAGTATGAATGTCTTGCCATGAATATGGAATTCCACCAGTACATTTTGTTATTATTCCTTTTCTCCAGTATTTCTTCAGCATAACCCTGTTTTCTTCAACAAAATGAATTTGTCAGTTTTCTGAGTTTGAAATCAGATGACAACTTGTACATTAAAGGGTATAGAGTTTTACCAAAGCTTAAAAAGTTATGGTCATGAGGACCAAAATGTGCTGATACAGTGTGCCTGAATTTTACCCGTCATTGCGACGACATGAAATGGACAGACATGTCGTGTAGCCTGAACCCAGCATTCGACAGTAATTGTGTCTATGACAAGGAGAAGTTCCACAGAGAACAAGCCTGCCACAGCATGGCTTTATGAAAGTCAGAGCCAACTTCAATTCTAATTCTAATTTTGCGTTAATCTGATATGGTACGTGTGGCAGCCGACACACGTAGCACAGACAAACAGTCTCCTGTGTTCGTTGATTCCATATGGCACCACACCGACTCTCTTTCTTTCTCCGTTTCCTCCATTCTGTCATTCTTCCTTGTATTCTGCTCTGCCTGTAAGAGCTCCTGCCCCCCTCCCATGTCTTTCTCTGTACGTTACAGGTCTGTCTCTGGCCTGGGCAAACAAAGATGACTATAGTGAATGGCTTCTTGGCTGAATGGCTGCTCTTATCTGCAGTATGCAGACCACGGGATGGCAGCAGCACATGTGCTGATGACAGCCTCACACTGGACAGACTCTGGCGCCATACAATACCTCCCACTGTACACCTGTCTCCTGCTTTGAGGTCCACACGGTCTGGACTAATCCATGGCAAAACCATGATGCTCTTTTGGCATGTTAAATCTGTGTCTTTTTTTGGGTCAGTATTTGGGAGAGCAGAAGATGTGGACGCCACAAGGTAAACTCATCACATCTGCCACAGTGAGATTTAGCACCGCTGACCTTGGAGGTGTCAGAGAAAACATCAGCCACCTGCCCACACCCCGAATCTGAGCCACTGCCTTTGTTGAGCCGCTGTTTGCCCTGAGCTGCCCTGGGTCAGACCTGTTTGCTCTCAGGGATGGAGAGAGCGATAAAGGGATGGAAGGATGGAGAGAGATGGAGAGGCGAGGAGGCTCTTCATTTGTATAAGGTCTCTGGCACCATTCAGGCCTGTAGGCTTTGACAAATGGAGGCAATAAAGGGGCGAGGCCTGGCAGGGGCTCAATTAACCACTAGTGGGGCAGGAAAAGAGGGGGACACGGACCAGGACCCTCGCCTCTATAGAGAAGGAACAAGTGAACCGCAGGGAGGGGGAGGTCTGGCAATTTGTTCAGCTGTCTGTCTGTCTGTCGGGGCAGACCTGGCCAGTCTGTCTCACTGTCTTTCCATCTCTCTTTTGGACATATTGACTTAGCTTTTGCACTTGAGGGGCAACTTGAACTTGTCTTACAGTGTCCTCACGGATGAAAAGAAAGGCAAATAGAAAGAATGAAAAAGTATGAATATACACTGGAGCAGCTGTGGGCTAATAATCATTTTCCTCAAACTCTTTCTTAATACCTGTGTGTATGACGTAATGTAATGCTGCAAAAGGACAAAGAAAGACTTAGCACCTCTCCATCAAAGCCAAAAAGAAATCCTCTTGACAAAATGTCCACCCCAAAACATCTCCTATTCAATCCCAATACTACTTCAGCCAAGCGTACATCAATATGGCGCTTATGCTAGTGCAAACACACCGTAACTTATGCAGAGCCAAAAAGCCAACAGTGCTTATTTAGGGGACAAGTTCACAATCCCTGTAGCGCTGCTATCCATTCCCAGTGACAGTCATTTGTGTACCTTACACTCTCAGCACCAGCTAGCTACCTCCATTCAAATTCAAATTGAAACCCAGTGGAGGACAATGGTCGGGGATTCGCTGAGAGCAATTAGTAGTGGACTCCTCCAGTGTCTGGCCCAGAGACTTTTAGCCCTGTGGTTCCATCATGCAGAGGCATTGACCCCTTTCAGATGCACGAAAGGAGGAAGAGAAAGAGGGCGCAGAAAAAAAGAGGGCTGCCTAGCGACGCCGAAACGAGAGGAGGGGAGTGGATTGGCAGAGTTGGGGCTGTGTGTTGGTTTTCCTCTCCCGACTTTACACTAAGAGACAAGAGCTGGAGTGTGATGGAAGGGTGCATGGCTGTTGTGTCAACAGAGAATGCAATGAAGACGATATTATTGTCAGGCCAAGACGTATCAAGCCACACTTACAGTGAACGACAGGGCAAATAACTGAGAGACGCAAATCTTTAAATACCCTCAGGAAAATTGAAACCAGACAGGTATAACAGTTACGTCATCGGTAGCAGCTGCTACCGGGCCTTGCATTTTTCACAGCTATGCATAGAGTCAAGTCATAGTTTTACTGTGAGTGGTAAGCTCAGTTCAGACCAAAGATTCACAATGAGACGAAACGGTTTTAGAATGTTGCAGAGAAAAGTTGCAGTGATGTGAACTCTCACCTCAACTCAAGCCAGCTGATGGTGTTACCTGCGACTCAGCTTGTAAAGTGGCCAGCGGCTGGTTTTCGAATGCAAGGCATATCACCAGTTTTGGCTTGTAAGCAAAGTCCGCTGGCCAAGTCAGGTACAAACTGTGCGCAGACAGCATGTGTGCTTGCCTGGCATTCTCTGACAACAGCTCTCTGTCCAAAGTCTATCTCGTTGACACCCCAGCAGCTACTGACATGTATGTCAGTCTCTGTCCTCACATTGTTGCGCTGTCGGATGGTGGGTCGCTGCTGCAGCTTGCTGTATGTGGCATGTCACAGACACACAGGCATTACAATGGTGGAAATGTGGGACTGATTATTCAAGGCCCTATAAGGAGGAGAGTCTTGAAAAGCCTAGATTTTGTTTGCAGTTATTTTATTATTAGTGCCATAACCAAATTAAAACTAAATAAATTATCAAATAAATCGTTGGAAGACTGAAATATTTTTAAAAAATGTGGAAACTCTCTCAGGCCCAAAATGGTTTAGTCCACCCTTGCATTAGGATTTGTATGAAAATGTAGCTAAAGCTGAATTAGTTAAATGGTCATGTCTTTCCCAAAGAAAGGGGAAATTGGAGTTTAAAAATTGACAAAAAAGAAAGGAAAGGAAAAAAAGCAAACTGCCTTTGTAAAAAAAAAATAAATAAAAAAAATGAAAAAATAACAAAGTATGAAAGAGAGACGTGGATGAAGAGGAGAAGGTGGATGGTGCCACAACCCTGCGCACACACAGATAGCCTTCCAACTGACTGATTAATTGGTGCTGGTTACTCAAATTGTTATGTTATTGTTATGTTATTAATTGTCCATCTGAAGCTCAGGTTTTTATTTTTATGCTTTCAAGGTGTCATCACTAGTAAAAATGCAACTGTAGCAAGTATCTCACTATCACTACCCTTATTCATATTTTAAGAAGCTACAAATAATGTTCAACTACAAGATACGCCTGAAAAGCTGGTTATCAGAATTTAAGTACAGAGAGTTGTTGATCAAGAGATGATACATCATCTCATCATCTCATCGCATTAGTGTGAATTTGCAGGTTGTGACTTGCAAGTTTCAACGCGTCACATCCCGAAACTGTGGTCTGAGCAGGGTTTTACATGAATATGGGTTCCAAAACTTACAAAATTTAGATTTGACCTTTTTTTCATTTCAGAAATGCCAAACAGATTCCCCAAATTCTTAAAACACTGACAGCCAAAAAGGTCATTTCATGTGGCAAATTGTTTCTGACGCTGGTAGCCAGCCCCATCACAGCTATCCACTTCCTGTGTAAGAGAAGTCTGCAAAGCTGCTGTAACCTGCTTATCTCCACAGCTGGCTGACATACATACAGTACACACACATACAGATGTAAAAACATATACACACATCACAGATTAAAAGCACATGCTCACCAAAGACTGAGCAGCAAGATGTGCTCACACAGACAAACAGAAACCCACACATAACCACATCCAACACACAGCTGTCTTTCTTCACATATGGTGTGAAGGAAGGTGAAAAGGAGAGGAAAGAAAAACAAAGTACGGATAAAAGAGAAGACACAGAACAAGATAATGAAATAAAGCCAGAACATCAGAATAAAACAGAGAAACAACGAGAGACTGGTGTGAGGTGTAAAACTAAAACAGCTGCAATCAGCCACCTGTTGATGTCAGTGGCTGCTGGGTACATTTCACCTCTTACTGGTTCGCCTTCACCTGACAGCTCGAGACAGGAGCTGATCAAAAGAGCGAAGCGGCTCACTGAACATCGAACCAATCTCTAATCTACCTGATCACAAAAGACGCCTAATTAGTTTCCATGTAAAGTGATGACAACACCACCCCTGACACCTCAATCATCCACGTGCCTTCTTAAAATCCAGAGGCCCTGCAAATGTGTGTGTGTGAGGGTGAAGCTGACATAAACTCCCGCTGGGCGCCCAAATGATGTGACTGTAGATGTTTTCCACCCTCTCTGACTGACAGCAGGTCCGCCCTGCCCTCAGACGGATGTGGAATGTTTGTACAGTATGAGCGGCGGTGCGGACCCGAGACCCGAGCGCTGATGTTTAATCTGTTCCGAAACCAGTGGAAATCAAACAAGAGAGTTTCCCTCGTGGAAGACTCGTGTGTGTGTGTCTGTGTGTGTGTGTTAGCTGGGTGGGGTGGGGATTTTGCCTATGGAAGAATAACACTTTATAATGTCGGGGTTAGTTTGAGATGGGTAATTCATTCTGACAAAAAAATTAGTGGTTCAGCCGATGACAGCCGAAATGACGACAGTGATGAGGAAGATAATGACTGTCTTGGTTATGATCATGGCGTTGTCGCGTGTACGTACAGTGCTGGATAAGAAATCATACGCCAACTTATTTCTTGTAATTGGTCAGTTGTTAATTTAAAGTACATCCACGGTGTGTTCGTGTTGTTGCTATTTAGAGGCAACAGAACAAGCTAAAAAGTCAACAGACATATTAATTCATTTACATCAAAACAGCTGCATGTTGCTGCTAAAAACATGTAGGTGTGAGCAGAGTTTACAGTGCCACCCACCCACTGCAGCTTTAAAGAGAACGTATTATGCTCATTTTCGAGTTCATACTTGTATTTAAGGCTTCTGCTGGAATTTTATGGTTCAAAAAGCCCACTTTTTTCATACTGCCTGTGTTGGAACACCTGCAATCCACATGAACACATAGTAATAACTAGAAAGTGGACCCCAAGATGGCATCTATTTAGTCCAATGGAATTGTTCACCTGTAACATACACCCAAAATAGTTTCTTGCTTCCAGGCTTACTTCTGCGGCATGCAGCCCACTGAATTTGCGCAGTAGTGTTTCCTCCTTTGGCCCTGTCTGCTTATTCTTGCATGAGAGATTTTACATTGTGATGATGTCACAGATTTTTTAAATCGTTTTTCTTGGCTAGAGGAACATTTTTAAAATATAAAACCTCCATAAATTAAAAAAAAACAAAATACAAAGAGTCATACTCGCTGTTGTTTGCAGTTCAATGTGTCATGTGAATAGTTTTACATCCTGTATGTGTTTTTTGCAATGGTGGCCAATAGGGAAAAAGCTTTTTGGGCTGCAGGGGATTTTTTCACTGCAATATTGCAAGTGGCCACTTGGAAAAAATGAAAGCAAGGCTGACCAGCGTTCCCGAGGGCCTGGTATTCAGCCTTTGTTTGAGAAGGCTCTAGTTCTAGTGTTTGTCTCTTTAAGCCCATCTCCCAAAAAAGCGCAGTCTGGTCTGATTAGTCAGTGTTTCCCAGTCTTCCATATCGCTGCATCTGTGCACCATCTCTACAGCCAGAGAATGACTGTAACAGACAATAGCTGCACTATCATAAAAAATCACCAATAAAAGCTTCTAAACACAACCGGACGTGTTCTGACAGAAATATGACACAAAATCTGGGTGAAATGTTCAACATCTGCAAACAAGTTTACGTGTTTACCTAACTTTAGCATGTAACTTTGTGTAGCAGTGTGATGTAAACACTTGCACTAGCATGCCTGGAGCAGATGATAAAATAGAAAACAAGAAAAAACACTGTCGCAGTGTTCAGAATAGTCCAGAGCCTGAGGTTTTTGCTTAACAGGATTACTTCCACAAATGTTTATCTCATTATTTTAAACTTTGGCCACGTTTGATATAAACATCCTTCACTGTAAAACTATAGCCTATATAGGACATAAAACACAAATAAACATAGTAGGTGTCTTTAAATTAAAATTTTGCAAACTTGAGACTAATTTAATGAGGCAAATTTTCTAAGACGAGCCATTATTGGTTTCTTTTGTTTGAATTTCTTTATCTTTGCAGTATCCTATCAGCCCCAGCAACTGCCCCACTAATAGGTTTGCATTATAAGGCAAATATGTGCATAAAATGGTGTTCAAAGCACTGTGCTGTGTTCCACATTGCATGAGACTAAAGCCGTTATATGAGTAAAAATATTAAATTATCACCCAGCCATAACATACCCGACGTTTTAGTCGTGCATATGTGCAGATGTTTGTCTACTCAGATGACTGTCATTTGACCTCGGACGTCAGTAACATCCAGCCTAACCTGCTCTCCAGCTGCAGATACGGTGGAAACCCTGTCATTCCAAACTTCTCGATCCTCTCCCTCACCTCTTGTCTCCTCAGAAAACAATAAACATTGTTGTCAGGGGGCGCATAACACCGCACGTCACCCTGTAGCTGTTGGTGTTTACTTAAACTCTCTATCTGTCTATCATAAGCCATCGGCAGAGCAGGGTGGGTTGACATGTTTTAGATATTTCTTCTCTGCGTGTGCATTTAGGTCTGTGTGTGTTGCATGTGTCAGTATGTGTCAGTGTGTTGTTGTTTTACGAGCTCCTCCTGAGTGATGAGCCTAATAGAAGCCCCCCGGGGTGTGTGTTTCTGTCTCCAAAGCTTGGACGAGGCCTCTTCAGCTGCATCTCTACCCTCCTGTGAGGTCAAACACGGGTCATGGCGATAAAGGCTGAACTCCTGACACCCGTCCCAAAGAATGAGACGGCTCATTGTTTAGCGACAGATAGCAGACACAATGAGCCCTAGTCTGGGTCCTGTTTTCGTCCGACGCGGTGCTTCTTTTCTTGGCTGTGGCGGCGGCAGCTTGTAGGGATTCTCCTTTATGGTTGGCTAGTGACCCCGTAATCACCCAGGGGTGTCCCGCCTTTATCAGATTTTTGTTCCAATTTCATATCAATGCAAATGAGCTTGGAGAGGAGTTCATCCTAGAACGCTTTGGGAGATGATGGATTCGTGTACACGGTAGAGAAAATCAGAGGGATTCAGTCTCTGCTGAATGCATCATTACAATGTGGAGCTACTCCACTCTGCTCGCTGTGCACTATTTTTCCAAAACAGCTCTGAGCCCACTTGAGGATACTTGAGGTCTGGAAGAGTCAGATTTTGGCAGTGGCTATGAGAAAAGTTGGACGTCAACCAAAGACAATATTTTTGATAAAAAGAGGACATAAGACAAACCATCTATACTTATTAGATTTCTGTTTGATTCTCTGCGCTTTTGCTCCCAAGTGAAGACCACTTATACGGGTATCAAGTTATAGCCGTTGTTTTGCTTCGTGATAAATCAACAAGAAAGTCTTTTCCCAAAATCTGAAAACAGAGGTTTTAGATATTTCAGGCGGAGCTACAACCTGCTATTGTGATGAATTTTCAACACAGTGGTTTTATATTCCTTAATCTATTGCTCAAGCTCAATGTTTAAATGTGCAAAAACAAGCGTTTCTTTATTAATAGTTTTTAAAGTTTGCACCACTTTACATGCAAGACCAAAAACTGTGTAAATTGTATAAAATTACTCCAGCGAAAATCAAAAGCGCAGTGCGGTAATCCAAGTTTGTACAATTCCCAACCTGGAGACTTGCTGACCATCATCTACTGTAGGTAATACACTGACTATACCTCATACAATACCATTTTGAAAATCCAAATGATCCCTTTAAGTAAGCAAAACATGACCTAATTTTGTAGTTGGGTGAAATATATCCTAATGTCCACTCTGGCTATTAGCATCCAATGATAAGCTTTTTATGTTAATCTGGCAAACATAATCAAAGACTGTCTGCTGCTTTATAGTTTCTCATAAATACTGGTATATCTGTGAATAGAGTGTTGTTATTAACAGTGAAATACATTGCTATACATGGCCTTCTGTAAAGTGTGCCAACATTTCTAGGAGGGAACAACATCAGGTATGAACTGTTATAATGCATTATGGCTGTTGCTTAACATGAATGAATATATTAAATCACTGTGAAGTCAGAGAAATTGAACTTCGATTAGTTCTTGCATGCAATGTTTTACCTTGGATGACATCGATTTTCACTACACGTCACTAAATTAAGATAAACTCAGAGATCTAAGTGCTTTCCTTTTTGGGTATCTGAGTTGCTAAGGCTTTTAAGAAACTACCGTCTCATCAAAAAGGGATTGAAGTGCATATGTGTCTACATGTGTCACGGCTTAGCTCTAGCAACCTTGGCCACAGAAGCTCAAATAGAGTCGAAGGAGCAGCAGGTGTGAACGCCTCCGGTGCTGTCAGACAAGCTCACATACACATACATAAACACACACACACACACACACACACACACACACAGGACATTATTTCAACTTGTTGGCTCGCTCATAATCACCACCCTTTCTTCTCACTCACACCTCGCATTTTATCAAAAGACCCCGAGGCTTTCCCATCACCAAACCAGGTGGCCGTAAGGAAAGAAAAAAAACTTTGTGTCAAATAAAGGCCCCCCTCCCTCGGGTCCCAACGCACACAACTCATCACTTTTGCCAGAGAGGAGGCCTGCCCAGCCCAGCTGTGGCTCTCGCCTTTACCATCTAATAACCATGACCTTCACGCTCTGCCTGTCAGACCTTTATTACTGCCTGCCACAGGGAGAGAGAGACGGACTCAGAGAAAGAAAGAGAGAGAGAAAGAGAAAAGCAATAAAAGGCCACAGATGGGTGTGGGACAACACAGCTGACGAACAGAGAAACAGAGAGCTTTTCACATGCCGTCACTGCTGATGATGACTTCAATGACCTGACATTGGCTGACAGATGTCTGCACCCTCAGAAATGCAAAATATCAATACATGATTTTTTATATTGCAAACAGAAAAATGTCTGATATTGTCAGGCTCTGTGGGTCTGTGAATTTGTGTACTAAAGGGGTTGTGTGAGGCAGTCAGCTCACATCCTAAATCAACACACGCTGGGCCTTTCGCTGACAGACTAAAAATAATATCTAGGTTACAATACCCTGCCAAGCCCCAAACACAACAAAGTCTCAGGAAGCAGTCTTTTCAGCTCGTTGCTATAGTGACTGACCACATGTGCAAGTCAGATAGGGGTGAGTGGTCAAACTAGCAGTTGTCTCCTTGACTATAACAGGCCTAAAATACAACCTTCATTTAACTCAGCACAGATGTGTCGAAGATAGCGGGTTTGCACTCACAGGTCATGCTGAGGGCATGTGATGAACCCTGCACTGAGAGAAGTGAGTTTGCATCAACACTTGTGAAGAGCCAGATCTAGTCCTAGCCCTGTGATTGGTACCAATGGCAATAGTTGGCCCATGTCAGCTTTTTTTTTTTTTTTTGGCTTATTCAAAAGGATGAATTGCCATAGTCCATGATATAGATAACTCTGATTGGCAGTTCAGCACAGTACAACAGATGAAATGAGGAAAGCAAAAAAAAAAACAGCTCAAGGCAAGAGGAAGTAACATCAAAACAAACTTGTGATAATAGATAAGGTACATTTTTTAGCCACTAAGCTCTTAAGCAGATGCCGTTAATGGCAAACTGGCAAATTAGTGTCTTGAATTGGTCCTGTTGGTCTTCGGGTTTCCCTTTTGTTAATGATGAATACAGACTACTGGCGCCTGCTACTATTGGGAATTTCCTCTCAGGCAGGCAAAGTGCATATGTACTAGATGGCTATTGGCTGTAGTCTTTGCGGTGTGTTCACATGCAACTTTTTGGCCAAGACACAAACGATATCAAGTGTCAGCCATTGTTGCCACTAGTTCTTTGATGTCAGTTTGGTGTGTTTGGGCCTTTTAACCAATCTAGTTGAGGGAGATGTGTGAACCCTTTAAACCTCACTGTCTCTGTCGTGAGTCAATCATTATAAACTCTGCTGCAGAGCCACTCATTGTTCAAACCCCAATATTCAGGAAGAGATGTCAAGGTTTTTGAAGATACTGCGTATGTCCGGCTGAATTTTGGGGAAAATTAGTATTCAATGATGCACAAGACATCTAGAACATGGAATGAAATGCTGCAGCCATAAAAAGCACCATGTACCTTTAACAAAGAGCTGGAACAAACTGATACAGCAAATATATGATTCTGTCAGACAGAGAAAAGTTAGAAGGAAAGACACAATCAGGTAAAACAAACACCATTAACGATGCATTTTTAAAGTTCTCTAAGAAATATATTTGCATATAACATTGTCAATTAATCCCACTGATTGACAGATTTGATTGCCTGTCATGCCTGCTTAGTTTTTGTTGTTCTGTTGAAGAGGAGTGCGAGCACAGGTGAAAGGAGCAGAGCCATAAATCTAACCAATGTTCTCTGAAGCTGAGGTTAACTGAGGATGATCCTCCAGAGGAGGGAAGGATCCAGAGGCAAAGTCAACAAACAAACTGCCACTGGAGAGACATTCACCGTCATCATTTTTCATTACAGTCAAGCTAATCCTTCAGAAATAAATGACTCCTACAGGGGTACTACTCATATTAGTCTCTCATCATCCATCTACCTTTCTGTCCATATGCCATTACTATCACAGGAGCTGCTAACATTTTTTTGGCGCTAACTCAGAGGCTGGCTTATGGCCACTTTTCTGCAGGTGTTAATTCTAGACTTGCTAAGAAAACCTGAAAGTAAAAGTAAAGAATGTTCTCTACCTCAGCCTCTACTGTGACGTTAAAGTAGGCAGCTAATCCAAAGGAAATGTGCAGCGACTGACACTGTACAGTTATGCTGGATGACTCCCAGGTGTGAAAATGTGTAACTGTGTAGATATAAACACCAGTCATGCATTTTTTTTAAAAAGGGAAAGAAATTAAAGTCTCCCAAAAAATTCCTCTGAAGGCTACATAACACACAGCTATAGGTCAACCCTCTATCAAAGCTACATCTGCGCACTTAACCAGATTTTGATCAGGTAAATTGTGTATTCACAATCTTTAGCTAATGCAAAAAAGCATCTAGAGTTATTATTATGCAATTATATCAATATTTATTATAATACATATCATTTATTTAATCGTATTTCAGATTTTTTGAAGTAGGGTTGTATGGAGTCATTATCCATAGTCAGTGTATTACTACTGTTACATACAGTAGATGTCAGTCAGCATGTGTTTGCTGTATTGAGAGTATTCTCACTGCTTTACCTCTACGTCTGACGACAAGTTCTAACGGGGAAGCAATTGACGTCAGTTTCTCATCAGTTTCTCAGCTATGCTCTCGTCTCGACTCCACTGATGAAATAAGTAATTAAGCTTGCTGACCACAGGAACTGCTGGTCTACCACTGCCGCAATCATTTAGTTTGTGTTATCGTGTGACTTTAGTGAATCCAAACTATTTTTTTTTTTCAATGCCGAAGTCACAGCTTTTGTGTTCAGCAATTTCAAATCGCTGTTTTTCTCAGTGAGCTCTAGCTTTGAAAAGAGCGATGTAATGACTTCATTTCCCCGCTGGAAGCACTTTCTGACATGAAGGTAAGGCGCTGAAAATGTTCTAAATTTAGCGTACATATTGATTTGAATCAGGGTTTTCCGAGCACCATCCAACAGCATGCAGCCAAATCAGGTGCCTCTCAGCTCAAAGACTTTCCAAGGGAGAAAAAAGGGATGGAAGCACAGTGATCAGTTTACATCCTTTTCAATGTTTCAACGCCACTGTGCCTTCATCAGAGATACTGATATTGATTTCTCAGGTGGGACTTTTATAAAATGCATTTTGCTGCTGACCCCTCCACAGCATAACCTTCCACATCAGACTCAAGGTTGCTTTTCCAAACAGGAGGCATGCCAACTGACATCTACTGTATGTTTAATCTGACTATGAATAAGGACCTCGTAAAGCCCCACTTCAAAAGATCTGAACCACCGTTTAGAATAACTGGCTGTCATTGTAGAGCTGTACCCGTTGTACCATTCATCACAATGTGATGCTCTTTATTACATGAAAGATGGATCTGCACCTGTACAGAGCTTTTTTTTAGTCATTTGACTCAAAGCTACACTATGAGTCACATTAAACCATTCACACATTAATTCATACCATGCCACCTGCTACTCAGTTATTAACCACTCATATACATGTACACACTGCTGTCACAGCCATCAGGAGCAATTTGGGGTTCAGTATCTTGCCAAAGGATAGTTGGCATGTTGCCTGGAGGAGCCGGGGATCAAACCACCAACTCTCCAATTAGAGGACAACCTGCTCTAAAACACAAGCCGCCAAAGTCAAACAATAACACAAACAAACAATATATGCAATAATATGGAAGATTGAAGTAGATCATACTAAAAGGCAAATGTGGGACAGTAGTGTTTAAAAAATGTATATTTGTGCTGTTAAATAACGTTCTCAGTTGCAGTCAAGCAATTAATGCATCCTTCCTCTAAAAGAGAGAAAAGCTATGCAGTGAGCTAAGTGTCAATAGCTTCGGCCTTGGAAACTGCTCTCCTCTCCAGGTGGAGAGTTGAGCCAAGGTTGAGCTCGACTGAAACCTAACAGGTTAGAACACATGGTCTCTTTTTAATGGTTTCGTGCAGCTGCGGAGAAAACAGATTCCATTTGGCAATAGTCAAACTGAAAAATTCCCAATGGCACATTTACATAGACTGTGAGCAGAAAACAGCCGTCCACTACGGATTTTTTCTCTGAGAGCTGCTTGACAGGAAATAAAGGAAATAGCAGGAGAAGCAAAGAAAAAATGAAACTCTACGCTCTGCAGCAGCGCTTGGATTCATATGAACTTGGGGGATATATTCACTGAAATCAACATATTAATAAATAGATTTACGGCACTGTTATATTGTGTGATCAAGCTGACCCACAGTGTTATCAGAGAAAGACCTTACTAAGCATGAACCTTAGTAAAGTTAACCCTTCTCCAAGTGCTGGCACTTATTTCTGCAGGTGGAGTATACAATGAGTTAGGTGAGTAAGTCGGCCAGTCAGCCAGCCAAACAGTCAGTCAGGTTTGGAGGCAGGGGCTCCCCAGCGAGCAGTGCAGCTGTGCTACTGACAGATCGGTGCAGGGCAGCGTGCAGCCGGCCTCTCCAGACCTTGGCACATCAAAGCTCCCGGCCCCATAGCTAGCCCCCCTGTAGCTCCCCAGCCGGCCACTTCAAAAGACTTTTGGGCGCATCGCAGATTCCCATCAAAGGGCTTGGATGCAGCGCTCACCCACGCAAGCAAGCCAGCCAAGGAGATATGATTAAAAGCACATTATTGGGGGAAGGAGGGAGGACAGAGGAGAGGTAGAGCAGGAACGGAGTGGAGGGAATAGAAGACTGGATATCAGGGCGAAAGGATCATTCTTTACCTTTCTCACATATTCTGCCTCTCATTCTTCATCTCTTTTCAAATAATAATGCAGCTCTTGCCAGTTCTTTAGACGATCAGAGCAAAAAGATGACAGGACTTGACACAACTGCAGTGCTGCCCCCTTTTTTCCTCATAATCTCTTTCTTTTCCAAATGCTTACTCTGTTTCTTCCTTTCTCTCCCCTCCTTCTCTATCCTCTCTGAGGTCACGTCTCAGGTCATTTAATATAAGCCACTGGCTACACAGCCAATTCACACCTGAAATTGCCCGTCGGTAGCAGCGAGTGGCCTTGAATGGTGGCATTGTTGTCCCTGTGGGGGGCTCAGACAGCAGCACACCAGCCAGCGGCCACAATGAGAGCCTTAAGGCCTGGAATAATTTGACTAAACGCATGGGATTTGCAAGTGCGGATTATCGCCGTTCAGCCACGCAACCAACCATCCAACCAATCAACCCCCCACCAATCTGACCAGTTAAAGCAGCATTGTTTTTGGGGTGAGACTGCAACCACATCAGCTAAGCTACACTGAGTTTTTACTTTGGTACAGTGGCAACAATTAAACACCAGCTGGAGCGCACAAGTCTGTGTAACATCCGCGACTGTTTTTCAGATTTATTTTTAGAAGCCTTTTGTGTCATAACACGGGTATTTTTGCGGTTTGGGTCGATGCACGTGACACTGTCAATACGCCTCTCTTTAGCCATCTAAGACATGCATCTCAATTTCCATTCATTTCATGCCTTGCCCCGCATGCAAAACTGCATATTGTTGTTGTTTAAAAGTGTCTGCTGGCAAGGCTGGTGCTGCTGGGCCTTTTCTGTTGCTCATGATAGCTCCACTTCCATTATCCTGCCTCATTAGAGTAGATGTCCAAAATGTCAGAAGAATGTTTTATGGACTGTTGAGAAATCACTCTCCAGCACAAGTCACCCAGTGTTCTGCCATGCAAGCGAGGGAGGGAGAGGAGAAGATAAGGGGTTTATATTCTTAAGGGGTGGGGGGAGGGGGGGGGGGGGGGGGGGGCAGCTTGCCTTTAGAAGAGCTTAGGGCCCAGTGTGGCGAATTAAATAGAATGCCCAGACAGAATTAGTTCCAAGGCAGACTGGGTCCCATTCTATGAAACTCAACAATTAGACGGATTAAACGTAATAACTCAGCCTGCACGGCCGCAGCTGCATTATGGTTACCCCAGCACCCAGGGGGTTGCTGGATGTGTGTGTGTCTTTGAGTGTGTGTGTGTGTGTGTGTGTGTGTGTGTGTGCCATAGGGGGATTTCTGTTCACATATGAAAAGTGACAACCTGGAGAGAGAATGTAATAAACTTTGGGAAAGAGAGGTAAACACAGTCCCAAACATTTGGAAATTGCCTTTTCTTTTTTTTACAAATGCAGCCAGTTGACATGCTGTTGTGATTTCTTTTGTGTATTGTGATTTGTCGGGGTTAACTGCATGCGTCAAGGCCAAGCATGTTGTATTCAAAAACTGCAATCCACAAGGTTTCACAATGGTATGATAGTGTGAAGGGTCCAAGATGTTCTAAAATGATGATGATGATGATGATAATAATGATAATGATGGTGAGACATTTTAAGAAAATCCAGACATTTTTTGGCATTCTTTTGGAACAGCCATTTGAGTGGAAGGAAAAGCTGTCAAGTCACACTCAACCGGTCCAACCATCACACATGGTGCATCTGAAGTTGCCATCTGAGCGGCAGGTTGACTGATTAACTTACTGACTGGCTGGTTTGCTGACTGACTCGGTTTTTTTGGACTGACTGGCTGACTGCAGTCCCCTGCTCCCCCATCATCCACCTGTGTGTAAAGGGCCCTTTGTCAGCGAGGCCTAATTTGATCTGACGCACCCTACACATGTGGAACAGCTCAGCAGCTCCACACACTTCTCATCATTACACCATGTGAGTGCGTGTGTCAAGAGGAGAGGAGACGACGCAGAGAAGGGGGCTGGAGAGAAAAGCGTTTGCAGAGGAAGAAGGGAAATAAAGCATCTGCAAAGCGCACAAGCTTTGGTTCACCTCACACAAACTCTGGCCTTCACCACTTCTTCATTCTCTCACATATCTAACGCTCTCATCAAGAGCTCTGTTGTAACACTGTCCACACACCAGATAAAGCAACGCTCACACAAAAAGAAACCTACTCCTCCCCTCAACTAAACAAAGAAAAATTCTGGTAAACTACAAATATTTTTTACAACTGTTTTTATTTGCATTTCTGACCATAATTCCTATTGGTTTAGTCAAGATTGCACACATCAAGTAACTGCCAGTTTGTAGAAACAAAGCAGCAGTCTAGAAGCAGGGAATAAGCAGTCAGACAATCAGGTTGAAAACAAGCAAACAATTTATAAGGTAAAAACTAAAAGTGAGCGCCTCTAAAATGTCTGAAATAGGATTGTAAACAGTTAATGGGTTAACCCCCAAGAATGATTTTGACCAGTTATGTCAGTCTGTAGGTTTATTGTTCTACTCTTCAGTTTTCTGCACTGCACACCATGGTGCTGGTTAATTTATAATTTGGCAATTACAGCTAGTAACACCATCTTCACCCACCACCATGGCTTTGGAAACATTGTGCCAAACCTCCAGTCTCCTACCAGGCAACTCTGGTAAGAATAAGGGCAGCATTGGGGGTGGCTACCTTTTTTTTGCAGTAATGCTGTCAGTAATCTCCAAAGGAGTGGCATCACGAGCTAGTTCGCAACCGACCGCCACCTCGGGAGGTGCGCGGTGCAGAGCGGCCAAGGCTGGACCAGTGAAGGCCAGAAGGTTGGCAGTGGACACTATGTTTCTGCATGTTGCCGTCCTTTCAGCAAAGCCAAAACAAGAAAATGCACAAATGTTAAAATTTCACCACCTCTAAACAAAGAGCCCTGTGAAACCTGGTGAAACGTGGTGAGTGAGTGGAATGCCGGACTTAAGGCAAAGGCCTCTTGTATTTTTTTTATTTTATTTTATTTTATTTTTTAAACCTTAACAGGTTAGTTAATGCTAAATCGATGTCGGGCTATGAAAATCAAAATGAATTGAAACTGACATCACTAGTCTGAAATACTAAATTAAGCATGGTAGGTCAAAGCTGAACCTGTAGGTTACTCTGTAAACTGTGACAGATGTTTACCATTTAAAAATGGATCATTTGACTACCCTTCATATCCCTCCTTTATTTGTTTGAGCAATGTTGCCATGTTCCCAGATTTGAATGACAAACTTAAGTATACAATGTTATTTGCTCATATGAGTGACAGCCAAAATTATGCAGGTATGGTGCAATGATTGATCAATTAGATGTCAACTATTAAACTAACCATCAACGAATTTGACAGTCGACAAATTGGTTTGAGATCATTTTTAGAGAGAAAAAAGTAAAACATTTTTCTAATTAAATGTAATTCTTCAATGTGAATATTTTTTTTTGGTTTCTTGACTCCTCTATGATAAAGAACTGAACATCTTTAGTCTTCTAAATCATCTTCTGCTTTGGGGAATTTTTCATCATTATTATTACGTTTGACATTTTATGGACAACAACTGATCGATTAATCTGCAAAATAACAGAGGTTAATCAACGGCGTGCAAGTGAAGTAGCTGCACCTTTGGAGAAAATATCAAAATAAGAGTAAAATAAATGATTTCTATCTACACAAAGATTTTCTTTCTTTATTTTTTCCTAAACCTTACAACTACAACCTGGACTAACAGAGTGACAGACATGGGATCAAACCTTCAACACACCCGGGGCACCACTGCCTTTCAGAGCCTCTTAAAAAACAAGCCTTTCATATACATTGCGAACTATACCTCAACATCAACAACCCCAATGAACTCTTTGCACTCGTTGTGCCCAGTCAGTGTCTGAGGACCCTCCCTAATTTTAGGTGAAACAGAGCAGAGCCAGCAAAAACACAGCAGCAGGGACAAGGCCTGTAGTGTAACAGAGCTAGACCAGATCTGTATGAAACCTGATCAACAGACAGACTGGGCTCTGGGGAGATTGCGAGGGATCAGGACTGCTGTCAGTTCTGACGCTGTCAGGCGCACTGACAGGTAAGTCTATCTGAACTGTAGCAGTGAACAGAAACATGGATGGATTTAGGTAACGTTAACAGGTTGTAAGAGCCACCGGAGTTGACAGATTGAGTTACGTGACTGCGATATGAGTGCTATCTAATTACAAACGACAGCTTAAAATTTTATAGATGTTTCACAGATCTACATGTCATTTCAATTTTTTTTTCTTCTTCCTCCGCAGTACTACCTTTCATTTGTGACACCCATAAAGTGGTTTGCAGTGTTGCTCAAGAAAAAAAGCACAGAATTTAACATAATCTAGAATTAGCCGCGGGGTGTTTCTCTTTCCTCCCATTTCTCCTCTCCCTCTTTCTAAGTGCCTCTCTCCCTCTGTCTCTCCACCTCTCACCCTCCCACAGGTCAGCCCAGCTCTGGCCCTCTCCTGTGTATTTAAAGTAATTGCTCATGGCAGTCAAGGTGTCTGCATAAGGGCCTGTCATAAGCAATCCACTGGCATGAGTAGGGGCCTTGTGCATGAACCTAATCCAGTCAGTGAAGCCAAATGGACGGATGGAGGGGGTTAAGAAGTTGTTCAACAGCAATGTGAAAAAAAGTAGGTTGAGTTGGCTTTTAATCCTCTCAAAGTAACATGAAAATGAAGTCATTTTTCTTTGGCTGGAAGTGGTTATTTCTGTATTGCTACTCTCCAAGTCTTTGCATAGGTGTCGGTAATTCTGCATGCTGCAATTCAAAGAAAAAAGAATGTCCACTTTGTTGTCTTGTGACAAATTTGTCATGAATTCAACAGAAACTGCGTTTAAACACATTACATTTTCTGGTTATTACCACCACTCTGCCCCTTGTTCCCATTTGCACTTGTGTCTAATCAGTAGACCGTCAGACGTAGTGTTTTTTTTTTTTGCACAAGAGAACAGGTCTCTGTATTTGCTTTCACACTGTGAGGGCTGTTTGCTGAAGGCCTTCGACACACACAGAAATTCCTCACCCACTTACCCCACCACCACGCCAAGTCCTGTAGCATGTTCTGTGGCTGACAGAGACAGTCAGACAGGAACTAAGGGGCCAAGACCAAACGTCGACCCTCTCTGGGGCATGGCGACTTGGTCAGACACAGCAATAAGAAGTGGAGCCTTGGCCCCTCCAGCCAGACTTGAGAGGAGACGACTTAAGGTCCTAAGTGTTTGGGAAACAGGCCCATCAATGTCAAAGCCTTTTATTGCTTTGGCTTCCTATTGCTTTTCCCTGCTTGGGGGTTAGTATGAATCTACTCCCAGCAAAGGCAGTGGGATGGGTTCATCTTTCATCAGTCATAACCTTGGCAATTAAGTTAGCACACATGAGGAATGACCCAAGATTAAAAGAAAAAGGCCGTGACTTGTTTTAAGTGGGTTAAGAGTGAGGCTTTGTTGTTTAATGCATCATTGCGATGTTTTGGATCTTTTCTATTTTGTATTTAAAAAAACATTTCACAATGTATCCATTGACACTTAAACACATCAGTGTTGTTCAAGTGTCAATTTATTTCTTATTATTTAAAGGTTCCATATTATGCTTATTTCCAGATTCACCTTTTTTTTGGGGGGTTTCTTCTAAAAATGTTTACATGCTTTAATGTTAATATATATACCATTCCCAATACAATCATACTTTCAGCTTATTGTTGATTTTTTTCTTTCTTTCTTAAATTGTCTGCCTGAATATACCTGTATTCACCCTCTGACTGACACTCCTTTTTAGTGCCTGTCCCTTTAAGAGCCATTCCCAAAAAAGCCCACTTTGCTCCGATTGGTCAACATTTCTAGGTCTTCTACGTCTGCACTCTCGGAGTCTCTGCACCATCATGCAGCTGGGGGAATGATTGTATTGGGAATGATAATAGCACTGTAGCAGCAGTTTCTACCTTCACACAGTATAGTTGTGACATCACAACTTCACTGAAGTCCTGACAGCTTGTTCAAAGGCAAAGGTTTCTGGTTAGGGACTGTGTACTTTTCTCTGCAGAGTGAGTGTTTGGATACTTTTCAAAGTATTTATATTAATATACCCAACTCACAAGTATGCCAGTCAAATCGGATTTGGCTGTTCAATATGAATATTCAACTTGAAGCAATCACAGATGACTGAGAGTCTCCGACTGGTTTTTAGAATCTACGAGTTTCAAGAGGCAGCCTTACTTTATGTAGAACCTATACCTGCGTTCTATATCAAAAAAAAAAAAAAAAAAGACATGAATATCGAAACTTTTTACAACATGGTTACAATAAGGGACCTTTAAATAAATAAGCTAAGAACAATAGAGATTTACACTCAAACAAAGTGGCTAAAAAAAGAGGTGTAACAAGATTTTTTTTTTTTTAAAGGATGGACAGTACACATTTAAACCACTCCCAGTGTAGATGCATTATTAGGCTGACTAAATAACATTTAATTTTTTTGGCAACTTTTCTTTACACAAAATAGTGGATGAAAACCAGACTCCGTGGAATAAAAATGATTACATCTGATTGTTTCGTAAACAATTTTGCTGGAAACACAAATTTAATTACAACATTATGGCTCTTTTCAATCTACAAAACACTTAGTGTTGGGCAACAAATGAGGACTTGATTTAGATTTCATAGCACACAAATGACCAAATGCAAATGGCTCAAAAATGATGGAAACTCAAAGCTCATAAACTCATATTTACTAATAAAAATTTAGGCAAATAACAATGTCTGCTTTCTTGTCCAAACAACGTTTTATGGAGCTACCAGGGAACACGGTAAAACACAGGGGGATTGTTGGTCTTAATCCAAAACTAATAGTTTGGTTAGCCTTGCTCATATTCTGCCTAAATTGTTTCAGTGTTTATATTCAGATCTGCTCTTTTATTTACAATATGTTGTCCATATGCTGCACAGAAAGGTTTCTAACTATCCAGCTACCTGTCTGTTTGTCTATACATTTATCTAGAAGGTCACACAAAAACCCATGCACTCACACACACGCTCAGTCTGCCTCAGCACCCAGGATGGAACGAGTGGACGGGTGCTGCCGGCTTTGGCACTTGACAAACGGCTTGTTTTAATGCTCCTGACAACCCAGTGAGATGAACCCCTGCTTACACCAACACACACTGCGCTCCTCTCACCCTCATCTCTCCTCTGCAAGCCCCAAACACGTGGTGAATGCGATCCACCCCCTCTCTGGGTGGATTTTTCTTGCCCCCCCCCTCCACTCCAATCTGGAGTTTGTGAACAAATGACAAACTATCTTAAGGAGAAAGTCAGTGGATGTCTAACTCTTTACTCCAACAGAGCAAATGTGGAAAATACAAAACAGTTGTATCAAACTGAGAGCCTCAAGGTTATTTTAGTACACTGCCCAGAATCTGTTCTTTAAATATCATCTCTTAAAGTTTTCTTGCCCTAAGTGTTGCTTTTGAAAAACATGTCTGACAAATGGTTTCTATGGAATGACAGATCGATCAGATTGCGTCCAGCAGTCCACTGTGGTGGGATCTGCACGGAGCAAAACGTCTTAAAGGGAAAGTCCAAGGCCAACTTGTTATTTACTCCGAGCCAAGACTGAGAATAAGCAGGTCAAATGTTTGAGGGAGCAAATGATGTCCAAAATGTTAAATTGCATTTGTCAAGTTATTTAAATACGTAGTTTAAAATGGACAGCTTGAGATAACGTGTTTAGCGTAAACTAACTTGATTGTTTTTGGTCTGTTTCTATGGACCCTGCTCTCTGCTCAGGAAACTGTCACCGAGACCAATAATATTGTTTCCCTCGTAGAAAGGGAGGCTGGCTATTGAGTCAGTTATCTGATAGGAGGCTAGGAGATTCTGTAGTGTGTGTGTGTGTGTGTGCACGTGCGAGTGTGACAACGTAGGGGGTGCTGACTGCTTGTCGTCGAGCCTGTCCTGAACCCACAGAGCCAAACTGCCGCAGGAAGAATTTGTGCTCCCGTGTACTACAATATCCTGTTTGGACTCAAGCTGCTCTCCCCACTCCCACACACAAACAGACACACACACATGCACTAACCCTGCTCATAGATCACACTCAAGTCCTCGGCCCGAAACATACGGCTTTGTTTTCATTGCTTTTCTGAACACACAGCTCTGTAGAACGTGTGAGGCTGGTCCTATATGTGATACACTGTTTTAGGGCGTTAAGAGTGTGTATGGGTCGGGGGCAGTTGGCGGGATATACAGCGGGCTGATGTTGTTGCTCAGCAGTAACAATATGGTCCTTGTAGCAATCACAAGTCAAACAAAGTGTAAAAGCATTTAGATTACTGAGAGGGGAGTGCAGAGCGTGGTTTGAGTATTTGTATATGTATGTGTGTGTGTGTGTGTGTGTGTGTGTGTGTGTGTGTGTGTGTGTACATGCACAATAAGGGCTTACATGCATGCACACACACTCAGTAATAAGAGAATAAGAGGGCAGGGGATCATCCAGCAAGCCAGCGATTCATTCATTTAAGTAGCTATCAGTGTGTGTGTCATTCTGCATACAATCATAGCAGGAGAGGAGAGGAGAGGAGAGGGGCTGAGTGAACAGTCCTGTGTGCACGGAGGAGCTCTGCTTCCCGTAAGCAGACGATAAAAATTACCAAAAAAAAAAAAAAAAAAAAAAAAAAAAAAAGGCGGCTGGCCCAGAGGCAGATACCTCACTTCCCAACAGAGCGCACTGCATTTCCTGAAACTGACAACTGCTAGAACTTGTACTAAGGCCAGGGCAAACGTGAAAGAGACAGACAGAAGGAGAGAGAGAGTGACTGACCCACAGTCAGGAAAAATGTTGTAAATACTGGAGTGACACACCAAATGGAGCTTGCAAATTCAGAGAAACACACAGTGCACACATGCAAAAATCACACACACTTGTTGCTTTTGAGCAGCACTTCGTTTTGCGACATAGCTCTGTGTTCAAAAAATAAAAGTTCCTGCTCACAATCTTAAACTGAACTCTTATCAACTGCTTTGGAACTGGCACACCACGGATTTTGTTCACAGCTAGACCAAAGCCTAACCATAAAAAAAACCTGAACACTGTTAGACCACAAGAAGAAAAACACAGCTTTGAAAGAGGAGGGAAAGTGTCAAATATTTTCACGAATCTCTCCTTTTCTTCCTTTCTCTTTTGCTCCAGTTATGAAACAGTGGAATAGAAGCGTAATAATGAATTGCAGGCAGAGGATGTTGACCGGGGTAGCAGCGGTGATGGTGGTGGTGGTGTTGATGGTCTTTGGTAATGGGCACACCCGACTGTAAGACACCAAACTCATGAAAACACCCCGGCAAAGACATTTCCACTTGAGCTCAACCCTACACTTACCATTTCCTTCTTACTCTCTGTGGAAATCCAGCAGAGGCACAATTATTAAATCAATGCTAAAAAAATCTATAACAGGAAAAAAGAGTTTGGTGATTGCGGCCTGCCTGTCAGTGAAGGAGCGGAGGAGTGATGTTGCTACAGCACAGCCTGCTGGTCACGAAGGGGAATTTATTCACTTTTCATACTCGGCTCCCCTCCTCCACACACTGCAGTACTGCTGACGTTTGGCTTTTTTACGCTGCTGTTATTTCAGCATTTCGGTCCAATGTAACCTCTTTAACACTAACAAAACAAGCAAAAACAAAAACATCTGCACATGACAAAATATAAGCATACACAACTATGTTGGTCTACGTAGTTCTTTTGTACTTTAGAAGAATTCCCAAACACACTTGGTGTGCTTTTGTGTGCTGCTTCAAGACTAAACCTCTTATTAAAAAACTGTTGATCACCCTGCAGTTTTGTTTAGTGATTTAAAATTCACTATATTTTATTAGTAAATTATCTGTCCAACCTTCAGGAACAAGAACAACTTTTTACAATAATTTTTCATTATACAATTAGCTCAAACAAAACCTTTTTTTTTTTCAGATTGTTTGGAAACAGGTGTCATCAACAGGGTCGTAATTAAGGAAGAAATTAGGTTATGTCTTCTGAAATTTTCCATTTTCCATTTTTAAAAATGATTGATTTACAATTTACATTCTACAGTTAAAAGATATACATGCTTGTGTTTTAAAAGACTATTTGCAAATATTACACTAAGCTGCTTTTAATTAGGAGCATTTTAAGACCAGAAGGTAAGAAGATTTAATTTATTATTTCACTTTCAGACTTTAATTCCTACCAGTTTTGTGACTGCAGTGAAACAGAATTCAACCAAGCATGAAGATAAAATATGGGACACACTATTGCCTTTAAAAAATTAATAAATTACTTAGTTATTATAAATATTACTGCTAATACTGCTACTACTCCTATTAATGATAATAATAAAATATCACCGAAAATATCACTATTATTAAAGATTTTTAGAAAATTAAATTGATCAAATGTGTTTGTTTTTGGTATATTAGTACTTAAGTGTATAATGACAACAATAACATTATAATAAATATCTATGCACGAACAAATATAGCCTAAAAAAATCAACTTTACTTAAATTTTAGCAAATTAATTATTCGATAAAATGTGACTGTTTTAGGTACATTAGTGCTTAAGCATACAACAATAACAAGAACAAAACTAATACTAATAATTATACTTATACTACTACAACTAATAATAATAATAATCCTCAAAAAAGTCATTATTTAACTTTTAGGGGGAAAAATATAAAAAGTGAGTGTTTTTCGGTACATTAGTTCTTAAGTGTAATGTTCTTGTATTTGTAAAAGAAAGTGTAAAAAAAAATCCTGACCACAGCCGTTTTAGTGTTGATAATTTAAAGAAAACTTTTTCTATCTAGTAGATCTGCTCAGCTTTAATCAGGCTGTTTGATGTTTCAGTTTGTTCAAATCCCACCCTCTGACTCAGCTCGTATCATTAACTGTAGATGAACCACCCTGCTCTGCTCTGACGAACTCCAGCATGTGGTGTATACAGTTTTTTTATGAGCTAACTGTGGAACATTATTATCACCTCTGTAACCATCGAAATATCTCGGATGAGATCACTCTACCCAATTTAGTGTTGTCCACCAAACACGGCTTGTGAAGGCCTCCTTTTAGTTGCAAAATAGCCTGTATTTTTTTTTTTTTTTATAGAGTAGATATTTCTGGTGTACCGTTTTAATGGTTTTATTATTGTTGGTAATATTGTGGTATCTATATTACACTATTTGAATCTAAAACACAAAAAATGGTTTGGTCTGGAAGATTACATATTACAGTCAACCCTCTTCTTCTCTGACCTTTGCTGGATTAGAGTTTTTTATTCATATTTTAATTTTACTGTTCTGCTAATGAAAGCTTATCCACATGCAAAAACACAGTGAACTCCATAAACACCAACTGCATTCGATCACTCATTCACATCATGTAAATCCTGGATTTTTACTGTCACTGATTTTATTGTTTGACTTTATGACTGACGACTCTTTATCATGACACCAGTCCTTCTTATAAAGCCACTATTTGTTATAACTTAGCTATTAAAAGATAAAACATGCAAGATATTCGATGTAATTGTTTTGGGGTTTTTTAAATATTTTTTTACTACTTTCCAGAGCCTAAAACTGGGAGGACCTGCAGCACTTTGATCCACAGACACTCGCTCTGACGTCCCTCCCAATTTATCTGACAAGCTTTAGAAGAAAAGGATAAAACAAGGCCATAAAATTACAGTAGTAGGGTGGAAAGGACTTTACAGCACATATACACTTGCAGTATAAAGAGAGCGGCCTTTCAACACTAGAAGAGACTTATTTAGAGGGTTATTAGTCCCTGCCATGGCCCCTGGGGGGTCTTTCATTATGAACTGGGCTCTATATTGGTGCTATTAACAGCAGTGGAAAAACTACACTGAAGGAGTAGAAAGAAGTGTGTGTGAGTGAGTTTGGGGAGTGATGGTGACACATGTATGACCAAGCCTTACCTGTTCCCCTACTATGATTTAAAGCTTTTCTTTTGCTCTGCTGCTTAAAAACATCTGGCTCCAGAGGCATTTAAGGTCTTGATTGATAACCTGCTTCTTTATCTCCAACTATAGTGACTACAGAGCAACAAGAGAAGTCTTTTTTCTCTCTGCGCTGCTTATCTTTTTCTTTGTACTGCCAAGATGTCACATGCAAGATAAACTTTAGACGCCACATCTATGAGCAATCCAGCCACAGCAACACTGTGGCTGAGTTTCTCTAAGAACCAAAGAGCGTGGCAAATTCCAGTGTACTCTCTGTGGTGAAGCTGCAAATGTGTGGCTGTGAGGGGCGTCGCCTATAAAACTCGTGCAGAGCCTGGCGATGGTGGAGTGATAGAGGCACTAAGCAGACTGACTCTTGCTCCCTGTTGTCTCACACATTGGTCACAGCGGTAAAGAAAAGTTCCGAGGCTGAATACAGGAACTTTCTTTCAGAGAATGTGCATTCACATTAACTCTGCTACCAGGTATGAAAGAAAATACAACAGGCCGCTTCTTAGAAAAGTAATGCTGTTTTTTATGCAAAACTCGTGGCCAGGCAGCTTTGAAGTGTTTTGTTTTTTTTTGTAAATGTATGCCATTCAGCCATAAGTACAGTAACAAGGTTACTGCAGTGATAAGCTTGTCAAGCTTAAGACCTTCAAATACCACACAGAATACAATTTAATATCTTTCCAATCACAATACAGCTATTGATTAAGTATATCAATGTATTGACACATTTTTTTCAGTTTTAACAAAAATTACAAGTACTATAATTAATCAATTAAAGCTCAGGTGGGCCTTTTAATTTTTAAATATTCTGAGCATATTGTAATTCAGCTGGTATGAAAGAACACTAGACTTCTGACTTCTTCCAGGCTTCAGAAAATATACTATAATGTATATCATACTAATATACTTCATTATTATAGCTCTAACACAAACAATAACTAATTTAACTTCACGTAAGTTTTTTGCCGAAATTGACACTTAATGTTCCCGTTGCTAAGAGTAACAACAGTGTTTGATAAAGGTCTGATGGCCCTGACTGAGACAGCATAAAAAGGCATAATTGCCTCTTGCAAA
The DNA here is from genome assembly GCF_008729295.1 of Plectropomus leopardus. Classification (NCBI taxonomy): domain Eukaryota; kingdom Metazoa; phylum Chordata; class Actinopteri; order Perciformes; family Serranidae; genus Plectropomus; species Plectropomus leopardus. The sequence continues at coordinate 11,281,175 of NC_056473.1, read as the reverse complement.
ACCAAATAAATTAAAAAAGGTCATAACTAATTTTACAGTCCAAGGCAGGCAAGAAAAAAACTTTTTAATACATTTCAAAGCTTTGTTTTGAGTTAACTGAATTTAACACTTTTAAAACACTTCACACTAAAGATGTATTAAGTGCTTATAAAAAAGTGTTGAAATTCCTCTATAACAAGCCTAATATAAACCTGCAGTGAAGTAACTCACTGTGTGGAGAATATTCTCCATTTCACTTCAAAATTGGGTGTTACATGCATATTTTAATGCAATTTTAGCCGACAAAAATACCTTTCTGTCAGTGTTATATAAATAACCTACTTCTCTCTATCTAAAATAAAGGAAAGGGATATTTCAGAACAATCACACCTCCAAAGAAAATACACCTGAACCCTCCCACCTCATGATGGGATCTGAGGCTGTAGCCTTGAAGCGATGCCAGGCGGCCCATTTTAGCCAATTCAACCTCTGCTGACCCGGACCCAGCCTAAGCTCAAACACACAGAGCGGTGTTCATTCAGACAGATGGGGCGGCCACACTTTCAAACACATGTTCGCATGGGGACACATGGACACACACATATACATGCACCATATTATAAGTTCCCCTGTGGTCAGAGCGTGGGCCAGAGTGTTGAAGCTCCCCCTTTAACCCCTCTCCTCTCCGGCAGGTAAACGCCCTGGCCAGTAGTATATCCCTGCTTCTGCGTATAAGAGGGGAGAAACCACAAGGCCCCACAGACGAGCTCCATCAACAGGCCCCCTATTCATCTCCAGCGCCTGAACACTGGGCTCTCTGACGAAGTTCCAGCACCTGGCTGCGGATGGACGCAACATCAAGGGGCTGGGTGGCGGCAGCACTGGTCGCCACACCTGAATAAACCCCCCTGGCCCACATCAAATGGCACGACTGGTCTATTTGAAAACCTGAGAGCACGAGAGCTAAGAGAGTTGAGAAAAAAAAAGAAAAAAAAGTGGCCAAGAGAGTTGAGGAAGGCTATAGGATTGGCTGTACAAACAGGCCACTCAGGTGCTGCTGAAGACCGCTGTTTTCATTAACAGAAGCGAAGAAGAAACTGAGCCCTGCTCAGGATAAGAAGGGGAGGAGAGCGTGGAGAGAAACACACACATAAAAGACGATAGAGAGTATTTATACAGGTGCATCTAATATTGGAGCAGGGAGGGGAGACACACCTCTAAGAGACAGGGAAGCATCTATACCAAGTCTGGGAGTCTTCCAAGTCAGGACTGGGTTGGGCCTTACTTTGATTTCTCTACAGTCAGAGAGGAAGTTGTCAGCATCAGGGCTCGGACAACTGTGAGATCTGTTGGGCAATCTAAATAGCCTACGCAGTCGCATATTAACTATGGTTGATGCGCTTTAACCCTTTGAAACCTGAACCAATTAAATAATTAAAATGATAATACTAATAATTATAAATATGATGCTATAGAAATTTTTACAGATAATTTTCTAAATCTACAAATTTCTTGCAATTTACAGAACATTTCTTGCTAAGTTGCTCATTGCTTTTTTTCTCTTTTATTTCAAAGAAATCAAACCAATATGTATAGGTTTAAATGCAAGTTAAAGGCCTTCGAATGCAACGCAAAAAAAAGTGATGTCGATCCAAGTTTCAAAGGGTTCAACCTGCAAGCGTAAAAAATAGTGTGCAAAAACACGAAATACACTGATACATAAACAAAATCTGGCATAATGTTACTACTATTACAAAGCAAATGCGGATGTGCCAAAAACTGCAGTACCTCAAATGGCCACTTGAGGCTGGCTACAAGAGTGAGTCAGTCACTATAAAACTCCATGTTAAAATGCCCAACGTTACAGCAGAAATAAAGATGATTACAAGCTGGTTTTACCTGTGGGTAATGTCACAGTGGCTACATCACCCATTATCTAAGCAACAATCAGCACTACTGCACCCCGGTTTAATTAAAGTAAAGAAAAGATCACAAAATCCTTTTTGGCTAAATGAAAGAGTTACTTATGATTAATAACTAGCCTTGAATAAAAACCTATTTGCATGGGACTCTATCCCAGATATAAAAAGTCTGTTTACTTCCTCTTCTGTAATTTATGTAATTTTGTTTTTAAGGCCACTTACTTACTCTTCAGTCATTACTGTAATTTTGCAAGAACTAATGAAGAGGAAAAACACAAGTTATCTGGAGTTTATCATCGGTTTGGCTGTATTTTATGGCTGTGTTTGAGTGGAAATAAATATCCTCAAGCTACCTTATCTTGACTTCCATTAATGGAATCCTAATAACTTAATTTTGCATAATTATGTTGGTTCATGAGTTTAATTTGTATATTTAACCTCAGTGTTGTAATGTTGCAATCCATTGCGGCAAACGTGATGAAATAAAAACATTCCAAATAGCTGAACAAAGAACTGCATGGAACGATTAAATTATTGTGAGGTTAACTAACAAAAGCACTAATTGCCATTAACACTAAGTGTGTAATTGTTAACAACGTTCAGGTCTAATCAAAACCAACACTTTTGTGTTTTTTATCTATAACTGCCTTGACCCAAAACAAAAGACAGAGCAGCTATGACATCACAGAGCTGCTCAGTGAGTCATGTTGTGAAAACAGCAATTTCCTGAGTCAAATTTCCTTTTCCATCATGTTTTTTTTTCTTTCTTAGATTTGTAGTGGTGTACAGAGACACTGATGCCAAAGACAAAGCAATGCACTGCACAGGGGAAAAAGCTAAGATAGATCTGCCAGATTTTTGCAGTTTTTAAATGTACCCCTGAGGCCATACGTACATACACATAAACCATCCGACGCAGAAACATACAGTACGTTTCTGCTGCAAGCACAAATCTTTCCAACGACTTAATTTTTTTATTGGACTTTCAGCCTGTGTCAGGGTGACCGAACCTACGTGAGTAGACAGTCATGATTTTTAATCATATTAACAGAAACGCTCCTCATTGTTAGAGTGAATATAAGCTTCAGTTGTGAGAATATTATATGACGATTAAACAGAGCATTATACTATAATTAAGTCAGCATGAATTGCTAAATTGCCAGCATCCCGAGCTACCCTCCTCTTGTCTGAACTTCAAACTTTAGGAAAAAGAAAGGGAAAACAGCAACACATCTGTGTGCAGTATCGTAAAAGAGAAGTTAATACTTAACTTTGGGTTATGAACTCTTTGTTTGCCTATTTTTGTCATGCTGCAGCTGTGAATGCAACTTCATTTGGCCCAGTTCATGTGTAGTTACTCATGCTGATTTTGGTTTGAACCCTGATCCAGCACACAACACCAGGATTCTTAACCAAACCAGCATGCCGTGACAAGCTCACTTCAATCTAGATTTAAGTAGAGCAAATAAAGCCAAAGTGGACGGTCCTATCATTCTCAACCGCTGCACACAGCCAAATCAATAATCTGGTGGCAGAAGTTAGCAATCATGATGATGAGAGAATCTTTTTATTTGGTCCTGATGGTTTATTTACGTGGTGCTTTCTTGCTGAGTCTTTGGATTTTCCAACCTGCGGTGAGAGGCCATAAAGCAGGCTATTCTCTCAGTCACTGATGGTCCCCCACCATAAAAACCCTCCCCAAACCACCAACACCACTGAAAGGGACTGAGCAACCCCCCCGCCCTTTATAACAGCAGCATGAGGGCCTTCATTAATGAAGGACAGTGTCAGGGCCTACTAAACGTACTCTCAAATTATGTTCTTCATGAAAGTGCCTTTTTAATTGCCCCGGGTGTCACAGATACATCATAACAGATGGCTTGCTGATTCTTTTTGGCGACAATCAACGAATTTGAAAACCAGGGACTTGTTTGGCAGGTAATATTAAATTTTCTTATTACTTTTTTCCCGTTTGCCTTAGTATCACATACCTCCCTATAACACTCAATAATAAATAGTTTACATGACTTTAATTGCAGTAGGTGATGGTGTAATACTAGACGTTTGTGTATGTCCAACTTAAACCATACCAGAACAGTCACTTTTAGCCATTCCCATATACGTATGTAACCATATATTTGCACAAATGAGCCTTAAGTCAAACCTGTCTACCATGCCTATTGTTCATGAATTTCAAAAAAGTGGATGATAGATGACACTTTGACTTTTAATCTGTGGTGCAAGAGTAATTTGAAAGATTCTTTTTTTTTTAAATAAAACATATTCAGAAAACTGGAAATACCTCAAGCAATGCTATGTTCTTGTGGTATTGTAAAATATATAGAAGTTCAATGGAGAAAAAAAAATACTTCAAGCAGCCTGAAATCAAATTTATCTTTGTGTCGCAATCCTTCCAAAGTAGAAATAAGATAAACAATGACAGGTCAACTAGAAACATTTGCCATAAAATAAAATGTTTCAACTAGTTGCATGATGTTGTTTGCCAACTGCAGAGGCAGTGCAATGCGGGCAATGAACATCTGTATTCAAATTTGGATACGTTTTAACAAGAGGCCTGTGCATGCTGCAAAATCAAACCCCAACATATTGCATGTCAGAACAAGACATTTGAGTTTTGACTGTACTGTCAACTTAACTGTAGCATTTCTGCTGGTTGTATTTTGGAAAAGTGAGAGCAATTAAACTATTTCTAATGCGTCCAAGTGAGTAAAGGTAGAGTGGAGGTCAGCGACCACATAAAAAGCTCAGAGTGTGTAATGAGATTAACTACTGAATCCCTCCGTGCACAGCTCTGCTGTCCAGAGAATATGAATCAGTGTGTGGCTGTTTTACTGCACCGAGACTATTTTCTGTCTTTTTTTATGCTTTAGAAATTGGCAGAAAATCAAGAAACTGGGGCACAATTTGTTCTTTTCTTTCTTGGTTTCTTTCTCTATCTCTTCATCGAGCAACAGCACCCGGGCAGCTTTTCTTGCTGCGGGGCAGGAGGCCACAGATCTTACCCCATCCGTTTGTCTGTGTGCATATGAGTGTGCATTTGTGTCTTGTGCCCAAAGTGGGGCCCTTGCTTAGTCTCGTTCGTCATTCTAATACTTGGCAGTAAAGCCAAAAATATTAAGAGGATTTACTGGATATTTTCACATTAGTTTCACTGCGGAATCTTACATAAAGCCCCATAAAATATCTTCTTGGTCAGCGCATGTTTTGCAGCACAGAGAAGGGGGGACGTGCTGCCTATATCAAACATTTGTCAAAGTGACAATATCCAAGGTTTAAAAAGACTCCTGTGACAGAAGCCATGAATGCATTTTAGATTTTTCCTCTTGACTAAACACCATATGTTTGAAACACCCCTCCGTGCCATCAATATCTGAGTACAGTGTAGAAGACGGGCATACAGAGGCCACGCAGACAAAAAGTCAATTTGTTCAGAGCTCTGCACAAAAGACGCCAGTTGCTCAGCAGAGAGAGGCCCCTACTTGAAGAGGACAGGCCATGATGCATGTGTCTCTGCCTGCAATCCCTCCTGTGGCGCTGCAGTGGGTTTTCATTGTTTATCTCCGGCTAGCTTGTAAGAGGGGAACTAATTAAGAGCTGCCTGCAGGTGGCCCATGCAGGCTTTTACAGGTCTGAGAGGACACGAGAAGGAGGAGGAAGGGGAGGGAGGGGAACCTGGACACACCCAGCAGGCGGAAGGGGCGACTGCCTCAGGTCACGAGATGACAAACTTTACTGATCTGGTGCTGCCAGACAAAGAAAGTGGGAAAGGGAGCTCTCTTTTGGGTATACTTTCGGTGCAAGGAGAGATAATGCAGTTACAAAAAGAACAGGAAAAGAGGAGAGAGGAAAAATGGGTTTCAGCGAGGAGAAAGAGTGAGAGAGATGAGGCACGATCATTGCAATCAGTTACAGAAGGTTTCCCTTCATTTGGGGCCTAAGAAGTGCACTTTGAAACATTTACTCATTTTCAAAGAGACTAAATGTCAGTCTGCTTTGGGGTGGATTGAGGATCAGCTCTCCCACTTGGGTTTGTTATGAGTTTACTCTACAATTAACTGGTTAAATTTCAGAGAGTGAGATCCTCAAAATGTATGATGGTTCACATACACAGTCTTGTTCAAACAGAATCGCTAAAAAAAAAAAAAAAAAAAATGGGAGCCTCATTTACGCAAGTAAACAAACACCAAAGAAAGTGTTTACAGTGAAAAGGGAAGTAGGATGTTGACAATTTTCAAACAAGTATATGGGCTTTTTTTAAAAATATTTTCATAAAATTCAACAAATCACCATAAGCTGATTTTAAACAAACAAACAAACAAACAAGCCAATAGTGAAGATTTATCGTCTCAGTTGGGAAAAAGCATGCTTGTGTGTGTTGATGTAGGTGTGTGTGTGTGTGTGTGTTTTGGGTTAAGAGGAGCAAAAGACATGATTGCGTGCGGACGCTGCCCTGCACCACTTCCTCTTCACAAGCCCAGAGACGTCACGGCCAGCTGTATTGATGCCTCTCACACGTGAACAAACACACACGCACTCATTTTGGGGGTAGTCTGCTTCCGCAAAGCCAAACAAACAGTGGAACGCTTCGACCAGTGCTGTCACAGATAAATACAAGTGATGTAGAAAAAAGGCTGTTTAAACAAGCACCAAACTAAACTGAGGAAAGTGCCAGCTTGTGTCGGATTTACAGGAATGGCAGGAAGGTGTGGAGAAACTCTGATTCCTGGATATAAAACAACAGACAACTTATCCAGTGTGTGCGTGTGTGTGTGTGTGTGTGTGTGTGTGTGTGTGTGTGTGCGCACGTGCGCGCGTGCGTGCGTGCAAATCACCTCAGGCGGTGTGGGTGGATCTGGTAGCTGTCTGCAGAAATCCAGATAAGGATGCCAAATGACAGTGCTGTCCTTAGTGGCGTGACACCAGGGGGGGAAAACAAACCAGTTCTGGAAATGTGCCCAGCAAGGCCCAAATCAAACCCAATCACCAAAAAAAAAAAAACGTTGACATTGTTCGTTCTTGCAAACCACAGATATGTTACTTTTGTATGTTACTGTGTAGCCATAACACTGAAACTTTGTGTTGTTCACATTTTAAATTAGAGTGGTTAAGTTCAGGCACAAAAATAAACCATGATTTGAATATGTTTAAGAAAACATCATGTTCGGGCTTTAAAGACCCACTTATGGTGTCACAGTCTCCAGGAAAAAAAAACAACGCAGCAATGTGCTGGTAAAACTGCTTTTGGTGTAGTAACGAGTCACTTAAAAAAGAACTGTTTTTGTGTTTGACGGTCTCGAACAGTAGTCTGCAGCTTGGCAGGCTTCTTATGTGTCATGCCATCCACCATCCGCTCCACCTCTGGATGACAAAGTCAGCTCATGTAAGTGGAGCGTCACTTTAGAAATTACAAATGTTACATTTCAGTGGTTCGCAGAAACGTCCATTGTCAAACCTTTCTTCTGGAAACTGGGCTGCCCAAATCTGAGCTTGGTATAGGTTTGTCACAGCTGAGTCGGGAGCACAGCAGCCCTTCAATTGATACATAAAGACAACAACCATTTTTGGACCAAACAGCTCTGCAGACTCCCTGAGAGGAACCAAGAACTATATATGTCAAGAACTATATACTGTCACTGACCTTTTCTTCACACTGCCAATAGGAACAATGAAGGCTGCTCCAATCTATTTTATCAATCTATTTTTTTTTTACAAAACTGGCTGTTGCTGGTGCTGCATTGACTCAAGTGTTTGACGAATCACAGTACACTTTTGTCACTCGAGGTTCATCTTGTGCTGGGAGACTACCAACTCTGAGAAAGCAGCTAAAAAAAGGTCTCTTAACAAAACAGACTGCCCTCGCTAACACACACAAACTTCACCATAAGGTCAACCTTTTTTTATTTTTTGCCAATCTTGTCAAGTCACTCAGTGTATTAAGTTGTGTGCTCTCTAGTCTCATCTGTCTTGCATCATTAATTAAAAAATAAATTTAAAAAAATCAAAACAGTGCTACAATAACTATGATGGTTACTCGTTCTTGCAGTCTGGATACAAAAAAAATGGATTATGTTCTTAGAACTATAAAATGTTCCCTCGGTCCAAAAAACGCCTACTGTCTGTCTGCAGCTGGAGGACTTGCTCTCACACACTCAGGCATTAACACCCAGAGGTCCCACGCCCACATGCACACTTTAAATGATCTGACACACATGCAAATAAATATAATCAAAAAAACATGTTCAAACATGTACCCGTCTCCAGGAGATGACGCATGCTGAATTTCCTTCACAGATAGCCATGAAAGTCATTTTTAAAAAGGATGTAATTTTTTAAAATGTTCAGATGATTCATACGTCTGCCCAAGGGACACCCGGCTATTAATCGATTAAGCTAGGAAGTCTGATAACATGCAATAAACTGTGTAAGATCAAATTGTAACATACGCTGTATAATTGACTTTATGTTGTATTAATGAAATAAATGAATGTCATGACAATGAATGTCATGAGCAAATAGGCCCCTGATAACAGGCTATGGGCTGTTTTATGGTTTGTACAGTGTTGCCTGCACACTGGAAAAGACCATCTTCTGCTGGGAGAACAAGGCTCCGATGTGACATGTTTCTTAGGAAATTCTACTAAAACAAACAAGCTCACACCTAAAGTGTCACTTTAGTGCTCCTAAAGTGGGTGTCAGTGTGACTTTGGTGGTAATAATGATGGCAGCTAGTATGAAGATACAACTTATCACCTTTCAGTTGTGCAACAGTTCTCAAACCATTAGTGTTCACTCACGGTCACACACCTGAACATTTAAATATTGAAGAGTTTCATTATTACTTTATTGTCATAACTATTTATACACTGCTTTCTTAACTCTATCAATCATTTCATGATGTATGATAGTGACAAAATAAAATATCTGAGAGGCTGTCAAAAATAAAACAGCACAGACTACATGACCATTGGACTTTCATCCTTGATACTAGGATATTTACTATACTTTACTAACACCATACAGATACCACATGTTGAATGTTTGGCTATGATAAATTTTCCAAGCATGAACCAGACTTATTCTTCAGCACTATTATTAACAAATATCAAACAATAGGTTCCATATTAAAAGAAAAAAAAAAGCCCAGAGAATAAATATATGAGACACTGTAATCACATTTTCCAGGAGAGGCGCTCATATCAAATTCTAAATTATCAATAGGAGTTGGTGGCTCGTCATGGTTTCTATCGTATGTAAGGGATAACATTTTCCATAGTCTCCTCTTGACAAGTAGATGAAATCAAGAAAAATGGAAAGATGGAGAGGTGCAGAATAAAAAAAAAAAAGGGGGGGGGTAGCACGAGCCAGTACAGTGCCTTGTGGAATTCAAGTGCTGAGTGGAGAAAGAGTCCTGGAACAGTGCCACGAACGAGCAGGTCAAATGACTGCAAGAAAGAGAAGTCGAGTTCATTTTGCCGTTTAAGTTTGTTTTGTTGATGTTTTTACATTAACATGATCCTCTGTGGGGGCAGAGGAGCATTTTATAAACCTTTAGGTATTTTAAACTTAAACTGGAAATCAAAACAAAACTGTGTACGGTTTCCAGCCTTTATGGTAATGACTGTTTCTCTGTACAAAAGGTGCAGTCAGCTTTTTGTTTTCAAGAGGGCAGGGAGGAGAATCTGGATTGAAAAAGAAAAGCCAAAAGGCCAGAGATGGAGGTCAATAGAGCAGACGTGACTGCTGATTTGCAAGGCCCACAAAGGGAGGCGAATAGTAGGAATACTGTATAAAGTTAGGAACAACATGCACTGAATGCATTTACATTAATGACAATGGCAATGATATATCTACATAAAATAAATCTACATGCACACATGCACACATACTCATATACTGAGAATACGCAACAAAAAGACCTTAAAGAAAATAGAATAATTAGTCTCATTTTCAAACAGTCATTTTTTCTGAAAGACATAAGATGCCCTCTGTGCAATAGTCTAAAAAGGACCGCAATTACCATTTTTACATGCACTCTTATATTCCACTATTATTCCAAATATGAAAATATTCTAGATCTGACGAGGATAATGTAAACAGCATATTCTGTTTGGATATCACAAATAAGGACTTTTACCGAAATTAGCATTTTCATATTAGGACATGTTGGATATCCTGGAATTATATTCAGGTTTTAGGACACGTTTTGGACATGTATACATTGCATTCAGAATGTGCATCTCAGTTGGGGTTTTTACCTCAGTTTGCAATACAAGGCCTCTCCCTGTTTATGGTCTGCCCTGTGCACTGTACAAAAAGTTTGCAAGGCTCGGAGGAGATGCATGCCAATTCCCCATATTTCTGGACAGACGGAGAAACACAACTACTTTTAAACATTGTGAAAGACTTAGATATCAGCAGGGCTTTGGATAGCGTAAATACTGCAACGTCAACGTTTTCAAGTGGGTGATGAGGAATAAAGAAGGAGGGCTTAATTCCACTACTAATGGAAAACTTTTGAAAAAACATATTTTGATGCAAAGAAAAAGCAGCAAAATGGCACAGGCGGTTCCAGCCTCTCCACTATTCCATATTTTGAAGTGTTAAACGACTGCTTTCTTTTTCAGGATAAGGGCAAAATATCTTGAGCGTATAAATGTAGTCACTGTGTAGCTATCACATCAAATCCAACTGAGGCCATTAAAAACCCTATATTCAGTATGGTGCAATACAAACTGGCCCATGAATGCCCAGTAAGACTGGTCAGAATACAGAGCCAACAAAAGGACATAAACAAAAATTTACATGTAAGTTTCTGACCAAAGCAACACCTGTGACCCATCATGTGGAAAACCAAGATATAAAACAAAGTCTATGTTGGCATAAATAGACTAAAAGACAGTAAATATGTTGATGTATATACACTGCAAGCACACAGAAAGGGGTAAATGCTATATAGATACTAAAAACACTGCAGCTCAAAGCCTTCAGTGCACAAGAGCTGTCATTTGAAGCATAATGCATTAACCACATCTATTATTAATGAAAGGGCAAAAAAAGTGTACTCAACATCAACTACATGGCTATGTTGCATTCAAGTTTGGTTTTTTTTAACCCCAAACTTTAAACCTCCAAACTGCTGCAATTGGACTTAGTAATACCTGCTTGCTCAGTATGTAATCACCTAATCTGTATGCAATGAAGCTACATGACTGTCCCAGTGGGAAAAGCACTCCAGCAGTCTCCCACTGCTGGGATTAAGCCAAACAATGGTGTTGACATGTTGTCTGTGCAAAGTCCTTCCACTTTGCTTCAACGTGAACACTTGTAGTAACTGTTGATAGTGTAAACATGTGAAAACATGGTTTAGGGAGAACTGGCCCCTTGGTGAAAAAGGCAGGAGACAGTGGAGAAATAACGGGGAGTAATGTGTTTTTGAAGCAGTCATTAACAAGCTCTGCAACAAGACAGGAAGCAAAGAAAATCTCACCACACCAGTATTACATTTTGGTTGGCATTAATGAAACCCAGTTGAATGGGCGGGTTAGTGGGAGGAAGGAATACGCATTCACACAGTAACCGACAGCAGTGAATTCTCAGTCCCATGAGGGCATGTGGTGACAAGCCATCCGGTACCTTAACATGTCCTACAACCTATTGAGAGGGATTTCTTTGACATTTCCCTCAAGACTAAAGGGATAATCCCCTTTATAACTCGCTGTACCTGATATGGCTCTGGCCCCTGAGAGTCTTTTTAACCCTCAAGAGAGTTCAACAAAACAACTTCATTTAGAGAGTAGCTAGAGGGGCTCTCTGGTCTGACAAAAGGCCTTTAGGTACCAGGACAAGTAGGGAAATCAGTATTATATGAATCAAAGAATGGAGGTCAGAGTAGGGTGATGGATCGGAGGGAGACGGGGGCTATAGAGAAGAGCAGAGGGGTGAGTTTTCTGGGACTTACTGAGCTGTCACCACAGGCAGGGGGATGTCCTCAGTCATGTAGTCCAGCTCATCTGTTAAACTGTTGGCGCGGGAGATGTCGATGGAGGTGCTGAGATTGTGATTCCTCCTTACTGCAAAGAACAGAGATGACCAGTAATTATTTCATTTATTTATTTAATCATTATTTAACCAGGTTGGTCCCACTGAGATTAAGATTAAGATAGTCAGCAGTGAGAACACAAAGTTGCAGACAGAGACACAAAGGGAGACAAATTCACAAGCTCTAAAATTTACATTAAAATAATATTTGCAGTACACTGATATTGGAGTGGTAAATTGTATATAAGTTTAAAGGGAAAAATAAAATGAAAGCAGATATATATAATTGGAAATACAAGAGACATAAAAGCAGACACAATGAAACAGAAAGATACCTGGAGAGGCAGGGCAGCTCAGAGTGAAAGACGACCAAGAATGATGTGGAGGGCCTGATGCCATGCAAGTTTAATTAAAAGAAAGGAGGAAAAAGAGAGGAAAGGAAAAAACGTTGAACAAACATCCTTAAAATCGGTGGATTTCTTCATTATGTAACAGTTTGGTGCACCACAAAGCACTTTATATCTGAATTAACATGGAGGTATTCAAAAGGATTCAAAACTTCTACCTATGAGAAGAAATTGAATATTTTTAGGGTGGAATTATTTTATATAACCTGGTAAAAAAATATCAAGTTACATATTTTTTTAAAGGGCTTATATGAGGAAACTGCTGTGCTCCAGTTCAACAGTGCAGCTGGCTGACTGCTGGCACAGCTAAAAACAACAGCAAAGAACAACATGTGTAGCGAGGTCCTGACCTGCAGTCAGACTGTCAGCGTCTGAGTTTGACAAGTCTCTCCAACAAACCACCAGGCCTCCATTGTGATAAAGAATGGAGAGGCAAATCTGTATGAATGACCAGTCCAATTCAAGCCCAAAAAAAAAGAAAAATCCATTCAACCTCTCTTCCATCATCAGGTTTGTTTAACATTGTCCAATCCGGAAGCGGAGAGAGTGATTGAGAGAGGGAGAGAAAGAGATGGGAGGAGGGTAACCAGAGCTAACAAGAGCCACCTTTAGCCTCAACATCAGCTCACTGAAGGAGACGTGAACTGGCTTATCGGCTACACAAACAGGATAAGGGTTTATTAACAATATGTAGTTTTATCTGGCCCATCAGTGCAAACGTGTTTGGCTGGGAGAGTGTGAGCCAAGGTCAGCCGAGAGACAGAGAGGGAGAATGCATGCAGAGGAAAAAGACAGTGTGATATGAGTACAGAGAGACAGAGAGAGAGAGAGAGAGAGAGAGAGAGAGAGAGAGAGAGAGAGGGAGCTCCATTGAGAAATTCTCACAGACAGCGAGGTGGGTAGAGCCAGACAGATAAGTGGAGCGATAAGCCGGACACTGACTTAATCAAACAATGACCAGTTTATTTCTGACCACTGGAGCTCCACAATGGCCGCTTATCAAACCCGCCTTCCCTCTCTCTCCCTCTTTCTCCCTCTCTTTAGTGTCCCAGTCTAGGTCCCCACGGTCCCCTACCATTCCTAGCCAGGGCAGCCCTGTTCCTCACCCGTGGTGTTGGCAGGGCACCCAGTAAAGAAAACAGGCCAGGTCAACCCGGGACCAGTGTCTGAGTCTCTCTGCTTGGCTCTGGTTTGGTCCGGTTGGGGACAAAGGCCCAGCCAGCCAGCGAGTCTAATTAAAATACTGTCTGGACCACATTAAAAAGGCAGGCTAGCTAATGATTAACACAGGACTTTTTAATAGGAGAAAAAGAAGTACTTAACCAGTGAAAGGGGCTACTGGTGAGACAGTGCCATGAACAAACATACACTATATACACTTGTGTTTGCAGCTTTGACAAAAAGTAACAGGTAAATAAAGAAGTCTAAATTGCTGTTTTATTGTTGGATTTTGCTAAAGCTTCTGCTTTGATATACAAGATTATGGCATGGAGAGTTGAGGAGTTACCACGAGGCCAGAGTGCACCAAAATAATTTTTAAAATAATAATGTCACAACCTGTGATCCCTGGAATCCCCATTTAGTGCGCCTCAGTTGTGATGGGAGAGTTAGAATGACTCACCTGTTTGTCTGAACATCCTGGTGATTCCTGCAAAGAAAGGTGGAAATATTGTTAACATGAGACTGCAAAATATCTGGAGTACACAACAATGATAGTTTGTTATCAACAACAGTTCCTGTTTTGCAACACAGCAGCATTTTTGTTGCACAATAATTTCCCTTTTCTAAGAATATAAATGATTTTATGTCCATTTCTAGGCCAAAGACAGCCTGCAAATGTATTTTTCAATAGAAACAGAGCTTATTGTATCAATGCAGTAACTGTACAAATTGTCACCTTTAGTTGAAACTTAAAACAATTTAATAGTCCATTAATCTACATATTATTTTCTCAATTGCTTTGTCGATAAAATGTTGAAGACCAGTGAAACATGCCCCTGTGAAATTTCCTAGAGCCAAAGGTGACATTTTCAAATGTTATTTTTTATCCAACCAATGGTAAAAAAAAATGTTTTAAAAAATCCCCAAACTATTCAGTTTATTATCATATATGACCTGTATGACCAAAGAAATCATTAAATTTTCACAAATGTGAAGCATGAAACATTTTACTTTTTTGCTGAATAAAACTACTCAATCATCAAAATAGTTGCCAACTACTTTAATATCAAATTAGCTGCTGATTGATGTTGGTTGCCAAGCACTTCCCTTACGTGTCTTTGTTTAGAGCAGCTATAATGGATATTATTATAACAACAATGTATGAGAATGTGCAGTTTTTTAAGGAGTTTCACCTCATTGTTTAGCTGCGGGGCCCATATCATTATTGTCGTTCACTCTTGCTGCCCTCAAAATGTCACATTTGGCAACAGTAGGCAGATACTGTCAATCTAAAAATGTAATGTACACTTTGTACTCAGTCCAAAAGCAGATTAACAGTTAGTGCCTGAACATAGTGCAGCAATTAGCAGCTAAAGAGCCAGATATTCCCCTGAGGCGTGAAGACCAAAAACAGAGCCCCCAATAAAATCAATATTGCTAACTGAACTAATTTTTAATAGTTAAGTTTCAAGGGGATAATATAACACTAAACCCCACACTAAAGAAAGCATTCAGGAAAGTTTGAGAAAAGCAGGGAGCACGAATGACACTTCTATTCATGCATGTTTTCCTTTAATGCAGTAATGTACTAAGTTTGCAAAAAACCAAACTGCATTACCATGCAGCTTATATCAGCTGACTCATAAATCCCAACAGCAAACTCTTCATTAAACCATTTTGCTACATAGAACAAGTATTTCATAAAACACACAAAAGTCTATTGCGTGCTACGCTTCCATTTTTATTTGAAGCAGGGATGGTTAAAGAATAAATAAAAAAGCAGCAGCTCTGGTGCAGACAGATGACACTGCAGATGCCTGTTTTATGGCTGGATCAGAAGCAGAGATCATACAGCCCCATGCTGTTTCAACTCTGCACAATATCATTAGTGACAGCAGGCTGCAGGCTTCTTCACGTGGCTTTGTCACGCAGCTTTGCCAATTCCTTTTTTTCTTGTTCACAGTCTCAGCATGTTTTTAAAATATTGTTTTAATTTTTTTTTTTAACACATACATTTTGAATGTTTGCTTTGTTGCAGATAAATACAGGAATGAATACTGGATGAAAGGTGCCATCTAACTGGTCTGACCTCAAGTTTGATCTGACTGCTTTTTCCACATGAACTTCAGACATGTGTTTTCCTTCTTTTTCTAAGATCCACCCAATTAAGCAGGAAACTAAACAGCATTTCCCCTCTTAAGTGGTTGCTCTTCTAGTGATGGTCTGCCTTTATGTCAAGTTTATGTCACTCCGGCTCCTTTTTATGATGGCATGCTTTGACAGGAAAAACTCATAAAGTGCATTTATTAACCTGGAGTCTGGGTCAATTCATTTGGCGGGGATGGTTTTTAAGACAGGAAGTTAAACCGCGGCCCCTTTAACCAGCCAGCCATTGATCATATACTTTGCATATAGTTTTGCATTTCAAAAAACACAGTTTCTACTGTGATGCACAAGTGCTGGCAACAATAAGTAACCACAATTATTTGGATACTGGATGTGTTCCTTCAGCCTCATGCCAAAAAAGAAAACACAACTTGGCTATGGCCCGACTGCAGCAAAATTGGTAATCTGCATATACCATAACAAGAAATCCCCACTTGTAACCTTGACAAGTCCGCATTTTAAAGTTTTTTTCCACTTAAGCCCGGTGTGAGTGTCTGTGGCCGGCGAAGAGGGACAAGTGGAGCAGTAAAGAGCTTGTAACCATGACCTCTAATCACCACTGAGACTGTAATGGCTTCCATCTGGCCAGCTGAAGACACCTGGCAGCCATCTTGGCTCTAAGGGGATCAGGATAGGGCCTCTATTTACTGTGTGAAAATGAGAAACTAGCACATAACAACTCATCCCATAATCTTTAAAGGTTTCCACTGTTTGTCTGAACTGAGGGGACCAATTTCTACAAACTACATTCAAGAGGTTGTCTATTCTGTGATTATATAATGCTTCAAGTTAGAATGACAATGACAACAGAATAATCAGGGATGGAAATCACCAAAGACCATGATACTTAGGTCACAATACAATATGATAGCAATTTTAAAGAAAACCTATTATGCTCTTTTTCTTGTTCCTGCTTCTATGAAAAACACTTATAAAAACACATTATTTTCCTCATACAGTCTGTGCGCAAACACCTGTATTCAGCCTCTGTCTGAGATGCTTTGTTCAGCGCCTGTCTCTTAAGGTCCCCTTCCCAAAAAAACCCAGTCTGCTCTGATTGGTCAGTGTCTTTGGGCTGTATTTCTGCACCTTTGTTGATGCTGAGGAATGACTGTAACAGAGATGCAGCAGTTTCCGCCCTGAATGAACGCTACCAAACATGTTCTAGCAAGACCACCATCCAAAATTGGGAAGAAATTTCCAACTTTTACATGTTTACCTGACATTGGCATGTAGTTACATGTAGCACTGTAGACTACGCACTGGTAATGTAAAACCATGCAGTCGCATGCCTGAAGCAGGTGACCATATAAAGAAAGCCAGCAAACTATGACATCATACTGTAGCCAGAGTAGAAAAAATGTTGACAAATTACTCAGAGGAAAATACCTCTTCATATACTTACCTCAGTATTTTAAAACTCTGACCATGTTAAATATGAGCATCCTCATGACAGAGACTGCTGCCTTTGAAAGAATGATAGGCAAGGTGAATAATGCCCCAAGCAAAAATTATTGTTAAGCAAAGTCAGATACAGTCAACAAGTCAACACCCACCAAGTTTTGCTTTGTTTTGTGTTTTTTCCTTTTATTTTGGTTTAGTTTGTCTAATTTCGATTGATTTCTTTTTCTTTTTTTTTCATTTGGAACATCCCATATCTCTATCATTTGTATTAAGTCTAAAAAGCAAGTATGTTCAAATGAATTTTAAAATGAATACAAATATGAATGACAAAAGATATTAGCATCCTTCACTGAAATACTATATTTAAGAAAAATATGAAAATATGAAAAAGCATAATAGGTTCCCTTTAAACATTTTGTGATAAGCCAAGTATACCAAGTATACCATATATTGAGATATTTTCAACCGGAAATGATTACCCCATAGGAAAACTTTGTGAAGATCTGTTTTAATCTAATGAGATAAAATTTTCAGTAAATTTTATTGCAGCAAAATGGATCTACAGTAGTGGACTGAAAGAGCAAGATTTTATTGTTCTAGTCAGCCACCAAAAGTTTAATTTGTATTTGCAATATTCATTATTTATATAATATTTTTTAAATCGAGTACCGTATATTGATACAATAATGCCAAGCAAAATATAGGGGCACTATGCTTTATCAAGTTTCCCCCACCACTTGTTATAATGATAGAATTTTAAATATGACTAAGAGTCTACAGCCATGCTAACAGCTCTGTGGGGCTGTACTCAGGCTTGTACTTACACCAGTATATATCATGCCTTAGAGAGTTTGGCCTACACAGTATACATAAATTATCACTACCTTCTGCTGCTGCCAGATATGCTCACATATGTATCATGTCTTAATAATATACAGCTCCACAAAGGTGAGCACCCAACAGAGTACACACTGAGCGTACTGCAAACCCATACGTGACACAGTAAAAATGTCTCGTTTCTTGCTTTTGTGGTGACTCGACTGGCCTAAATGTGTAAAGAAAACTGCTTTATTAGATATGTTGCGCTGGCAACAGAATTGTTAGCAGGATCTTATTTTATAGTTATCTACAGTATATCTTTTCACAGGGATTCAGACACAAGCAAGGGAAACACTGACTGCTAATATCTCTTAAAGCAAGTATCATAAAAAATGTAATTCATCATGGAGTTGTTTTGGCCTTTTCAGTGCCCTGAATGCAAAATTACATCAAACTTTTGTGGAAATAATGGATTTCCAAGGCATTTAAGGCAGCATGACATCATTTCACGGCCCTCAACACGCATTATTTTATCAAACAAAAGTGTATTAAGAGGAACAGGGAAAAAAATGGTTTCATTACTGCAGTAATTCACTTCATCAAAATGTCCTCCACATGACACACGCTTCCTTGCCAGCTGGACTTTAACTGTATTAAAACAGCAAAGATAGCTTCACAACGATATTCAATGCAAACCAAAAACACCTTCTTAAAAAAACCACCTGAACAGAACATGGCACACTGAGGTGTCAAGTTTTGAATAAAAGTTCTGTTATTAAGAGGTCCAAAATGAAGTCAGTTTAATCAAGCAGTAATAAAACAGAGCTCAGTGCTTTCATGTGTAATCTTGGCGAGTTGACGTGTCTGGGACTGAGATGTTGCAGGGGAAGTTTAATAGAGGTTAGCTGATTTTCTTGAAAAACATGCATTTGAGTTAGTGGACCTCAGACTGAAAAAAGAGGATGTGACAAATATCCTACATATTTACTGGACATCAGTTTGGATACTGTACAACACAGTAACATAAGCGCTGTAAAGTTTGTATATTACCATCAACAGCCCCTCGTGGCTCCTCCAGGAAAAATGAAACGTCTTTCTTCTCCTCAGAGTCATCAATGTGATCGTAGGTGATTTGGGGGATCGATACAGCTCGCTCTGAGGCCACATCCATGGCGCCATTACCTCTGGACTTCAGCCTCCTCTTGGTCCCCTTTTTCTGACAGACAGAGGAAACATCAACCCAGTTAATAAGCAAAAAGTGCATTAGGACTCATTAATGTGCCTCAGATGCAAACTGTTTGGCAAAAGTTGACAAAAAAAAGCTCCATGGGTTACAAGTGCATGCAAACCACTCTACAACAGAAATTTGGCAATTCTTGGAGAGACAGGTTATGTGTGATGCTTTCTATAAGGCCTCTTTTAATGCAGGGAAAAAATGTTTTGAGAAAACGCTTGATTCCTGTTTGCATTAAGCATAGCTTATAATGGGTTTTTTTTTTTTGCTAGTATTGCTCTGTCTTGTGTATTATCCATGCACACAGGAATGTCAGCATGTGACTGTTGTGGCAAGAAAGATTTTATTAGATCTGGACTGCCTCTTCATCTCATAAACAGCGGAAACTGAAGTTACAGCCAATACTATTATCAACCAGCAAAACCTTTTAACCCTTTGAAACCTGAGCAAATTGGCTTGATTTCTTTGAAAAATATTGGGCGAGGAGGCAAAAAGCAACTTAAGAATAAATGAACCAAAAATTTGCAATAAATCTGTAAAAAAAAAAAAAAAAAAAGGACAAGAAAAATACCTGAAAATTTGCATAAATAAATGAAAAAGGAAAGGAAAATGCAATAAAAACAAACAAGAAAATTACTTTTAAAACTTTTAAAAATTACTTTTAAATGCTTTAAAAAGCAATAATTCTGCAACATACTTACTACTAAAAATATATAATATATCAATACAGGTCAATAAACTAACAGTTCAACATTTTCTTAATCTACTTGAGATTATTTCAGGGGACTTTTACTTCCTAATGCCATATTTATTTCACAGCTTTTTTATGTCTACCTGTTTATATAAACTTGAAAATTTGTGGGGTGTTAGTGGATGCAAAAACAAAATTCAACGAAACCTTTGGCTTATAAATACAGCATGCTACATCTTAAACAGATGACTATTAACATGTAAGGTGAGGATAGGCCTTAATGCAAATGTTTTACACTTCATTTAACATGCACATCGAGACTGTAAGACTACAGCTGGAAATTAATTCAATCAAAATGTCAGCCTGTTAACAGCATGATGAACACTTGCATACATTTCTGACGGTCAAAACTAAAACATATTCAAAAACACTGAAATACCAATACAATTTTCTTTTTGCTATTAGTGCCTGTATAGTTGAAATTGGTGTTAAACATCATCATCTTACCCAACTTTGGGCTTTCACACTGATGACATCAGCGGTACATGTTTAATCTCTTTCTTTGAGATTACAGCTATGTACTGTGTGAGTCAGTGAGTTTTTGAGGGCCTGAACAGTGCCTCCAGTCCAAACTTTAGACCCACTGACCCAAACCAACGTCATGGATGTGGCCTTTATGGAAACTCAATTATTTGGACTCAGTGGATCAGACTTTGGCATTGACAAGTGGCCAGCAGTTCACTCCACATACCCGAGGTTTGAATGACTCATTAGCTGAGAGAGAGAGAGAGAGAGAGAGAGAGAGAGAGAGAGAGAGAGAGAGACAGGGAGCGGCAGGGAGGGAGAGGGAGGAGGGAGGTGGTGGTGGGTGTTGGGAGACCAAAAGAGGGGGACAAAAGAGCGAGAGATAGAAGAGCACGAAGAAACTGTAACAGACACTGAGTTTAAGCAAGAAAGATAAAGAAACAGAGACGTGCTGGAGTTAGATATAAAGATGAGGGGGGGAGGAAAAAGAATGAGAAAGACATAGACAAGGCAGAGCGGGGCAGAGAAAAATACACAGAAAGAGAGGAGACAGGAAGAGCAGACAAGAATGAAAAAAAAAGTTAAAATAAAGTCTGCTTAACAGAGACGAAACGGGGAGGAATCTCGAAAGACAGAGAGAGGGGAGAGAGAGGAGAGTCAGCGGAGAAAGTCACATGCTGAAACAGAAAAGAGCGGAAGCAGCCTTCATTCTCCCCAATACATGTGGGTTCAATGCTACACAAAGATTTTTTTGTTGTTGTTCTACTAGACAAAGGTTTACTCCCATGAGAAAGGCGGTGGTGACATCATCTCAACTGACTGAGTCTTTGTCCGATGGAGACAAAGGCCTCGAGTCATCCTGGTGGAGTCAGGCCTTCGGGGTGAGGAGAGAGGGGGGGCTTCTGCGTATACATGTGTTTGTGTGTCCTTCCGTGTGTGTGTGTGTGTGTGTGTGTACGTTTGTGGGAACTTAACTTGCCCTTTTATGCTGTATGGCCTAGGCACCACATAGCTAATATTGTTGTGAAAGGTGAACTGCACAAATAGACAATACCGTGTGGGCCAGACATATGCAAATACGGCCCACAGTGTCACAGTCGGACGGCTTTTTCTAACAACGCTCTTTGGTAGACTTTTGATCTTCAGCATATTTAAAAAAACGTGTGTGTATTTCCATTTAAAATGGGAAGTTTATGACCACAAAATGAGAAAATAGATTATTTTAAGACTGGATGATGTTATTTTTGGGTGGGGTTTCACAGAGACACAAAAAAGGGGAAAGACAAGAAGATGTAAAAAATGCCCTTGCTTTGAATTTTTTTTATTTTTTTAAAGAAGGATGTCACAAGATGTCATTCATCCCAGAGTATCACTGATGTACTCTAGAGTGGTTTTAAAAGGAAAGACTAGTCATGTTCTTATAAGGAAAGTGAATGAATCTGAAATGTCTCTTGGTTCAGGAGCAGTGTGTGACATTTAGTGGCATCAACAGATAAAGGATGCCGATTGCAAACAGCTTCAGAGTTCTCCCAAGTCCCAAACATTAAGTCCCACTTCCTTCAGTGATCATTTTTAGGAGGTTTTTATTGGTCTTTAGAAGCTGAATTATGCACAGATTTCTTTTCCTCACCAAAATACATGGACCAAGTGATTAAAATCGGTAAAAACATTAAATAAAGCAGTTTCACATGCAAATCAGACGCTGTTGGCTCAAAGCTGTTCGGCTTGTTGCAGAAAGGCACCTGCTGATGTGTACTCAATTTTCTTTGGTGGGGGGGTCTAATAACCAAAGATCTAAATACATAGGAGGTTTTCCCTCAAACCAGGTGATTTAAACAGGTTTAAACACTGAATAAAGCAGTTTCATGTTAAAAATCAGTGTTCCGCTAACTAGAGTTGCTGATGTGAAAAGGCGAATGGCCTTATCAAGAGCCAGTGTTTGGTTTGTCCGTTCAGGGCTACATGGCGGTGCAACATGGCACTCTACATGAACAAGGCCACACTCCCTATAAACGGCTCATTCTAAGATAACAAAAACACAAATATTCTTATTTTCAGGTGATTAAACACGAAAGAAACATATCTACTATATACTATTCAATTAATCCTACACACCGGACCTTTAAGTTGAACTGGATAATTACCGATATGTTGAGTTTCCTGACATGAGGGCCAAAGTTGTCAGGTTCCACTGAAGTGACAGCCTCTGGAGTTAGAGAATACATTTTCCATGTAGCAGCACAGCCGTTTGGTTTCTCTGCTGCATAGCACCTCCAAAGCGTCTGAGTAGAAGAGAGATTTAAGCATAGAATTAGCGCAAGTCAATGCCTTGATCCAGATGACCTATAATAATTTCCCATTTCCCTTTAATCCCTGAAAAAAAAGCAAATATTAGTGATGCAGCAATACAAGCCACAAATTCAGTGATGTGTAAACTGCTTCAACACTGATGCCTTTTGGTTTAACACTTTTCATATTTCTGTTGCTACTGTTTATTTGTGAAGTGTCAGACAAATATACATTATGTTGTTTTCCATAATATTTTTCTCTTTTTTTCATCTGCATTAGCCTACAATTGATTTACTGTCAATATTTGTGGTATTTTCTTATTAGTTTGGCTGATTGGTAACTATTATTCAACAATACTTAATTCTTTACATTGACAATTTTCTTCTATTCATGGTACTATTAAACAAAAGCATTTTTCAAAAAAATCATGGAGTGTATATCTGCAGTATGTTGACAGTGTCCTGCAGACATTTAGGTGTCTTGTGTCACAGGTGTCCAAGCCGTCTGTGTTTGTGTCTGTGTGTTCGGGGTAATTGTTATCCTTGTATCAGTTAGCTTTTGGCACAAGTTAGCTTCTCTGCCATTCCACTCTTGGCAAGTGAGATACAACTTATCTTTTCCATGGCCAGTAAGATTTTGCAAACAACAAATACCTTTACTTTTACCTCTTTTTAGTTTGTAATGTTTTCTCTCATGAGCAAGATTTGGAAAGTACACATTTGAACCTTTAAAAAAATAAGCTTAAGACTTTGAGACCATGCCTAAGGTACAACACAAACTGTGGTGTACAGGCTATGTGTCTCCTGTTAAACCATTGATGTACTGTGTCTGACCTGGGTTTTAGTGTTTGCCTCGTGGATCACACACATTTACTAAAGCTGTAATGCTTCCAGTTGATGCTGAAATGTACCTGGATGAGGCAGGCTGCAGCAGGGATCTGTCTGTTGAAGTGCTTCTGTCTCTGCTTCTGTTGCACTTTCAGGGCAAACCCTGAGCCCAGGATACCCTTTAAGAAAGAATGGGGTTGCAAAAAATATATCACATGAAAGTTGTAACATTTAGTGTGTAATTTGAAAATATAGATACAGAATCTAAAAAAAGATTTTTTTTTTTCCATTTCACCTACAGTAATAGACCAAATCACTTATGTTGTGCTAACGACAACAGTTACTTCCAGACAAGTGGCAAATGATTTAATTTGCAGAAGTATGTGAAATCAGCAAACATGTTTATCTCTGTTGTCATTTTCAGTTGTAAGTGTCATTTTTATAAATATATTATCTATTATATATTATTAATCTAGCATTTCTGCTGTGCTTATTTTATGTTTTGTGTTGCTTTGACAAATCAAATGTACTGGCACTGTGGAAAATGTGTTTTTCCCATTTAAAAAATCATTATTAGTTTAAGTGTTTGCTATATTTGGAATATTTTATATGCTTTCATTTACTACAATCTAACCAACTGAGCCAATTTGCACAGCGCCATTTCATTTCATGCATGTAAAACAGGGATTTTCCACCCGGACATTATTGTAAACAACCATTGTGATTCGGTCCACACTAAAAAAAAGACAGAAACAAACTTAATCTAATTGTGTTTCATGACAGAGAGCAATACCTAATTTTAAAGTGAAAAACAGGAGTCAACTAAGCTGTAATACGATTGGGACTTAACAAAATAATAAATCTAATCACTGCTCATGAATTTCATATGATTCAGATTTAAATTATATTTACAGCGGGCAGAGCAAAGAAGGAGATGGCGAAGACACTGAAGCAGGAGGCAATGGCCTTGCCTATCCACGTCTGAGGAATTTTGTCTCCGTAGCCAATTGTGGTGACAGTCACCTAAAGACAGAGAGTGGATAAAGTTCCTCTTACATGTATTGAGATTACCTTAAGCACATTGTAAACATGCATGTGACAGAAAGACAAATCCTGGAACGTACACCCCACTGATCCATAAAAGGTCAAGACATTTGGGGCTGATGTGATTTCAGCAAATTAAAGCCACACCACTGCAGGTTGAGGCAGGAAACCAAAGGGGGCCTGTACTTTGTGCCTCTCTTTTACCCCGGATGAACCTCACCGATAAACATTACAAATTTACATTCAAAGAGACATTAAAATTCCCACTCATGTGTAACGAACAGCTGATGTAATGAACATGTCAGTCAATGCCGAGCTCTCAAACCGTTACCACAGCAGTCTATAACAGGAGTTAGACAATAAAGAGAAAGTTCATCAGCCGTTCTGGCCTTGCTCCACAACTGTCAGCGATGGCCAGGGCATTTGAGGCTCTTGCTCCTCAAAGGGAATAAGATTCCCAACCACTAATCCTCAGTGAGTGTAGGAATTTGCTGGGGTGAGAGGGGGGAAACAAATACCTCTTGCATTTGCATGTACACCCACTCTGAAAGCCGAGCCAATTCTGACACATTCAGAACACACTTGGCTTACCATGGGTGTCTATGGAGTAGCGCCACGTGAGCCGCCGTTGTGCGCTAACACAAAGCGGCTGATGTAAGGTGAGATACTTAAAAGGGCTTTGGGGGTGAAAAAAAGAAGGGGCAAGGGCGGGAATGGTGGATGGGTGTATGTTGGGGGGCAGGTGGAGTGGTGGGGGATTTAATCCCTCATCCACAAATCCGATGACTAAACAATGTCCTCCTGACCATCAGAGTGGAATGGGCTACTCAAAAAACACCCCTCTAATTCAGAATGTACGGGTGTGTGGCAAAAAACCTCCTCATGTCTACACAAAGGTCACAGACTAGGTCTTTGAGTACGTGTGTGTGCATGCTGCATATGTTTATATGGATGCGGATCTGCATGCATATGTACTGTATGTGTGATTGCACCCAAATGAAATGAGCAACACAACTACAAAATGGCAAGTTTCACAATATAAGCTCTCATTTTCTCACTTTCTCTTCCACACTGCGTCCTGGTTGACGTTAGAAAGCTTGTTAAAATCAAACAGCCATTACCTAATCATCAGCAACTGGCAAAAGAAGACAGGATGCAGGGAAGGTAAGGGAGGGAGGGAGAGAGAAGCGGGTATGAATCATGGCATTGGCTTGTCCTCCAGCTGTGCCCTGCACCTGCACATCCGAATCTAGAAATCGTGCCAAGAGAAGTAATACACACTGGGGCGAGCTTAGCATTCTCAAATCAGCACCAATCTCATTTCAATAAGTGCACACACTCACAAACAAGTCCAAACCTATTGCATTGGCATATCATGACTCTCAAGTTTACAGTCTCTAAAAAACAAAAAAGGTGCAAATCCCCGACCCTGATTCTTTTCTCTACATTGTTAGCAGAGCAACACAAACAGCTTTTCTTCAACGTTCCATAGAGCACTGTGACCCCTCTAACCCTCGTTACATAAAGGTAGTAATCCCACAATTAAAGTTTTAATTAAGGGAACTGACACTTTATATTGGTGCTCTAAAAGTTCTTTGAGCCAAAGAGCCCAGAGGTGAATGGTTTATTACCGTGTCTTTGTGGCACGCTGATCCCCTGCACAAGGCTGCCATAGGTTTCTCATTACTCTGCGCTTTCAATTCAAATGTTTAATTAACTGCTCTGGAAACCTGAGCCTCTGAGGGAAATACGCAAAACCAGCCCTGCGCACAGAAAACATCAACACACCTGCATCTGTGTGCTGCAGCAATGCATGCATGCTGCACACAGATCCAATGAGGAGGATAAAAACACAAGGAGGTTAATAATTGGTCTAACCAGGGTGGCCGGTTATCTCCATTTTTTCCAGTTAGAACTCCACTTCAAAATGCATTGTACAGATTATTTGTTACAGCTCTTTAGAGACAAGAATCTTTTCTCATGTACATGTGATGTGGCCTTTGAAGTGTATGAGCTATGTTGGGAAATTCAAGTAGCACTCCAGGAACCAAGTAATATATGCATTGCAAAAAACAAAATTTAGAAAACGTACTCATTCAAATATGCAGAGTACTAAGACATCAGTGAAGGACTTGCTTCTTCTAGACAATGTATTTCTATTTTCTAGTTAAGCCGCCTTACCACGCCCCACCACAGGGCATCGGCATAGCTGGAGAAGCCCGTCTTGCCCTCCTCATCCACAGCATCCTTCTCCGCCAAGTAGACAAAGTAGGAGGAAAAGATCAGGCCCAGGAAGCCGATATACAGCGTGGTGATCAGCTCCTGAAAAACACAGAGAAGAAAAACATCACCCACAAATGATCATTTGTATGTTGATTACTCACCCTGTTTTACGTTGAATTTATGACAAAAATGTGGTTTTCCTTTCATGCCTCAACAGTGAACTAAGAATCCCAAAACAGGGAAAATTCTTAAAGAATAAGAGTACAGAGGGGCTGCATTTAACAAAAGCAAAACTATGTCAAAACATCCATTACAAACTTTCACACACTGCCGCATAAACAGCCTCACACATGGACGAGTAGTGCACCTGGGCGAGTGCATGCATTTGAATTCTGCTCAGAGGGACACACGAGCAGAATTAAGACATATGTACTTGCCCTGGCGTGCTACTCATATATATGTAGTAAGGTTTTAGCAAACATTCATGTGTTTGGGAAGTACTGAGCAAACGATTGGATAAATGACACTTGGATATTACCGAATGAGTTGGGTGAGAGGTTATAAATTGATTTTTTGATTAAGTTTTGCTGTTAAACTTTAACTTCATCAAGAATTTTCTGCTTGTGGATTCTTCGTTGAGTGTGGAGGCATGCCGGAAAAACATAGTTTTCTTCCCAAACTTATTGTAGCACAAAGACAACTGGCCCACAAATGAGCATTTTGTTGGTGAAGTATTACTTAAAGTTGACCAATGTCAATACAACAAGAAATGTTGCTATGAAAGTATGTTCTAGGCGTTAAAGAGCCAGGTTGATGACAGGACACATCAGCATTACTTTAAACAATATGTATGTTTCAAAAGAGCTGTGAGTGAAGTGCTGTAAGCTGTTGACGGACACCAGCCTCCCTCCTCCTGTATGTAGTAGGAGGTGTCAGGTGGGTTCATCCCTGAATGATAGTGCCGTTTGGGGTCTTATCCATGTCCATGTTCGGTTGAAGTAGGTAGGTTGAAGCTTCATTATGCTGGAGCTATGAGTGTGTTTTTTGCACGGGCTAGACGGACTAGACATTTACAAAGCTGTGCTTGAGAATTGTTAACACTGTTGAGATTAGTCTTGTGTCAGCTCTGTTACCCACCTCCTTCTGCATAGCAGGAAGGATAAACTGGGTGTGGTGGTTATTATAGGTGACTAACCTACAATAGTCTATAATCAGTCAGTTTTGTGGCACAGGGCTCTGATTGCACTTCCAATGCACAGCCAGTCAGGTTTGGTGGAAAGTTGCAGTCTGTATGTGACCAGATGTACATTTTTATGTTTGATATTTTCATGATTCTGTAATGGCAGGGAGTGAGACAGTATTAAGCCTTCGAAGCCCACATGATATGAGACCATAATTCTCTGAAAACAGATGGAGACCTACAACAAGTCACCTTGCTTTCTATCCATAGCTTGAGACTACCACAAAGAATGAGCAATGGGCCGAGTATCAGTGTTTTCCAGGGTCAGCCCAGGAATGTCAAATTTACTGGTTGAGCAAATAAATGCACAAGTAAATGTGAAAAGAATGAATGTCTAAACTTATAGAGCCTTGTTATAAAGCTTCGCCTCCATTAAAAAAAACTGAGTTACAATGTGTAACCATTAGATGAAATATTGTGTATTTTATTATATATATATATACATACACACAGGTTAAATGCAGCAACCACTTCAGTACTGACTTGCGATTTTGAGCACACATCCTAATGTGGTTAGTCTATTCCTTTCCACCAACTAACTGACACGACTAAAGGCAATATATTTCCACTAAACAGAGCATATCATTTGATAAAGTGGTCATCTGACAACAAGGAGATGGCAACAAATCATCTTGAACTCCTCTTCCATTTACTCTCTTGACCTTTGCACGCAATCCTCACTGATCAGTCCTGTTCCTCTTATGCATCAAAGAAGCATGAATGTCAAGTTCGACTATAACCAAAGAGCACGGCCCACTTCAAGGCTTAGGAAAAGAACATCGCATCCCCTGATTTTATTGTGTGTCAGCCTAAGAAAATGCTAAAAGACGTGTACCAGGATATGATGAAAAAAGGAGAGGTAGCCTTGATGATTTCTTCTCCTTATAAAGCCAGCTCAGCTGTAAATTATTTGTGCACATGTGTGCATGTAATTTTGACAGTGCACACTGGATTTGCTGTAATGATAATGTCAGAAACTGCAGCTAATGCCAGCCTTACACTAAACAACATTTCAAGCAGTTTCACTGTTGCAGACATATTTCCAATGCTGGAGGAAAAACAGAAGAGTTTCACCTCAGTTGGTTTGATGGATGTCTTAAGTCTGTCTTTTTCAAGTCATGACATTCCAGCAAAATCATACATGCTCAATATTATCCTGAGTATTTTGTCTTGGCTCATGCAAATAGTGAAGTTCAATGACGGGAACATTATCACCAAACAAAACTGAGATATCTTCATTTTTAAAATATTTTGCCTCTCATTCCCAAGGTCTCCTACCAAATAGCTTTAGCTAACCCATGAAGAATGGTAGCAAGTAGAGGGACAAAATTCAAAATGTAAAGTTTGTACACAAATAAATATTATCTTCCATTGGCATATGATGGCCTTTTTCTAAATTTATGTGTTTTTGACACGTTTGGAGTAATATTTTCTACCATGAGTAGGATGAAATAATCTCCTCAAAATGAATCTAGTTGTGGTCTTGCAAATAATGATCCTGCAAGATCTCCAGTCTTTACAAAACCTCATACTGTGTGACCAAAACCTCACATTATTATCTTTAGAAGTGACAGGGTTTCAGACTTTTTTCTTTTTTTTTTCTTTTAAAAGTATTTTCAAAGTCTTCTAGTGTATGGGGGGCACAAATGATGCAACAGGAGTAATGGCTTTTTATGTTCCACTTATCTGTCTGACATGATTAAAAAAAATGCTAAAAATAAGCCAGTAGTTTCAGCATCAACTTGAACACTTTCAACCTACCTGTCGGTGAATAAAGACCACAGATCCCAGGAGTCTCCACGTCCCTCCCTGTCTATCCACATGGAGCATGCGCAGAATTTGGAGGAAACGGATGCCCCTGCAACACACAAAAACACCTCATTATCCTCTGATCCCTCTCCATCTACATGAATGAATATCTTAAAAAAATGCAAAACAAAATAGTCACTACCTGATGGCAGACGTGGCAAACACTTGGCCATTGGAACCTACACCGAGCACAATAATTGAGGCAATGACCACTATCAAATCTGTGAGAAGACAGACAGTCAAAAAAATACAAGAAAGATAATTAGGGTTGCAATCACTTCAGTTTTAAGGAAACATTGTACTAAAGTAAAGCCTTGCATGGTTCGAATGATCTAAGTTGATCTACAAGAACAATACATGACATCCGTTGTATTAAAAGGGAGCAAAGGAAAATGCCAGGTGCACCTATGATTGATATGGGCTTCCTGATAAAGCGGAGGCGTCCTTTGATGCCTGCATATTTGCTGCGACAGCCTGCCGACCACAGCCGGACCACATACTCTGTGCCAAAGAACAGCACCAGCACAATCTCCTGTGGAGCACAATGCAAACACAGAACAAGGGTTACATTAATCCATCGGTACAATGGTTGTGCAGCACATACAGGATGAGTGGATGTGGAAGTAGATAAAGTACCATTTCTGAAAGCATTGATAACACCGCGGCATGCATTAAGACTAATCTAAAAGCATTAATCAAGCCATTATAATCAATCACCAGGGTTTACGATATGATATGAGTGGGTAATGACAGGTGTGCGAGAGAGAGAAAGACACTGAGGTGGTCTCGAAGCACTTAGACCACCCAGCCACCGAGCAGGAAAGATGGAGGTTGATAGCATGGGTGATGACAGCTCATATTGAGACAGGGTCAATGGCCAAGTGATTGAAGGCACAGGATGAAATGTTATCACACTGCTGGCTAAAAAATAGAAATGTTAAATAATCAACGTGGGTGTTGAGATTTTGTTAGAATTGCAAACCTTTCTGCAGCAGTGGAAGAGGACAGTTCACTATCTTTATGAAGAAGAATTATGAATGTGGGCTTGGTTTTGAGTTATAATCACATGCATATCAGTTAAGGTTGGTGCCTTTACCCATATGCCTTTATGACCTGGTTACTCAAGACAATCCACAGACCTTATTGTGAGCAGTCTTCTGTAGGAACTATTTTCTTTCTACCAGCTACATCTGCAAACTGTATTACCACGCAGAAAGAAGCGTGCATCTACTCATGGACGAGATGTAAACTTTAACGGCTTCCTCCTCGGCTAAGCTTTAACTTTTGCTGGCTCAGTGGTGCTACATGAGCTAGCAGTAAATGCACACGTCCTTCTGCACAGTGATACAGTTCAGGTAGTCCCCCCACCCCCGTTTCTAGTTCTTAGGGGAGCTCTTTTCCTATTAAGGAGTCCCTACAACTGTTTGGTCTGAAAACACCCAAGGTCTGTGGATTATCTTGAGTAATCAGGTCATGATTTCTGGAAGGACACCGCTTTTCAAATGTATTTATTTGAGGCTTTGAGCACCAAAAATTGAGTGGGTAGACATCTCTACAGTTGATATCTCCAACACTCGCCACTCACACCAAAACAATCTGATAAAAAGCACTACAGTTCGGAGAAAAATAAGTATTGATGAAGGTGAACTGTCCCTTTAGATGTGTTCCAATATGTGCCATTGTGAGTTTGTTTTTCTATTGTGTGCATACCTGTGTGCCCCTGTGAATTAATTAAGCCCTTGTGACGGAGATCGATTTCCTGGCCACCGTGTATGCATAATATTTAGCCACCATACTGTCTGTAAAGACCTAAGGCCATGTGGGTGGTCATCTGACTGATTGCTTGAACTGGCTGCTCCCTGACCACCCCGTGTATGAAACTTAATAGCATGAGCCCTGCTGCAATAACAGAGCACTACAGAGCCCCAAAACAATGACCCGTCAATCAAACCAGGCACTGTTTTGGCTGGCAAAAGTGTAAGCACAAAGACAGAATGCACTGATGTATACATATAGGGATACTTTTGCAAAAGTACTTTGGAACAGAATATTTTTTAAACACCTACCTAAGGCCTTCATCACGGTTATGATAGTGAGGGGCAGGCAGAGGGACAGATCCTTTTTTGCTGCTTTCTAAATTTTTTGCATGCCCATTTTCATTAATTAATCATGTTTACAGCTTCTCGCTTGAGTCGTCTGGCCTGCGATTCGTATGCCCGTTATTCATCCCCATGAATTGCTCATTTTCTGTCACTGAGTTAAAGACAAAGAGAGAGGAAGATAAAGAGGCAGGATCGAAGACAGAGACAGGCAGAGATGGTTCAGTGAATCTTTATAACATAGCCTGATAATCAGACTGAATTACCATTTAGGTTCACATTATTCAGTCAGATTTGAGGCAGGCATTCAGAGGTCTGGAACCCAGATACAGATAACATCCATTTCAGTTGAACTTGACCAGCCAGCCATAGCCTTGTTGTTTGTGGAGCAAAGTAACATACATTTCCAGTCCCTGATGCTGTGTCAATATAACACTGTATAGTCCGTGGACAGTCTCATTAAAAGATGATAATTGTGCTAAAAGATGAGGTTATGTGCCCAAATGTTTTCATAGTTCTTTGCATTCAGGAGAAGGCTGATCTAATGACTGAAATTCTATCCCATCCTTTATAAAAAAAAAACTCTGGTGTTGGCTTACAACTTGGATGTTCATATGATTTTGGATATGTTTTCTAGAAAATAAAACAAATGAATAAACACTGACTAAATGCCACACACTCAAACCAAAACTTCAGCCGCAACACAAAATGGTCACAGAATCCCAATTCATCCAGTTTAGTAATTATGACATCTGGGTAACATTTCAAAGTCAAAGGAACAAATGATTTTGGGAAATTTGAAAGGATTAGTCATCATAACTCTATAAAATGGGTCACCCAGATGTTGGGGAGTTTTTTGTGTGTGTATCAGAAACTGGCAACTACGTGTTTACTGAAAACAGCCGCCTGTTCGCGCAGCGCTAATCTCGTCAAGCCAGACGAGGATGAAGCTCATTCACAGAGCTGCTTGGGAATTACGGTATCAGATAAAAATGTGATTAGATTGCTTCAGCCGTGTGTACCTCTACAAGAGAGGTGCACATACGCACAGAAAGTCACTCCATTACATGGAGACTCACCTGGGCTTTACAGAGCTTGTGCAACTTATGGATGGAAAATAAAACAAACTAATATCCTCTTTATTAATGTTGGATTTCAGAAAATCATATCAAGCCCATGTCAATTGCACATGCATTCTCACAGGCGACTTATTCAATGTCAGATTTATAGACATTGGTTATCCTTTTTGTTTATTTCTTTTTTGAAATCTGGTTCTTAATATCAGATCATGAGTATCACAGTTTCAATTCTAAAAATAAAAATGATAAAGAACAGTTTTGTGATAGAAATCAAATGCTGGAACCACAATTCTCTTTTTTGACCATATGGACTCAGTGTGGTATATTTAAAAAAAAAAAATAATATATATATATATATATATATATATATGTACATACATACATACATACATATACATATACATATATAACATACACATATACATATATATATATACATCAAAATGTAACTAAATCGTGACCCTGAAAGCACACAATTTTTAACCAGTTTATGTATTAAAACAATGTGGATAGTATGTGTAGATGAACTGTGGTAAACTTCCCTCCAGCTACCCATTGCCTAGATATTCCCCCTTTCCCCCAGTAAAACACCACCAAAAGGACCTCCACTGGCTCTTAGGCTGTTGTTCAAACTACAGGCTGTACTTCCGCATTTTGGTATTGCCCTCTACCGCAGACACAAAGAGTAAGGAGCTGGCTTACGAGACACAACCGCACCTCTCTCTTTCTCTCTGTCTCTCTCTCTCTCTCTCTCTCTCTCTCAAACTTGGACCAAAATCCAACCATACAGTAAACCTAGGCAGTGCTGATCAAATATGAATCAACATCACGTTACTGCACTGCCTGTTTCTCTTCTAATATGTTTTCACAAACATTTTTTAAGGCCCTGTTCAACTGTAATAGTGAGTTAAGTTTAGTTGCTAGAGTTAAGTTGAGTTAAGTTTGTAAACAGGAAGTGGGCACCATACTGCTTCCTGCACAGTGAAAACTGAGGCCAAAACAAAAAACATAAAACTAAGCAGCCCTGGTCAAATACAAACCAAGATTCTGTTTCTGAGTTGCATATTTCTCACCTCAGATGTTTCAGAAACATGTTTTAGCTTACTGTTTAACTGTAATGTGAGATCTGGCAGGCCCTCATTGTTTCACACGGACCAGTCCACATTACATCATCCACTGGCGGGAGAAATTATTGGTCTGATCAGGCGTGAAACATTCTGGTAGTTGTAGGTTTTCTATCTCTTGGGCAAAAGTGTCCTTTTTCACCGTTTTCTCTGGTCATGAAGCACCAATTTTAAAAGTATTTGCGTCTTTCTCCTGCATAGATGACCTAGTTTTATGAGAAGGCCTCTTTTATATCAGTGAAATAACTCTTTAAAATCGAAAGTCTAAACGCAGAGATGATTTGGAGAATCATGACACCAACAGTCATGACTAATCACATCACAAAATTCTACACTCACCAACCCCTTTAATTCACTCCAGTTTGCAGACAGTTGTGGCTGTTGTATCTGTGTAAGTGTTGAATTACTGTTGGAATAACTGTTGTGTATTTTACTTTTATGAACCTTACGTGTCTACATGAAAAACTGTACTTACTGACACTAACCTCTACTTTCTATGGGGACTTAATGTTGAATTTTTGCTAGTGACAGATGAACTCATTCAGCCTGAGCTTAAACACATCTGACACCTAGTCTATGTTTGTGTGAATCTAGCTCCTTTGTAACTGTACCATATCATGTTTTTACAAAACCTTTGGTCTTGATTTTGTAATTACTATTATTAATTTGTTGTCCTATGGTGTTTTCACAGTCTCCATTTACTTCCTTAAATGCAACACGCTGCCTTTAACCTTTATTAGGAGTGTAGCTGCATAGCTGTGCATAGCTCTACATGTATAATGAGGGCATATGAATAGTTGTTCAATATATAATGAAAATGTAAAAAAAACAAAAAAAAAAAACAAAGAAAAAGACTTGGGCAGAAGAGTGGACAAAGGAAAGATCAATGTGACATGCGTGTGTGTACTGTGTGAATGCCTCTGTGCCTCCTGCCCAGCCTGGCCAGCTTTACTTTGGCAGCTGCCCTGAAGGCCAAATATCCTCAAGGACTAATGTCCCCTCTGCCATCCAAAACAAGCAGCCTGTGATTCACTGATGTCAGCTCACCCTGAACTTTCTAAGTATAGCTACAAACATCACTATACGCCACCATGACACCATTTACAGGGCTCCGCCCCCTTCAAACACACGCACAGAAGTTAAGGTATTATCTTATCTCACAATTAATATTGAATTAATAATTAATTAAAATAATTAATATTGAACCAAAAACCATGCATTACAAATACACATGAATACACGCACACACGGCCAAGTGTGCAAATAAAACAATTCAAGAGAAAAGACAAGGAGTAATTTTGTGTGCAGGAATTAATTTCGATCTAAGTCTTTGTGGGGCTGATTACTGCGGGTTTCCTGAGAAATGAAAACAGAAAAAAAAGGTAGAACGTGGGTGGAGGGAAGAGACAGAAAGCGAGTACGAGATAATGATAGAGTGTTTGGCTCTTCTTGGGTAAAAATAAATGAATAACCGTGATAGTAGGTCTTCAAAGGATACTGGCCAAAAGTTTACAGAACACAGTGTCCACTCTGTCCTCTGTTTGCCCCCGGGACTCAGGAGGTGGTACATGTGTGTTTTTGTGAGTGTGTGTATCTGTGTCGTGTATGTGCAGCCTTTGTGTAAACTGTGCGTGAGTACGCAGGAGCTACGTGTGTATTTATATTCACGGTGTGCTGGCAGGAGACAGATGATGCGAGCTCTTTGTAGAGTTTCCAAACAGCAGCCATAATTTTCTCGAACCTGTTGTAAGCCCTGGATTTATTGCATCACTTAGCAGCCTTAATAGCCTAATAAGCAACAAAAAAGTCAATTTACCAGCACGTATCAGCGAGTACAGTCTGTGTGGAGCCAAATGATTCGGCATAATTAGGGTCATCACAATAGGTTAAAAACAGTGGCTGCCCATTCCCATGCTAATAATGTACACTATGTACATGTTACTTACTGTAAAAGGCTTTTAGATGAATGCAATATACCCTGGCAGGTGCTGTGTGGTGGTATTTCCAATAACTGAAAGAGATTATTCTTTTTGAGC
This sequence comes from Plectropomus leopardus, assembly GCF_008729295.1. Classification (NCBI taxonomy): domain Eukaryota; kingdom Metazoa; phylum Chordata; class Actinopteri; order Perciformes; family Serranidae; genus Plectropomus; species Plectropomus leopardus. Next base: position 11,245,038 of record NC_056473.1, on the reverse strand, counting down.
TTTGTAATATCTTTGGGTCGAGGTGTAAGATGGCGGGTAGAATCCTTCCCAGCTAAGATCTTCTGTCTCCATCATGTGGATAAAGAGGGGTACTGCAGTGGAGCTATAACAGCTTTAGACTAGCCATCTGTCACTCTTCAGTTCAGTCTCTATAAAAAATATATATATTTGTTACAAGCTTTGTTATAAGCTTTGTTACATGAGAAAATGTAAGTCTTAACTGTCATGGAAGCATTACTAAACCCCTACTGTCACTAGAGTGGTGATAGCACCTTCATGAACAGATATATATACTGTATATATGCCATTATATGCGATGCAATGATTGTTTTCATTTTTCATTAAATCTATTTAATAATGGTTTACTTTAGGGATATGGGATAAGTGAGAGGTTCCAAGATCCAGATGTTACATATTAAATAATACCTGTTTTGTCCAAAAAAACAGTCTAAAACCCAACGAAATAAAACAATTGACAGGGGAAAAAAATAGAAAAAAAGGCAGCAAATACGAGAAGCTGAAACCAGTAAATGTTTGGCTCCATCTAAGATAATCCTCAATTATTAAAATTTTACATTTTCTGCAGATCAACTGATCTGCTGATTGATTCACTGTGTCATGATTGCCATTGTGTGTGTTTTTAAAGGCCATACACACTCATAGTCCAATCACACAGTTGTTTTCAGTTCATCTGCCTGATTAGTCCTCATGTTAGAACTGTGTGGGTGTCTACAAACTGCACTGAATGAAAGACTTCACCCACAAACCAGTTAAATCGATTATTCATTTCTCACCACGTTACCTTACCTCTATGAAGAATGCAAAACTTTTTTTGTGAATTTAAGTAATAACAGTTCAACTTTACCAACAGCAAGATTATATCTCTGCTATAACTGTAGCTCCACTTAAGCAAAGTTTTAAATAACTTTTCAGCAACAATGCATGTGTTTGGGAAGCAAGGAGCATACGACTGAATAAATGAGACTTGACTTATACTGCATGAGCTGTGTAAGAGTTTGTAAACAGATATTTTTAATACATTTTTGGCTGTTGATTACCTAAATTCATTTTGGATTCTCTGTTTACTGCGGGGGCATGCGAGAAAACAAAGGTTTTTATTAATTCAAGGTAACACTGAGTGAGTATTTGATATACAAATGGTCATTTGTGAGTGATTCCTGTTCATCAGTCTGACTCTAAACTTATTATTATTTTAGTTTCACCTGTTAAAGTACACCTGCATGGGTGTGCAGGGCCTTTAAGACCAAAACTGATGAATTTGTTACATTATTTCTGTATAAGAAGCCATTCATAACAGACACCTTAAATTTCCCATCCACATGAAAGAATGATGAAGATTTTTTAATGTTTTAGCCTATTTGTGGAGTCGTATGGAAGTTTCGAAAGTTAGTTTGACACTTTATCAGCGCAATGACAGTACTCACCATCCAGAAGAGGGTACCGGTGGCAAACTCCGCATATTGCTCTATCGTGGACAGGACACTGAAGATTAGACACACCAGGACCATGAGGAAGCTGTAGGGAGAGAGCAAGTTGTCACCAAATATCACTCACTGTTCTAGTAACAAAAAAAGTAAAAATAAAACATATCACTATATATGTTGTGACTTTGTGTATACTAGCTCAATAAGTCCCATTAGATCCTCTAGATTACCCTCTGTGCCAGACTGTAACATACCATTTTGTCGCACTGCATTTGGGCAATCAGCTTTTTCTGTAAAAGCTACAAATCAGTGGAACGCTTTGCTGACAATGCGAGGAGCTGCAGCTCTATCAGGACTTTTAAAACCACACTGAAAAGACGGTTAAAAGCTGCTCAGCTCTGCACTCACTGACCTTGAACTCTGGACTTTATAACGTGTTATTAATTTGTCAAGCATTCACTTATGATGCGTTATTGTGTTTAGCTTTTTATTCTGTGTTTTGTAAGTGATGTGCTTTTTTGTGTAGTTTTATGTTGTACTGTCTGTCTTGTCCTCTTTGTATCATATTATAACGTGCTACTGTGTGTATTTTTTGCCTCCCTTCAATTACCTTCAATAAATTAGATTATTTTTCCACAAACAGCAACTGGTTGCACAGCAGACCAGGAAAAAAGAAAGATACACAAATGAATACTCTAAAATATTTAGAATCTGATTGGGTATAGGAGCTTAAAGCATCTTTTTCCCTAGAATTTAGCTGAGGGATGGAAGAGGGCATCAAGGAGTATTAATGTGTTCATATTCATAATGTTTTGTGGGTTTTGGCTGATGGACAGAGCTTGTTTCTGCTGTTTGTTACATTGAACAAACTTTCCTGTTAATTGCCACTGATCTGTTGCAGACATAAACCACCTTATAGAGTACATTTTTTGTTTGACACTAGGAAATGCATACTAACATGTATCTACAATATCTGCAGCGAAACAAAAGAAACAAGCTGTTTCCTCGCCAGTTTTCAATGTACGTTCCTCTTGTCATCAATCTGCTGGTATTAACAGCTGACAGGATGTTTCCGTGTCTCCTAGCAACAGTGAAATATTCCGACGAGCCTGTCCATCTGTCAGTGTATATACATAGTCTACAAATAGCCTGTGAGTTTAACATGCACTACCAGCACACCTAAATGAAGGTAGAGGAAGAAGAAGTGAATAGAGGAAAGTACGAGAATAAAGTGAAGGCAGAGATATGAAGTCTATTCAAGTCAAAATCAGTTCATCTGCCGATTATCTCTCTATTAAATGATTGTTTTCTCTTCATATAAATTTTCATTTACATCTTTCCCCGAGCCCAAAATGACATTTTTAAATTGGCTTTTTTTTAGTCTTAAGATCTTCACTTTATTTTCATAGACATAGACATAGACAAGATAGACAAGACAAGAAACATATAGAAACTACACAAGAGCAGCCAAAAACAGAGAGTGTGATTTTTAATTGATCGGTTAATCACTGATTAAATAGTAACAGATTAATGATCTACCAAATGTATAATCAACTACTAATAATAAATGATATAAAGATAATAAAGAATTTAGCACAAGAAAAGGAGCGGGAGAGGAAATAAATTGAAATCAAATCAAACGCAAATATCTATTTAATTATGAGCCAGATCATTCTCAATAAAATACTACTGGATTTGTTTTTTGAAAATACAACATAAGTCATGTATGCACACATAAACCACTTTCTCCTCTGATGCCCGTTTCCGGGGGCTTTTTTTGGGCTTATCATACATTTTTTACTGCTTATTGTAGATCTTCTTCTTCTTTTAAAGCAATGTGTTCATTTGTGATGTGTTGTCCCGTGGACTGTTCTATGAGCTGTCCGTGTAGCTGTTTTTTTTCATGGTGCCTGCTTTAGGACTACGAATGAAATTTAGCAATAATAATGTGCACTGTCCTGTTTCAATAAACTGAATAAATTAAATTCAGAATGATTATTAGTCTCTAAATACACCAGAATTAAACAGCATTTTATCAGTGGGGATTATTATAATGTCATGTCTTTTATTCATTTATTTATTCATTCAATTTAATTGATCATTTGATTCCTTAAGACTAAGCTCTGAAAAAAAAACCTTTTAGTTTTTCTTTAAAAAAAATAAAAAATAAAAAACAAGCATTAATTGCATTTCCTTCTTAAAGTTCTGTACCGTTCATTCAAGACACTCTTAATTAAGTCAAGTCTTTTAACAAGTACCATTAACCCTCACTTGAGATATTTTCAGTTAAGAGTATTTTCTTCTAAAGTGTTCATTTATTCATTCTAAATTTTTAAAGAGGCTCATGAGAGGCTTGGTCTCTCCTGACCCTACAGGATTAACAGCTGAGTCAGTTGTGTGCATTTTCGCCATCCCATTAATAATCCTTAGAACACATCTTTTAAGTGCTTTTACATGTCATACTGTGTGAGTGTTGTCATGCACCATCATCATCATGATCTCACTCACTTTAAAAACAAACAGCGGCGGGTGCATTATGATGCTATGTGCTACGAGCTGGATTACATGCCATATGCTGGAAGGGTTATGTAAGTGTCTGTTGTTTATCATTATTCATGTAACACAGGAAATAACGCAGAAACGTATATAATCCCACGCCAAAGAAAGACTTGCAGGTGTTGCATTTCCTGAGGACACCATTCAGTAGACAGGATTTTCTCTTTTCTTTTTTGAGTTGAGTATGCCCAAAAGAGAAGTGTAATTACTATACATGACCATTCATGGGAGTCACACCTGTGTACTGGACACTTAAGTGACCCAGTACAAGATAATAGATGTGTTTTAAAGATCCTGCTCATTTTTGGTCTCTCAGATGGCAGAATGAGCGTAAGACAATGCGTTGATGGAGGGTAAGACTCCTGAAGGAGGATTCCCCTACCCACACAGACTATGACACACTGGCCAGATGGGACACTGAGGATTACTGCTTACCACACACACACACACACACACACAAAATCCAAACACACTGGAGCATAATGTCCTGAGAGTATCCCTGGACCTATAGAGGAGCGAGAGGGTGAGCTGATGTGACATCTCACCCCCTAATTTTGTCTTTTTTTTTTACTGAGATGGCCAAGGTGGGACAAAGAGACTCAATCAAGGGTGGCACTGAGGAGACTTTTTTGGTTTGGTTTTCTTTTCACGACATATCACTGGACAGACAGTTGGTGTGTTTGTCCAGCAACCTCCAACTCTGAAATAAGCCAGTCACATCTCAGGATACTGGAGTGGCACCTGGGGTGGCCAGTGAGATTTGTAGGCTGGACATGTTTTTAGTGTAGTCCTCGACATATGGGACTGAAAGATTTGAGGTACGCATGACAACTAAAAAGTAATCCATCCCTCCATAGGGTGTACATTTCCACTAAAAGCAAATGATTCAGCACGCAGGACACTTTGTAAAGTCAAATAGGAATGGTATGGTCACGCAACTGAAGAATGAGTCAGTTCTATTAAAGCGGTCATAAAAGCGAAAGCTGTAAGCAGTCTTAGTGCTCAATTTAAAGTTTAAATTTCAAGTAAAGATAATGCTTCATTCAGGAGTATTATAAGTCGGTGGCTTTTGTGAGGTCCAGTCTGATCCCTGAGTTGGTGCTGCAATGGCTTCACCAACCTAAACTACTCTTTCTTATTTGCTGGAATTTTTTTGGAATTGTTAATGACAGAGACTTAACATAATGCTGCTTACAGAGGTGTGTGGGAAACAATAGATTCACTTTTCTTTCTTAAAAGATTGTCTCAATGCAGCGAAGTCAGTATTAATACATTTAAAGCCCATTTCAACATGACGATGTAGACAATGTTTGTAGACCAATCATATAAGTAATTTCACAAAATGAGAATCTCATTTTAAAACCTTTACCACTGTCATATAATATTGACCAATGCACGCTTATTGATCTGATGTGTGCAGCGATTGGCTGATAGGAATATTAGTTTGTGTTACAAATTGTTGCCAGGCGGTGGCATTACTAAACCAGACAGGGCAGGTTAAGATAAGGCCAGGTAAAGTCAACAAAAACCCATTTTCCTTTTTGAGAAATGAGATCATCTTTTAGGATAAGCATAAATACGATGTCATATCCATGTAGGCCGTCAACAAGGTCATGTAATCTGTGTGTTTTCCTTCAGCACATGGGATGATGGCATTTGTGCTGTTTTGGAAGGATGACAGTGCAATGCAATATCCATGGGATTCCACTTACTGAACCAGCAGTGAGATAAATGTCACAATCTTTGAGCTTCTCTGGGTTTTAAAGAAACAGCGTTGCTTTGATTCAAATTCAGTCACATTTCTCAGGTGAGCAGCACCTCTGTTACACAATGGTGCGGTTGGTTGAAAACTGCTATTTGTTCATGCTGAACATTAAAACAAGCTATTAAAAACATGTGCAAAACACAAAAAAAAATCCACACTTACACTCCTCTCCCAATGAATATTAAACAAAACACTACCGGATATGATATCAAATGTATATTAGGAAAACATGAAAGGAAAGTGTAATGCCAGTTAGCCTGTAGACTGTTGTGCCGTGATTGCAAATTATACATTAATACCATATTTCTTTAGGCATAATGATTTGTAGTTTAGTTTTACTGTTACCATATAACAGACCAGTCTGCAACATTATGTGCTGTTCTAACAAAGTCAGGATGTTGGAGCATACACAGGCAGACAAAGCCTCTCATACTTGAAGTTGTCATGGCTTCAAGTTTGCCACCAAATTCTCTTGAATAATTAAAAGTTCCAAAGATTAAACAAAACAATACATAAGACACCCAAAGCCATGACTGCAATGTTCTAAGGTTGCACATTTAGTCAGGGTGTGTACAGATAACAGAGCTTCCTGCACTGACACCGTGGGGAGGTGTTTGCTGTGGACAGGAATGGGTCACTCACAACCATTAGGCAACCTTATTTAGCCAGGCCAAAACCCCTGGGATCTGATTAAAACAAAACAGCTGGGGCTTTAGCGAGTATTACCGACTGCAGATCTGTCCTGCTTTACTAAAACAAGTACAGCGTAGAGCCACACCAAACTCTCCAGTCAATCAACTGAGAAACTGAGGCAATATAAGCTTAGGAAACATCTTCTGGATACAGACAGATGGGGCAATGTGATCTCAGAAGTCTGGCTGACAAGGATGAAAGAGTGAGCCAGCCAGGACTGCTGTGCTAATTCTACACATTTAGCCTTTGGACCAACATTGGCTGGTTGTGTCTAATTAAAAGTTATAAAATGTCAATTTAAAAGTTATAAACTTAATCTCATTCACCTCAGCAGTGGATTTGAGGTTGTTGCATTATATATTTACAGCTGTCAGACAAGTCACCATGCTCTATCTATACTTTAAAGGGGAGCTATTATGCTTTTCCTTATTTTCTGTCATAGTTTTACAATGTCGGATGTCCCTATAATTCACTGACGAGTTTCAGAAAATGAGGTAAACACGTAAGTAATCTCTGTGAGCTGTTACCTTGTGATTCAGACTGTTCTAAATACTCTTTCCAACATTTTTCTCTATTTTGGAGACAGGCTGACGTCAGCTTGTGATAGATTTCTTTATATGGTAATCTGCTCCAGGCACGCTACTGTAAATGTTTACATTATGTACACTACACTGTTACATGGAGTTACATGCTAACATCACGGAAACATGTAATCTTGATTGCAGATGTTGTTAATTTCTCCCTGATTTCGGATTGTATTACTGCTGGAACATGCGCAGTTGCGCAGAATATTTTGGTTTAGAAGCTTTTATTTGTTATCTTCATTAAACTCCTTAACAGTCATTACCCAGTTTGCAATGACCGTTGCAGAGACACCAAGAGAAATAGGGACGACCCAGAAACGCTCAGTAATCAGAGCAGACTGGGCTTTTTCCAAAGGTGCTTAAAAAAGACAGGCACTAACACTTACAGGCATTATTAAACAAATAGTGTTTTATCATGTTTTAACGTGTTTTTTATCATTATAGTATGTAAACACCTTCTAGTAGAAACCTAAAATACAAGTATGAACTGAAAATGAGCATAATAGGTTTCCTTTAACCCCTTTTTGACACTTTTATCCACACAGAGAGTGGATAGCCACCTCAGAGAAGCCACATATCCACATGGTATCTGCTTAAGCTAGACTACCATACATTTGGCTTGTGCCACATTTTGAGAGGAGAGCCATGGTCATCCGGGATATCAAGCCATCACAGTTTGTCTAGATCCACTACAAACGGCAACTGAGAGCCAAAAACCAAAACGGCCAATATCAAAAGCCTTCTAGGCTGTAGTGAATACAATAATGTCATATTCCTATGTTTGCCTTATGAATTCATCTCATAGAGTGTATGAATGACAGCAAAAGAAGGGACTGTCAAAAAGACCTTTTCAATAACTTCATCCCAACCTTCTTTACCTGTACCCACCATCAATACGGCCATCCACAAGAAAAAAAAACAGTAGAACTGTGAAGCACACAACTCTCTGAAACCTGAAAGGCCTCTCTTTACTCATTAAAGCAAACTACCTCCACCGTCAAACAATGGAGACATATCCAACTCATCACCACGCACATGTTCAAAACAGCCAGGCCTCACAGGGCCATGACATCTTAAGTAGCACAACTCAGAAAACTGTGCTACTTACACAGAGCAGTTTTAAAATCTCCAAAAACAATATTAACACAAAACTAAACATAAACATTACACCTTTCACATACAACATTTTTAAGCTTAAGCTTTCTTTCTCACTCCAGTTTTAGTTTAGAGTACTAGAACCCTTGCACACTGAAACAAGAGCGCTAACATATCTATGTCATTTTTAACCCCAACTCTTAAATCTCCTCACCTTTACCAAAATCATTCACTCCCTTTTCAGCCACAACCATTCACTGGCACTACCATGTTTCTTTACAGCCCATCTAAATCTCCCCCTTAAAATAAAAACCCAAGGCCCCACCCAGTTTCGCAGTAAGCCCCTTTTCTTTGGCATTAATGAATTTTTTTTTATCACATTTATTGCAGGTCATCCAGGTCTTTATCTCCCTAAGACGTGCTTAAAGTGTAGTAAACTGATTAGTTTCATCTGGCTTCGTTGATTAATGTAATTGGATATCCTGAAGATAACAATAAACATTTATTGACTTTCTGAATAATATTGCCAAACAGAAGCATTCATATTTTAGGATGAAGAGTACTGGTCCAAGCACAGAGCCTTGTGGAACTCCACAGCTAACTTTGGTGTTCATGGCCTGTTAAAAGTAATTCTGTGTATTCATCCTGTGATTCTGATCCACTCCAAAATCTGAATGTTTTTTCTTGGTCCATGCTACACCCTATCACAAAGTTCTATGAAAACCAGGCCAGTAGTTTTTCCATAATCATGCTGACAAACAAATCAATTTAAAAAATGAACCAAAAAAACACAACCTCCTTGCCAGAGGTAATGAGTCTCAGCCACTTATATAAATCACATCAGCTTATTCTGTCGTTGATTTATAATTGGGTGGTCAATTTAAGATTGTAGTGCTGTGTCTATGCTGTTATAATACTGCTCAGGTGACATCACTGCTATTGCTGCACCTAAAACATTTAATCCCAACTTTATTTATGCCAAGTGCCGAGTCAAACCCAAGTATAAACATTGTACATACTGTGTACCCATAATAATGCTCCCATAATAAATCTGTTCCATGTGAGTTGACTGACTTGACTTCCATAATGTTTAGATATTTGCTGAGAGGCTAAACATCTATTTGCAGACTGCTTCTTGCACATGGCATGAAAAAAGAGCTTGTGACTTAAAAAAGCATAAACTTTCAGGCAAACAGCAGACAAATTGCCCTGGCCATCACCACTAGCCAGCACAGTCAGAGACACAGCAGCTCTCCACAAACCTCTTTACTGACCCCCCTCCCCATCCCATCCATGGAAGAGCTTAAGGGTGGATTACACCACATCAGCCACCAGTCACAAACATGGATATTCCACCCTGGCTTAGCCATCATCTTGTCCACCAAATACTTGAAAAAAATGATGTAAATCTACTTACTGGCTGGAGGATAAGATGAATAAAAAAGAAACATAGTAGGGAGAGTTATCACAAAATCAAATTCGTAACCAGTAACTTCTCCAGCTGTATGTCAGATTCAGCATCAGCAACGACAAAGCCAGAGGCTAAAACCTTCAGCTTCTCGGTTAAATTAAGGTGTACAGTTACATTTGGCACTTAGATTGGTTACTGAAAATCACTTTCACCATGCAATTTTGACTGCCACCTGGTACGATCTCCTGGTAAACTGATGCCTCGGTTTACAGCACAAAGGAAGTGCATCAACCAGTAGGTAGCTATCCTAAGCTATTAGGTATGCCACAATGAGGACATTTCCACACCAGGTTATAAACTCATGATAACACTGGTGTTACAGATTACACCACACATTAAACAGGAAAAGATATCCGTTGATGACGCTCGATATCTGTAGCGGGCTTTATTAAGTTACTGCTAATGAATACCAAACATTTTCGACTGCTGCAGCACATTAAAACCATTCAACTAATGAAACATGAGTTGACTTTTACTATGAATTAACCACAGGAAATGCAATGTATTTGTAAGTGAAAACAGCACTGCCGCTATCATTAATCGAAAGAATATCAACAAAACAAGGCAACAGTCATTTTTTTGGCGTTTGTTTACAGCGGCAGCAGCTGTTTGAACTATTGCATAGGTGTTTTTGCTTTTCGTCTTGACATTAAATCCTCCACTATAATCTTGTCAGTCAACTCTCCTTACTCTCATCTCATGATAAGTGAAATCTGACTCTTGAGACTGTGCTGGGACTCTTCTGCTGCTGGTGTACAGAGCAGACATTTCAAGTCCATAATTGTAATGTCCAACGTCCTACTAAGTATTGAGAAAAATAGAGCAAAAGATGGTGGGGGAGAGATGGGCAAGTGATGCAATTGGTGCATGCCGAAACACTGCAATACAGAATACTGTGGCAAGCCTGGTAGCTTACATAAGAGTATATAAGTATTTTGCAACGACAATCCCCACGAGCAGAAATGATGGATAGTGGAACAAACCAAAAAAAAATGGAGAAACTCCAACAAGCAAAAGAAAAGGTGGTAACAACAACACCACTTGGAAACATTGGAGGGGTATCCACTGTAATATCTCTCTAGGTATCATTTTTTAATCATTGAACATGTTAAACAAATTTTGAAGTCAAAGAAAATAGTAATAGTAGTAGCAGTAGTAGTAGTATTGGAAAACAATTGATTCAGCGTAGTATCAAAATATTTTGTGTGGCCATATTATATCGATATACAGACTTTTTACATATTTTTTAATTATATAAATGATTATTATTGCAAATTCATTTTAAACTTTTGGTGGCCTACAAGAATAATAAAAATCAATTGCTCGTTCAGTCCAAAGGATACATTTTAGTCCAGTAAAAATCACTGAAGAGGGATGAACAGACTGAAAGATTTCTAATCTTATAAGATTAAACATATGCTGACAAAGTTTTCCTTTGGGGACATAATTTGCTACAGAAAAAAATGTAATAAATTGCAATACATCAAAATATGTTTTTTGCAATACTCAGCATATCACAAAACATTTAAATTGCAATAATTTAGGATCATGACTTTATAATATTGTATCGTGGGGCCTCTGGTGATTCCCACCCCAAGAAAACAGCATTACATAATATTTCCCAGGAGACATAACTTGCTACTGAGAAATGGACGAGACCCCTATAGTTCACTTCATTCATTCAGTAATCTCTTGTAAGCAGATATCCAACAAGAGGTTTCCTTTCTGCCCTTTCCACATAGATGGAGGGGATTCACTATAACCATTTCAATAATCTGTCCAGATATAAAAACACACAACAGAACCAAGTATTCCAAACAACATCTGGCCAAATGCTTTTTCATGAGGATAAACAGGTGCAGTTCTTCCTCCACTGCAAACTGGTGGTATAATGATGTTACAGTAGAAGTGACCTTTATGAGATAATGATTACAGCCCTTGCAAATGAAAATATTAAACATTAAAAAAAAATTTAGCTCAGTTTCATTTGTCTCGAATGAAATAACGCATCATCGCATTGGAAGAAACTGAACTGTTAGATTTGGTGGATAAGAGGACCAAGATGTACGCTTGTAATCTGCTGAGTGAGAAGGGCATTTAGGAATCATGAGGACATACATGTTCATTCCCTTTGGTTACGTAAAAGACTCAGAGGGAGTGGCCCAAACGTGAAGGGGATCATTGCCCCAGGTTGTCTGTGTGCTGCTGGTGAGTCTGCATGCCATTGCATAAGACTCTTTTCGGGCACTCTTCTCATATGCTGTCCTGAGTCCAAGGGATTTCTACGCATTCTGACTAACTCTGTCATCATTAGTGTGGTATGTGTGTCTCTGTCAGTCTGGGGTTAGACAAACATCACATTTAATACATAACATATTGACTTTGTTCAAATGTGTTCATATAAATAACTCATTGTTTTCTAACATCAAGAGGAAAGAGCATGCTTCCTGACGACCCCTAAATAAAGCCTGCGCCTGTTACTGCTCAAACTTCATTGAATCATTTATTTTTTAATTACTTTTATGATATGAAACCACTTTTCTGCAAACAAAGTTAACAAAATAAGGAAAAAATGTTTTAATGAGTTTTAATTAAGTTTTAATGACCGAACGCCATTTTAGGGAGTTAGCGTATGAGAGTGGAGAGAATACTACAGCTGTTGCTCAGAGTGTCAAAATAAAACGCCACCCAGTGCATGTCAAACCAAAGCTAAAGCTGCCTCAGTGCCCTCGGTATCTGATGCTGACGGAAACTTTGCAAATGCTGGTATCTGATGAGCTGAACGTCAGACCAGGCTCTTTCGTTTATTATTAAGCTTACATTTGCAGAAAAAAATATGTTGGATGACGATGTTTGGTTGGCTGTTGGCTACATTTTTTAATGCATATGTTGGGGGGTGGGGGGGTTCAGCATTTTCATCATTTTGCTGTCTATGATTAATTAAATAATTGGGATTTATACCAGCTTTCAGAGATAAAACATGTCGGTCAGATCCATCAACTGTTGCAGAAAAGGACTAAGGATGAATGTACATCAATACACACACATTCAATGCACATGTGTGTAATGTGCAAGCATTAATTTGAATGAAATGTCTCCCCACAGATCTGCGTGTTGTCCCAACCTGTTGATTGGACAGATGTTCTGAAACAGCCAGATGGAGTATTGATGCATTTTCAGCCTATGTGAGCCAATATGACTGTGTGTTTCCCTACATTGTATTGTGCAATCCAGCCACGTGTGTACATCTGTGTGTGTTTTGGTAGATGCATGTCTGTGTCTGCATGCAAACATGCGTGTTTGCTGAACTACTGGCAGTTGTGGAAATGTTGCTGATCCCGGCTTCAGCATGATAAAGGCAGTGATGAATTGAGCAGCCACCTGTGCGTGCGTGCGTGCGTGCGTGCGTGCGTGCGTGCGTGCGTGCGTGCGTGCGTGCGTGCGTGTGTGTTGTTTGTCCCCGTGGGTGTCATCCTAATGTAGAGCAGGCCTATTAGAGCAGTCCTATTAGGAGTGTCATGAGAGCTCCATACAGCCCTTTATGCCTCCCCTCTCCCCTGCCAATCTCTAAAGAGGCCCGGAGAATAGATGGCCACCAGCGATAGCCATCGACAAGTAAGAGTTACTTAAAGGAGTGTCAGCGGGGATCAGTCAGAAGGGTTTAATATTAAATGAAGGACAGGCTCGGGTTCTCTCTCCTCTGTGAGGGCAGAACATTAGAGCCTCAATTACTTCTGGAGCCGATTATCATCAGTGCAGGGCCCACAAAACACATACACACAGGACAACGGGGAATCTCCGCAGCGTTTCCATTCATCTGTGACTGACAAAGGAAATATCTTAATGAAACAGACTAACTCTACCTCTCTTCAAGCACAATTTCACACAGACAGAGCTGAGAAGCGGTAGGTGTACTTGGCATTTTTAATGACTAAACATTAAACGTAAATGATTATGTAATTTGAAGGCAGCTGAGGTAAAGCACTGTAGAGGCGGATAAATGTGTTTGGATGATTTGGGAGGAACGGGATCTTTCAGAGGGGTCAGATACTAAGGCTGTTGCCAAAAGTTGCAGAGCAGGACAAACACTCCTGGTTGGTCTTTGCCAGAGCTGTCTGCTGAGTCATGACCCAAAAGTGGGACGCTTTGAAGGTTCAAAGTTCGTCCTTCAATACATTTTTTAAAAATATTTAGAGTTTATATATTTGTACACTTATGTGGCCACAATGGATGTGTTTTTGATATGAAAAGGATGTCTTTGTGTTCGTCACTGCCTGTTCAAGGTGGCAATATTGCGTCGTTATTGGGCCTTGACGTTTTTTTATGAAATATTGGGGGGAAAGAACTGTCTTCCCTTCGAGCCAGCAGCTTAAAAAGGACAGACAGCAAGAACGGACCACTGACAGCACGGGTATGACATGTGTACAACCAACCACCAGGAGAATTAAAAAGCAGCTGATAGCAGCTAACTCAAAGAAGTAGAACAGAAACCAAAAATGTCCATTAGTTTGGAAAACAATGGCGTCCAGAGGCTCATTACCATCACAAGTTCAGCCGCTATGTAACAGGGTCAGTTAGATATTGCTGTTGTCAAATTATGGTGTTATAGTGTTAAACTGTTAATAAGTTTGTACATGAATTCATTTTACTACAACTCATTCTAGTGCAACCTTAATTAAAGACCAAACCACATGTGACAATTTTTTGACTGCACCGTGCTCTGCTTTACTTGTCCTGGGCCCTGGTCCACTTAGACACAACATAGTATTTGGCAGACGCCTTTCAGCCAATTAATGACCCAGCTCAGATTGTATGTGTAACTATAGCAGCAGCAGAGACTCATCCTCCTAATACTCCTTCACAGTGCACCGGTAAAGATCGGAAAGCTGTACTAGCATGATTTTACTGTACCCAACCTACGAATAACAATTGTACTGTATGAGGAAAATGAAATAGAAAAAATGGTACAACAAAAATAATGCCTGGAAATACAGAACTTTGGAAAGTGAATAACTGCCCACAATTAGGAAATCAAAATTAAGCTAGCTTTTTATGAAAAAAAAAGTTTATTTGAATAAATGTTTGGTTCAGCTGAATGCAAAAGAGTTTAGTAGATGTTTTTACATTGAACCTCTATTATTATCATTCACATTTTCATCTAATCTGGTCTAAATCCATGGGCTCAGGGCTTACTATGACGTCTGGGGCTAAATTGTGGGATACTTTAGAGATCATAGAAGAGCCTTTAGTCACAGCATGTTAGCAGGATATTCTTGGTCCTGGCAGAGCTTTACTTGCAGTTATGCAAAAAGGTAAGCAAACGGTTACAGTGTCGTTATCGCGACAGAATCGATTTCCCCAATTCATTAAAGTGTTATTTATGGAAAATAATTGTTTGAATTTGGAAACGTATTGTGATAAAAACTAATCTGATCATTTGTTAAACATGTTTGAATTAAAGTCTAAACTAGCACAAGCTAAATTTTGAAAAAAAAATCTCTTACTTTTTAGGATACTGTATTAGTTATATATTAAGCACTTCTTATGAACACATGTGTGGGACATAATTTACTTAAAGTTTCTATGTTTTTGCCATGTATTTTTGTTTTATTGACATTACTTTTTTTATTTTGTTAATTCAGACAACATTTTGGATTTATTTTCCAGGATATTTAAATGGAGAAAAATTAAACTTAGGAACAAAATAAGATACTTACTACCTGCAATAAAATGCAGTTCATACTAAATTTTAAGTGTGGGACATAAAAACTTATTCCACAATCCAAATTCTGCAGCATGGTCATTACACCATGCTTAAACACTTTCAACCTCATCACAGTCCAAGCATATCAGCACCAACAAAGGAGAGGAAAACATTGCTAAGTGGCTATAATAAACTGATTTATGCGGCTGGGTTTTTAACTGTGGGTCAGTGAATCCTCCTGGCAGGTCGTGTTGGCAGCATCATGAAAGACGCTCCATGTTTCATGCATGATGTTGCTGATTTGTTGACTTTAAGGAAGAGCAAAGTAGACCGAGCTCATCAGTGCCAAAGGTGTGGTTGGCCAGATCACAGTGACCTCCTTCTGTTGAGCTATCTTAAAACAACCGCAGACAACCAGCAGGCCACAGACACCTCTTCTTTAGTTACTGGGAACCAGAACCTAATACTGGGAGAAGCAGCACTAGATGTAATTAACGAGAAAGGAGCTGGAGCAACCCAAGAGCCACCACACAGGCCTGTGAGGCCTCAAGTCAGACGCTCAGCTAGACTTTAAGCTGAATTTCTAACAGCTTTAAGCACTCATATCAAAATTTCCAAATGTTGAGTAATAAAGATTTAGGAATTTGGGGTTTATTTAGGTTCCTAAAGTTTGCCAGATATATCACATTAAGTGTTATGTTTCTCTTTTAATTAATTACTAAAGACACCATTGCATGGTGTTCTGGGAGATTGTTTTCTGTGAGCGCTCCTAATAATTTTTCATTTGCTATCATTCCACCTTTTGAGCCTAACACATGGTTGTCAAACTTTAGACGGTCATCTGGATCTGCTCATTCTGCACCGCTGCCAAACTGACCTGCAGCCTGTGCCGTAATCAGCATACACAGAACCGGACAGGTACTCACACGAGGAAGTGGTAGAGGAAGCATTTCAATCCAGCAGGTCTCTCTAGGAAGTTGTAAACATCCCCCTGCATGCTAGTCTTGATGTAAGGGCTCTGGAAATCCTTTTGATGATGATGCAGCCAGCTCGAACGAGGGAGAGGCGGAGGGACGGAGGTGATGGAGGGCTGGCTGTGTATGGTCTGCCGTGCTGGGTTCATTGTGTCTGCTGGCGGACAGCAGGGAATGCCTGATCCATTATTCACCGCTGTGGGGTCCAGTTCCAGTGAAACAGGAGAGTAGTGGCTTCTGTCGGGAGCAGGAGCCCGTAGGGCAGAGCTGGTAGTTGTAGTGCCGGTGGAGGCTGCGTCCATCTCCTGGTCCAGGCTGAGGCTGAGGCTCGTGCTGGCATATCCATTGGGTCTGCAACTTATGAAGGAGCTCCCCATCCTGCTACCATAGTCGCGTTGCACATGACACGTCATGTGAAAGGAGTGTGCACGTCTTTCCCCCATGGTGCAGTTCAAAGAGGGAGGACTTGAAAGTCCTGGAAAGTCCTGTAGGTTGTGACCACGAGTCAGGTAGAAGGGAAGAGTCCACCAGGATACGGCACCTAGCTAGGCATGGCTAGCTACCGGCTGCAGACAAGAGCTGTCTCTGCTGCACTGCATGTGTGTCCATACCTGCAGTGGAAGAAGTGACATGAGTCATGGAGATAGTATGACTGTAATCAAGCCTTGCCCTCTACAGGAAGGGCCTCATTTAACACGCATCTGTCATGAAAAATACAAGACATGGACACTCTAAAGCTTACTTTGATGAATCACTCTGGTTTTACAAAAACAACAGTAATAGTCTTTACCTGGGTCAAATTGCATTATCTGAACAGCACAATGTATTTCCCAAAAATGTAAGGTTTAAAGTTCTTGAAGGCGCATGGGTGCAGAAAAAAAAACAATCATATTGTTATATGACTGGTCTTAATGCAGATAAAATCAAATACTTTAAGACATAAACATCTGCTACTCTAACAGGTGGCATTCAAACATTGCAGAATATTTTTACTCGAAATATTAAAGGTGGTTCCCCTCAGCACACTTTGAACTGTTGCCATACGAGGCTCATAGACTTTTATTTTGTAACAGTCCTGCTTGTTGCTCTACAAGATGTATAGCACTATGGGTTTGTTTGTGAAGTCACAAAGAGAAAGAAAAGACAGATTTTCCATTTGTGAGTCAAAAAAACCATAGTGACATTTCTATGAACTTGCTTATCCAGGTATAGGTTATTACATTTTGACCTCTGACCTGGCAAAATAATACAAGAGTAACATGCACTTAATATCCCAAGAACAATATCATACGTGAGTTTATATGGCAGCATCAGGTCAAGTCCATTTGCGGCTCTCTCTGAGGATTTACTACTGAAAAACCTGTTGTATTGTCTTTGATGGATGTCAAAAGCTGCCTAGTTTTCCATCTGGGAAGGTAAAAACAAATGCACAACAAGCACTCTGCTAACATTTAGAGAGAATAATCCAGTGTGTCTACCAGATGATGACAAATTTTAAGCCACTGCTTTCACTAACAGTTACACAGGACATGTGACTTCACAGAAGCTTCATCAACGTGCAAAAAGAAGAAAAGTAGACTGATTAAAGCCACGTGAATGATTGTTTTGAAGCTTTTCTCTTGCTTTTTTCTCTTTTTTTTGTCATTGCAGTTGCAGGCAGATCAAGGTTAACAGCAAGCACATTATTTAAATATGCGCACTCAGTTAAGAAGATGGTCACAAAAAATGCTGCATGTTCATATTTGACAAAACCTCCAGTATTTGTGTTTGAAAATAGGTGCAATATAGTATAAGCCATAATATTAAATCTATACAAACTAACTAACAGGAAATTATGTGCAGTAGATACATTTTAAAATCCAGTTTGTGTCCCCCACACTTCAACAACATTTTTTTTTTTTTTTAACCACTAAGATCATGTTTAATTTGCTTTCGTTTGGCTTGGTCATCAGATACTGGCTAAGATTGTGAACCGCTGATTTTGCTCTGATATACTCCAAAATATGTCACAGAAGAGTAGCATACCGAGTACTATTCTGGTAAAATGATGACTAAATTCATTAATACCTGGATTTTGTTTTGGTTATTGTAGTCCCTAAATGTTTGCAAAAATACAAGAAATGGGTTACAAATTGTTTTTTCTTTTCCTCGTGGAGGCCCCCCAGTACCCCTGTTTTATTGTGTCCCCTCCACTTCTCAAACCAAAGTTTCACCCTTGGAAACACATCCTAATGACTGTGTGTATTATCAGTTTCTAATATCTGAAAATGGACCTGTAACTAAGTCTGGACAGCTTGACAAAAACATTTTCCGTCAGCGAATTCTACTCCTTCATCTGCAATTAATGAGTGTATCAAGGGTAAGTAGGTGGTTCAGTATCTTCTCTGGAAAGACATTGAACCAGGTAGTGTTATAGATGTTGCCTAAAAGGATCGGAAAAAGTGTCATGGGACCAGAGAGGTCGGCTAATTGGAGGCAGTCACACCGTCCATATCTGTCCTCAGCTATGGATGAACTGATGACAGGAGCCACACGGCTGCTGTCTGCCTGTAGATAGAGTTTCTACCTTTAAAACTACACAGTCCTGAGACACAATGAGCTGTCAGACATGCATTAGGCTGCCGTGGGTCTCTACAGTTACACAGTATTGTGTGACTTTCCGTTAAACTGAACCAGGGGACATCTGATACAATTGAAATGACAGCATGTGGGTTAAAATAAATTTAGAGCAACAAATTTCCCACAAAAAAATCCTATTTTCATCTGCTTAATTAAACTCTTGAGACAAGCCCAAAAAAGCACAGGTTGGGGTCTATTTAATGATGCTGCATAATCAAGGAAATGTTAAGTCAATATTTGCATCAGAAGGCTTGCTGAATTCTTCAAAAATTGAACAGAAACACGTTTTAAATCTTACCTTAAACTCCAGTAACGCATCTCAAGTTGTGATTGATGGTAAATAAAATCACGTTATCTCCACGCAACAAGTTCGTCTTTTTGTTTGTTTATGTTTTAAGGAGGGGGAAAGCCAAATCCAGTCGTAAAATGTCCTATTTAAATTATTTAGAAATTGTCTGCCAACGCTTAAGATACATTAAAAAAATAAAGACGCAAACCCCAACATCGAAAACACAGTAAAAGCTCAAGTCTTTCATCGGCTGCTGCCTGCAGGACTCTCCTCTCCTCCCTTTGAAGTGCATCGCAGCCTGTGCCTGTGCGACTGCTGCGTTCAAGTGATCAGGGAAATTCTACTATCGAAACACGAGTCAGCGACAAAGTGATACCCGGTCATCTTCTGTTACTACAGAGCAGAAAGATGCAAATGTGGATAGTAGTGCAATATATAACAAGCAATATTCACTGCAAAAACGTGATTTATGATGTAATAAAACAATGATGTGATTATTATTTGAAATGACTTACTCGTGGCTGACCATGTATGGATGGAGTAGTTGTGTCTGATTTTATATTCTGTGCTTTCTGTAACAATTATTTAAAATCAAAATTAATAGTTTTCTTTATTTACTCAATAGTCTATATAATGTAATACAATATTGAAAAATGCCCATCACACAGGGCCTTCAAATTCATTGTGATGTCCATTCAACAATCCAAAATCCAAAGATGTTCAATTTACAAAAACATAAAAACAAAAACAAGCTCAAATCTTCACGTTAGAAAAGCCCTAAGCAGTGAATGTTTGGCGTTTTTGCTTTGAAACCGACTTAGAGGTCGTCACCTGTGGAGTTTTCCTCAAAACAAACTAGATCTGTTTATATTCAGCGTTTTTCATTACAAAGCACAGGAATTGAATCACAGTAAATGTTTGTTTGCCCTCATAATGTTGATGATTATGTTGTCACAACCATAAGTTGGTTATGATGGTAAAGTAATGGTATTTTAAGAGTAAACTATGATTAAACTGTGGAATGTGGGCATCAGCTAAGCGAGCATTTAACATAGTACATGCACTGAAAAATGCCTTACCAGTTTCAACGGGATATCAGAGACTGTAACATCCTTTGATTCACTGAAACTTGGAGCAGAGGACTCCGATGAGAGGAGGAGAGGCGTCTGCTTTGCAGCAAATAAGGACTGGTATAAGAGTGGAAACAAGGTGTTCCCAATCCTGCTGTAGACAGTGGTAGAATGTAACTAAGTACATTTACTCAAGTACTATACTTAAGTAAAAAAAATGAGGTATTTGTACATTACCTTGAGAATTTCTATTCATGTCACTTTATACTTCTACTCTACTACAATCCAAAGGGAAATATTGTACTTTTCACTTCACTACATTTATCTGAATACTTTAGTTACTTTACAAATTATAAAGATTTTTGCATAAAAAAAACTATGTTTATTAAATATCATGTTTTTGCAATAAATTAACAAACAATTAATACAAGTACAGCTGCAGTGATTAGTTGATTAATCAATCAGTCGATTGACATAAAATAAATTGCCAACTATTTTGATAAACAAGTCTTTCTCTATTCTTTTGATAAATTTGAGTTTTGGGGTTATTTTTAAATAATTGAGTTTTTTTATTTGTTGTTTTTTATATTGTTTTTATATAGTTTTGAGTTTTTTACTTTTAGTTTTAATGCTTTAAGTACTTTTTCCTGAATATACTTACTTTCACTTATATAACATTTTCAATGAAAAACTTATTTTTACAGTGTGGTGTTGGTATCTTTGCCATTCAAAGGCGGCTGCATTGCGGCGCTGACTGAGCTCAGGATCAGTGACCACGTGGCCATCTTGATGAGGTCAGGATGTGTAGACAACTAATCATTCCACAACCTGAAACCATGAATCACCAGAACCATCCAGAAACATGGACAATCATTGATCAATTATCAATATTACAAGTTTAAGGAGCACAGTGTCTCTCTCTCCCTCTCCTCTCTTGCCGTGGGCACAACGGAACCTGTCATCAGGTAAATTTTTCATGAGCATGTCATATTAAATGCAAACCTATGTGATGCTTGCAGCTCAAAGGAAATCACCTAATGATTTATTTTATAAAATATATATATTATTTCTAGGTTCAGGGGTGATATATATATATATAAAACATATATTATTATTATTATTATTATTATTATTATTTATTATATAACATATCTCAGCAGCTGATGTGTGTCAGCTGCTGATTTTATTTTGCTGTGCTATTTATATTTTATACAGAATCTGAATCTTACTCTGGGTTACTGTTGTTTACAAACTGAAGAACATGGAGATCTTTTTTTTCAGTTTTTAACATTTAAAGGTGAACTATCAACTTTATGTTGACATTTAAAACTATAAGACATGTTTTGTTGCAATTGTATGTTCTTAAATGATTTAATAATAATAATATTCTCAGCATCTTTTTCACTGTCAAGAGTATTGTTATCGCAAAAATACCTTGAAATATTGTGATGCCCACCTATACCTAACATATCTCAGCAGCTGATGTGTGTCAGCTGCTGATTTTATTTTGCTGTGCTATTTATATTTTATACAGAATCTGAATCTTACTCTGGGTTACTGTTGTTTACAAACTGAAGAACATGGAGATCTTTTTTTTTTCAGTTTTTACTGAACATTTAAAGGTGAACTATCAACTTTATGTTGACATTTAAAACTATAAGACATGTTTTGTTGCAATTGTATGTTCTTAAATGATTTAATAATAATATTCTCAGCATCTTTTTCACTGTCAAGAGTATTGTTATCGCAAAAATACCTTGAAATATTGTGATGCCCACCTATACCTAACAACTGTTTTGCCCCTGGGCCCTCTAACAAGTTAATCCGGCCGTGGACTACTTTGTAGTTTCCTCAGTGAGGTTTAAACTGGGTCCATATCTGTGTAGCTTAATGAAACTGCATGACCACCATGAAACAAACAGATTTTAAACTGGAAGCAAGATACCTGCCACAGTTGTCATAACACTTTTATCCTCATCTGAAAGTAACACGTTTTTGTACAAGCTGACCGACCACAACGCAAACAAGTAGCTTTGCAAACTTACCCCACATATATGCTTTTCTCTTTTTATGCCAGGTCCGGTCGATGTCATTTTTAACAACAAAAATCCTGCCAACTCCTTCAAATGTACATGAGCTCTGTTTGCTCATCAAATCGCTGTCGTCCCGACACATTTTGAGTGTTTTTAACCTGCTTACAGACGAAAACAACACCTTGCTCGTGCCTCTGTTTTGCGTTAGCCCGGGGTGTGTTGTCATAGGCCTCAGGGCTAATTTTGCGAGTTGCCACCTTGGCTGTATGATTTTACGGGAGTAATTGAACGCGCCCTGTGTTTCAAAAAGCAGCAGCTGGCAGAGCTGCACTCGCCGGCCACACGTGAGTGGTCGCGCGCTTACAGATAACGCACTAGAGTAAACATGTGTTTGTTGTTGCCATTAATTTCTACCAAAATACATGTCTGAGCTTCTTTATTAATTGATAAAAGCCCGGATGGAGTCCCATAATACACCCCGCGCTGTGATTCCACACTTGTGTTCACCTGTAGGAGGCAGCAAACACTCCGCGCCAAATTAAACCTTTCGCATTTCTCGCGGTTTGTCCTTCGCTGCTGCCCGTAGTCATTGGGAAAACATGGCTTCATACACATGCAAGACATTTCTGTCCCTAGGTCGAATAAATGTTTATGGTGTTGGACTTAAGAAATCAGCGAGTGGAGTTACATATGCGAATGGTTTGTCTTTATATTCTTCAGCTGCAAATAAAGGTGAGTTTCTCTGCCGATGCTAAAATAGTTCACATTAGTTCGTGCTGCACGATGTTAGAAATGCTTGAAGTGCAGTCATTAAGGCCAAGATGGGATGTCTTCTGTCCACCGACAGTGATACAGTTTTCCAGTTAGTGTCTAAAACATGGATGTATTATAGTAAAACTAAACTCTGAACTCCTAAACTGGACGGATGAGTCGTCATCAACGTGGAGAAACCATAATAGATCCATGGGAGAAACCGAGTTATAAATGTGGTACTTTGTATTTGGGAAGGATCAGGGGTACTTGTTGGGGTTTTCCTATAGACTAGTAATAACTAATTAATAATCAACAAAATTTATATTAATGGGGTTTCCTGTGTCAATTTTATTATTCATGATGTCACCACCCTTATGATATTTCCTCTCGTACACACTTTTTTCAATCAGGAAGTCACATTGAGATTTCTTCAACAAATGAGACCTGAGATCAGAGGAAAAGATAAAATAATGATAATGATAATGATGATGACATAGAATTATGTCGTCATATTTTCTCCTTTCTAAAATAGCAAGGAGAAAATATACATGATTAAATATCCTTGGTGGAAGTATGTAAATGAAAAAAATAGAATACAAGCAGAATACAAGATACATGTAGATATGTAAAAAAAAACCAAAAACATTTATGTAGATAACTGCATGGCATATAATAAATTAATGCATTCTAAAATGTGGCATATTTTTTAAATGGTATAAAAATAAAACCAAATTATGTAAACGGTCACACCAACATTAAAAGAGCCTCTAAACAAATTTTTGAATTACCCTTATGATAGAAGTGTCACGTTTTAATCTACTCTGTATATTATTCCAGACAAATGGGGCAAAATATCAGAAGGCTGTCTTTTTATTATTATTTTGGTGTCTTATTATTATTCTTATTATTATTATTATTATTTCACCAGGAATAGTCCCCTTAAGATTCTAAATCTCTTTTTCAATGGCAGTCTGGCCAAGACAGCAGCATGATGAATATCTTAAAAGAACAAGCAGCATAAAGATTTTTACAAACAAAAACAAAAGACAAGTACCCAATTTACAAAAAAATAAAATAGAAAAATAGAATAAAATAAGCATCGATCAGGAGCCAGACAAATGCATTCAGTGGTCATAAAGCCCTTAATCCTGTTTTTTTTAAATCTCCTGCGCTCAGTTTAAGGTGACTCAATCGCTGACACCAAGATGAGGGAGCAAAAACTTTTAAAGCACTTTCACCAAAGACAGCGAAGGTTCAAGGAACAGCATACATAAACGTAAAACGTAAGCTAGTCTATAAGTGTAATGGCTCTCTTGCCCCCATAATCTACCCACAGGAGAATCAGACACAAATTTAAATAATACAAAAGAAAATGAGATGGTGCATAAATCTACTGACTATTGTTGGTGCTCAGTCATTCTTTTTTTTTTTATGTCAAAAACCTCACGTCATAAATATCCATCACAACTTCCTAATGCCCAAGTCTATGTCATTAGATTGTTTGTTCTGTCTGACTCCACAAAATCAAATAAATAAAAGCCTGTTTACTATCAAAAAAAGTGGCTGGAGCAAGGACATGATTTATATGATTGCTTCAAAAAAATTACTTATCTGAGAACTGACAATTGTTTTTTCTGTACACTGACAAATCTATCGACTACTGAAGTGATCATAAGCTCTTTTTTACTATAAACAATACAGCAAAAAGCATGCTGATAAATAACAGAAAGGCACACCTACAATCAACCATCATGCAGGACATACTGTTTAATACATCTGTCACATACACCATACAAAGCCTAAAATACAAGTTATTGTAAATGAAGAAAATGCAGTAAGTGAATATAAAAAATGCACTTGAGAAATGGTAACTTGTGTTATGGTCCAAATGTCTTGTATCTAAGAAAAACTGTGAGCAGCATGAAACGAATGTTATGTTGTTACCATATTGATTTGACATTTCTACAATAAGTATGAATTAAATTTTGTAAATATTTGACCCTTTAGGCCTTCCTGACAGAGAAGGTACAAGATTCGTCAGAAAACCCAAGAGACGTGTAAGTCTTCTGTCTGTTTCTCAAGGCTGAATATAATAAAAACACACATATTTCAAATGAGACACAAAATCAAACAAGAAACTTGATGACATTTCTCTTTGAAAAGACTGGTGGTGATTTTTTTATTAAAACGTTGAAAGTAATCTTCAAGCCTCGTGTCTCGTGACTGAGTGTCTCGTGTGTTTTGTATCAGCCGGGGGGTCCCCGGACAGAAAAGATGCCGGTGGATCAGGACTGGACGGCAGTTTATCCAGTAGCGACCCCCTTCAGACCTAATGCCGTCCCCCTGCCTGTGAGGATGGGCTACCCTGTGAGGGGAGGCATCCCTCCAGAGAAGAAGGGCAACCTGGAGCTGATCAAGGTCAGACCTCATTACTTGCATGGAAGCGTAGCATAAGAATACAGTTTTAGGACTGCAGGGTGCAAATTTAAATAGTTTGCTGATATGCTGGAAACTAAATTAAATTGCTGGGCTGTTTGCACATGGATCAAAAGATTAAATTCCTACATAGACTACATTTGGCCACATGCAGTTGAATGTGGGCCGTCTCTGTATGCATCCTGTCTGTATATCTTAGCTCGGAGTACTCATTATGACAAGTTAATTTTAGCAGGCCGGTGCTCTTGCAGTACTGATGGAGCGCTTTCTGCTCTGCCTCTGTGCCCGGATTACTGAGCTGCTGTGTCCAGACACCAGCTGCTCCATCTGGACTCAAGCCACTCGCAGATCCACTACTTTCACCCGTCACAGCTGGAACTCTGCCGTGCAGCCTAACAATATTGATTTTATTATCTCGCTCTGCCGTGAGGGGCTAAACTGCTGCTGTACATCCCTAACCTATATTTAACGCTTGGAATTTTTTACATATTCAATTTAAAATTGCTCTGCTTTTGTCCAAGCAAGCCAATAATGCAACCTAAAAGAATTTTAATTTTAGTATCTGTATTGAATAGATTATATCCTTTACCGAGAGGATAAAGAGGATAAATTTGGTTTCACACTTTTTTTTTTCCCACGCCCTCAAACAGCATCTTATTCTGAAATCAAGAATTCAGTCAATTTTATACACTGACTGTTAAATTATATGTGTATGAGTTGTGACTTTCTGGGATGTAGATATTAAAGGTCCAGTGTGTAAGATTTAGGCTGATTTAGTGGCATCTACTTCTCCCAGTTAGAATTCTTGTTCAGGAGGTTTTTTAACCGGGAGTTGAATTATCCGCACAGATCTCTTCCTCTCTAAAACAAATGGACCAGGTGATTAAAACAGTAAACAACTAAATAAAGCAGTGTGACATTTAAGTCAGTGTTTCGTCAAGGCTGGTTGACATTTTGGAGATTGGCTGTTAGCACAGCACCTGCTAATGTGCGCTCACCTCTTTTTCTCTGATAACTCTTTGTCCAGACACTCAGGAGGTTTTTACTGGGTGCCGAATTATCCATAGAGGTCTCCTCCTCTCCAAAACTGAAGGACCTGTTGATTTAAACACAGCATAAAGCAGTTTTATGTTAAAAAAAAAGTAGTGTTTTTCTGACGCTGCTTGTCACAGAGAGGCTGCAGCCCCATCATGAGCCAGTGTTTGGTTTGTCCATTCTGGGCTACTGTAGAAACATGGTGGTGCATAATGGTGGATTCTGGCGAGGAGGACCCTCTATGTGTAGATATAAACAGCTCATTCTAATGAAATGAAACACAACAGTTTGTTTTTTCAGGTAATTTGAAGAAAAACATACTTATCATATTAAATTCCATTTCTGCCAACAAATTTCCCTAAATCCTACACACTGGACCTGTGTGACCGTGGGACATTTTCATGTTTTTGTTGCATTAACAGTTGTGCATTCACATTCACATAATCTCTCGATTTCTTTCAGATACCAAATTTTCTGCATTTGACACCGGCAGCCATCAAGAAACACTGTGAAGCTCTGAAACGTAATTTCTTTGTTTAATTGTGAAGGCAAATCCTATTATGTGGTGCTGTTCAATAGCAATATAATTTACTTTTATACAAACATACAGGCTTATTCAGCATATGTAAAAATGTCTCTCTGCTTTCAGCATTCTGTACAGAGTGGCCGTCTGCCTTGGACACCGACGCCAAATGTGACGAGCACTTCCCAATCAAACTAGAAAGCACAGACTACGTGTCTGCTGGCCCGTCCGTCAGAAACCCTTCAGCTCGTGTTGTTAATCTCAAAGTGAGTTTCCCTGCTGTTTGTTTTTTTTTTTTGAGTCTTTATAGTTACTATGTAAAAAAAAAAAAGGTTCTGAGTTTTTACTTGATGACCTTTAATGTAACAGTTTCATCGATGCATAGAAAGTCATGTGTGGAGAAACCTAACATGTAAAATGAGATTAGAGATTTGCAGGGATGCGTAATCGCCAGCTGACATCATGTCCCTGTGACTTATCCGCAGAGACGTTCATTGTCCAGTGACCTCAAACCTAAGAAATGATGCCATCAAGTCTACAAAGAGATTACAACCCCATACCACTGTTTTAAAGTTTAAGCATGTACTGAAGCTTTGTCGTTGTTCTTGCTTTAGTTTGTTGTCTTTGGAATTGTGCGGGGTTTTTTTTTTTTTTTAAATTTAACAACTTCGCACTTTTACAGAAAAAAAGGAACAAAACATTTCATCATTTACATATTTATTGGGACATTTTGATATTCCTCTTAATCCCCTCCAACCACTAATCCAGAAATGTGCAATCCTCTCCACAGACCAAAACCATATATGTAAACATGTAAAAACACATGACGTCAATCCATGAAAAGAAGGTTCAGACTTAACATTCAAAGAAGTTATCAAATACAATACAATGTTAAAACATAACATAGATATAATAGAACCAATTAAGCAAATAAAAATGAAATTAAAAGATTTTTCACATGGGTCTTCAACAAAAAAAAAACAATCCTAAAGTGCAGCGCAGAGCAAAACCCAAATATCTTGGTGGCTGAAAGGCCCCTCATCTGGCTTCACTGTGCCAAAGAAAGCAGTTCGTATTCTGTTTCGTGTTATTTGCTTTTCTCTACGTGAACAATAACACTCCTACTTTTCAAAGCCAAAAGTTTCTTGGTTGAGGCTACCTGTTTACACAGGTTATTTGTATAGGGTTTTTTTTTTCTTAAAGCATGTCGCCCTACATCACTTCAAACTGCCTTCAACAAATTTGTGGTTTTTTTTGGGTGGAAATGTGTCATTTTTACCATTAATCACCAGCCATCTGCTCCACTGACACTTTGCCTTAGATTATATCAGCATGGTGGGAATTATTGAAACATTAATCCAGGTGGATTAGGCAGAAAAATAGATTAGAGGGCAGATCTCACACCGTTTCAGTTTAACAGTTCATTCAATCTGTGAATTTTGAACCTTTGTAGAAGGGTTGCCTTTAGTTATTCTGTCAGGGTGAAAGTAGTAACAGAATAAAATCCTGGAAATCTGTGACAGGATTTGATCCAGCCCAGACATGCGGTTCCAGAGTCAACAAATTGAACCACTGCAACTGCGTGTCAGGTTTCATGCACTAAATACATGTTCACGTGTACTTAGCGCTCCCTATAAATGTTTTTTTGTTGCATTTTACAAAGTATATACGTCAGAGGAGACATGAAAAATAATGTAATCAAGGAATAATCTCCGTTTCTATCTATTGTGCAAGGGGTTTAAAGGTGATTGTGGCTGTGAGCAGAAATGCTCCGATTTCATCTGTAAAAAGTAAATAATACAGTAAAAGCTTTATATATATATATATATATATATTATATATATATATATATATATATATATATATATATATATATATATATATATATAGGTTAAAAAAAGACACTCATTCTTTGTTTGGCTTGTGGTTTTATTTTATTTAAAGAGGAGATTTAGGCAGATATAGTACACAATGACATGTCTGCCCAGATATTATCGTCTATGTCATTCTCTTTACATTGCAAAGCTTTACGAGGAAAAACAATAACTTGAACTATGATGTTTCTCTTGTGGTGATTTTATTGTGTCATTGCCCTCGCAGATAAAACTGTCCACTCTGAATCTGGACGAGCACGCACGGAAGAAAATGCTCAAACTTGTTGGGGAGAGATACTGCAAAGATACATATCCTCACCATCACAGCTGACAGGTAAACATTTCTTTAGTGCTCCATATACCCAAATATATATGTATGAAAATCAAACAAATGTTTTGAATCTCCTCCTTTTTATTATTTTTCTCTCTCTCCCTCCACAGCTGCCCTTTGAGACAGCAGAATCATGACTATGCCATGTACCTGCTAACTGTCCTCTACCACGAGTCTTGGGTGAGTTTTAAAAAAATATATATTTTTCTACTCTGTGTGCGCTGAATCAAATTCTGCCTAGACTGAAGAGGACATCAAGCAGGCAGATATTCACTAAATGTGAGTTAAGTGCAACTATTACACTATTTCAGCCAGGCCATACAAAAACCCATCTAATTCTACCTGCGCTTATCTGAGACTCCTGTGTCTTCCCTCTGTCCACTCTTGTCACAGGTCTCTTGTGACTTTTTTTCCTTGGTCTCTTTTTTTTCCTGACCTTATCTCTTTAAACAAGTATCCATTCATTTAAAGGCGAGTCAGTCTCTGGGACTACTCAATGATCTGCAGTCACTTCAGTGTGTGTAACCTTTTGAGATGTTTTGTTTGCAATCAAATGAATGATAACTGATCCTATGTGCTGCAGCATGCAGTATTAAAGGGCATCGCAGTGCCTGGATTAACTGCAGTTGATGTATCAAGAGGCAGAATTCATCAGCCACTGTTAGCAAAGTTATTGTTTAAGATAAATGTGCAACTTATAAGAAATTAATCCAAATGATGCATTTGGATAACAGTGGGCCGGGAGGCTGCTTTTGTGCCGAGAGGTACCAATTTTTCTTTATACATATTTATTACCAATTGCAAGTCTTCTTTTTTTCATGTCAGTGGCAGCCTGGGCCTGAGACATTATGTTTTTGGGTTTCGTCCATTCCATTCTCCTGGACACGATGCCTCAGGAAAACCTTGAGGGAATTTCTTCAAATTTGGCACAAACGTCCACTTGAGACTGTGGAGGTCTATCTTTTGATACAATTACCCTTACAGGGCTAAATAAAGTTATTTTGAATTGCATGGCCAATACCTTAACTTCCAGGTCATTGTTAAGATGAAATGTAATTTGAATTGCACTAAACTGGCATAATGGTGTGCAATAACATTTTGTAATGATACAAGGAGAATTGGTATTATATATTAGGAATACAATAATCTACAAAAAAAGTTGCAAACAAAAATTGATCCCAAAAAAATGTCGTTAGCATCTTTAGTGATATTTACCAATGGCTAAAGACATGGCAAAGCCGCTTTTACCAGGGGACATGTTGTCCACTTGCTCTGCGATCTGAGAGACTAAGCCCATTAGGGAGGTATCAGACTTGAATGGGCAGAGGGATGGCAAACAGCAGCATTGTCCAGTTGACATTTCTCCACAGACTGGAGTAAAACGGACTCCCCTATCAGGTGTTGACCCTGATACTCTTAATTCACATTAAGCCAGCTCTGCCACATCAGAGAAGTCTGCCACCAGGTCATTAGCCCAGGCGCTGTTTGCAAAAATTTGCAGCCAGCCACATGAAAAGAAAACGACTCCCCTTATAGTGTAACCTTTGCCTTTAAGAGCTTTTCCCGTCAGGGCTTAGTCACATTAAAAAAAGAAAAAAAGTCTCTCCATTGGGAGAGGTGTCCGAGCCAGGAAGCAGAACACTGTCCACTGCCCTTTTGGACACACAATGGAAGGTACAGTGCTTGTCCGGCAGGCTTGTGGAAGCTGTGAGAGTGGCGTAGCGTTCAGGTTGTAACGCTAGCCCACAAAGAGGCCAATTGTTAGCAGCCACTGAGGTGATTATATCTCCCCACTCAGAGAGACGAACCTTCCCTGTTAATTCCAGTTTGTGCTAATCCATGCCAGTGCTCGGGCTGACTGCTCAAAGCTGCCTCCAATGTGGAGGGAAGTTCACCACCACTCCATGTACGTTTGTGCCTACCTGCCCAACACCTGTCCTCTGCCCTGACTGAAAATCTAAATGTTATTTGGCAGGTAAAGGAACTCGATCGGAAAAACAGATGGCCTACTTTCTTCCTGGCGAATTGTCAAATATTGTGACCTCATCACTTACTGATGGAGCAAGGACAGACACAGTGTCGCAATCAACATGTTGCATTATTCACTTTGCATATTCTGTTTAACTCTTTGAAACATGGACAAATAAGTAAAAAAATAAAAATAAAAAAAAACATGGAGAAAAAAAAGCGTGAGCAACTTGAAAAGAAATGAACCCAAAACTAGCAAGAAATTAGTAAAGAGAACATTGGAAATGACCTCAAATAGCAAACAAAAACAAAGAAACAAACAAAAGGTTTAAAACAAATAAGGAAAAGTTAAAAAACAAAAGAGGAAAAAAAAAACTAACAAAAAAACCCAACAAACAAAGAAATTACCTGTGAAAACAGGAGCTTAAAATATATGATAATTCTGTTAAATAATTTTACACAAACAGCGATGGCAATTATAAATATACTTATATATTACTTATATAAATATACTCTGGATATATTTTCCTATCTTAAAAAAAAAATCAAAATCGACAAACTTTAATCCATGCTTTGGAAAGAAATCAAACCAATTAGCTCAAGATTCAAAGGTTTAAATACTCGTGAAAGGTTTGAGGTCCATCCGGGTTTGAAAGGGTTAGCCAGAATAGCATCCAGTAACACATAACTTAAACTTTCAGTACGGTACGTATGAGGATAATCTGCAGATTCTTCTGCGTTGCAGTGAGGCACACTGCAGAAAATGTTTTGATGTGGTACTTCTCTGTTTAATGGGCCTTGGTTACTTCAAAGGAAGCTGTTGATCTACTCCCAAGTATCTAGTGCTCCTCCTCACTCACTAAGGCCTGGACTCATTCCAGACGGGATGTTATGTGGATCAGATATGTACAGCCGTAATGACCGTCATTAACCTCAAACACCTGGAGAGCAGCAGAGCCGAGGCTCCGCCGCTGCTCCGCTTTAAGCTGCTGCACAACGGGGCGTATTGTTCTCAAGGGAATGTGATGACAGTTAGACAGGCGGCGGACGGAGCACTACATATGGAGAAATACTATCTCTGTGAGAGGAGCATCAAAGAAGGGGTGAGGGGTGACCAAGGACCCCCATATTATGCATCTGTTGCCATACTGTGCTCCAAACAAGAGCCAGATTCATTAAATATAATGCTAATAGTACATTTCTTTCTACCATATAGAAAACTAGAATTACCGCCTCACAGTTGTATATGCAAACCTGTCAAGTTGCTGTTATAGTTTACAATCATGTTTGTGAAAACATGGATGCCTCACACATATCTTTGCCCCGGCAGCACAGAAGATCCATACAACGAGCACAATTCAAAAGTGTCACTAATTCAGTATCTGACCAAATGTCTCTCCTTCTGTTCCTGATTTATGATGCTGAGTTATGGCCAGGAAAAAGTTTTTGCATAACATTATGATGCCGCAGTAAAGCTGACCTTTGACCTTTTGGATATATAATATCACTTCAGTATTTTATCGTACAAGACATTTGTGTTAACTTCCGTCATAGTAAGTGTTCAAATTCTTGAATTATGGCCAAAAAACTGTTTTGCAAGGTCACAGTGATCTTGATTTTTGACCACCAAATTATAATCAGTTCATTTTCAAGGCCAAGTGGATGTTTGTGCCAAATTTGAATAAATTCTGTGTGTTCTTGATATTTTGCTTTTACAAGAATGAGACTGATTTAAGGTCACTGTGACCTTAACCTTGACCAACAAAATCTAATCATTTCATTGTTGAGTCCAGGTTAACATTTGTGCCAAATTTTAAGAAAGGCATTCATGAAAACATCCATTCATGGCTATAAGCAGGCATAGACACATACAAAGAAACATCTTGTGACGTAATCGTTACACCACACAAATACAGTTCAAATCTAATGTTACAGATATCAACAACCCTCCAATCAAGTTGGATAAATCCTCCATTTGCAGTCTGCATGTACAAGTAAATAAATGTGTTTCTCTGATTCTTTAGAAAACAGAGGCCTGGGAGGCTGAGAAGACTGTGGCAGACATGGAGGAGTACAGCTGGGAGGACAGCCCATCCCAAAAGAACATCTTGCATATGCTAGTGCGCATGAAATTGGCCGGGGAAGGAGAAGGCGAGGAAGTGCGAGAGCAGCTGCTGGGGAGACAAGAGGTGCAGGAGTATAAGGACTCTGTCACGAGGCTGAAGAATGAAGGAGATAACGAGAGTACCATGCTGCAGTACAAAGAGGCTGTCAAGAAAGTGCTCAGTCTGTAATACAACTTAATGTACAAAAGTATTTACATGAAGATGGTGACCAAGAGCAGCAGGGACCTCTAACAGGGTCCACAAAAACACGTTTAAATACTAGTGGCCTCATACCGTTTTGGACTTCATCTACGTACCAATAACACAAACGAGATTACTGCAGATAATTACTGTTGTCTTTTACATGAGGATACTACCATCTTAAGTGTCTCAACTACTGTATTTATTTTCCACAAAGTAATCAGGTGTATGATGTCTTACATACAATAATAAAAGTAAGCGGTTGGTTAATGTTCTGTATTTAAAGTAGTGTGAAATTCATGTGTTTGATGGTTAAAGCTTGTATGTAATGAAATACACATTCAGTCAGTTCCTAGCCCAACTTCAACTTCCATCCCACTGTCGTCACTGTCAGGTCGAGGAGTCGCACCTTCAGTGAAAGGACGCTTTCAGCAGCAGGTTGTTGAAAAGTTCCTCACCTATCTTAAGGAGTTTTGGTCTGCGGTCTGTGCACTTTCAGGTCAGAAGAAACCAAATGCACTGAGGGGATGCGCTGGACTGAAGGAGGGTTAAACACCGAAGGCCACAAGGAAAAACAGTCATCGCACATTGTTGATGATCTTCACAACCACTGAATTGTGGCAGTGTTATTGTCTTTTACGCGCCTATACAGTCTGACTTAAGACCAGCATAGACAGCTGGCCACAGTCTTTGAGGTTTGGCATCAATAGAAATTTAAACTCGTCATACATCAAAGCCCAAAGGACAACATATCGTCTTTCTTAAAGCAAATCACTGCGGCTGAGTTTGGCTTTTTCTATCAAGTTATTGCGTCACAAGTGAAACCAAAGTCATGGCAACTGCGTATTTGGAAATCTCATCAAAGCCACAGAATACCTCTGCATATGTAGTTCAAATATACAGCATTTTAATGTCAATGCATCGGTTGACAGTAACTACATTTTCATATTATCTGCTCAGAATAAAGCAACATCTTTGCTATTAAAATAATCAAGCATTATTTTTTACAAAAATATACAAATTCGGTCGCTTCAATCCTGGATTCCTTTGTTGAAAACATTCATGTAAACAGTTGAGTCAGTTCCATTTTTTTTTTTTTTTCTGGCCCTACTTTGAGGAGTTTTCTCTGACCAGCACATACTTTATCAGACGCATGGAGCCTCTTTTCCCTCTCCACGATGTTCGGTATCGCCCCATCCTCTTCCTCTGACCTCTCCAGCTCACCACCAGCAGAATGGAACAGCAGCAGCTCAGCAGCACTGTGATACAGATGGCCACCGCAACCAGCAAGGTGTGAGCAGCTACATGCCACCCTGGTCCCAAACTCTCTAAGGTGTCCTCCCCGCTGACACCCTGGCCTCCCTCACTGCCTGCAGTGTGGTTCCTTCCCAGGCTGCCCTTGGTGTCATTGGGGGATTGCTTGCTGCTCTCTATACTGCCCATAAAGGCTGTGGAGGGTGGAGGGCTGGTGGCCAACTGAGAGATGGTTGTGGTGGTGTGGTGATGGAGAGGGGATGTGGAGGGCTGTGCAGTCGTGGCAGAAAAGTCAGAAAAGGCAGGAGTGGTTTTGGGATTGTAAAGGCTGAGGATGGTTGCTGCGGTGGATGAAGGAGGTGTTTTGAAGCTGGGTGCAAGAGAAGTGGTGGAGGTGGTCAGGGTTGTTTGTTCATAGTTCCCCGAAGCTAGTGGAGTCTCTGCAGTGGAAGATAAAGCAGCTGTAGTTGTGGGAACTGTTGAAGGCTGACTGGTGCTCTGCAGTGTGGTGATACTGGTACTAGTGATGGTGGTGGTGACAGCAGTGAGGACCCTGCCTGCTGTGGTGGGAGGTTTAACTGTGGGAGATAATGTCAGAGGAGGTGCAGCCGGTGGAAGCGGATGGATGAACTGGCGTTTGTCTGAGGGCAGCGGCTCTGAGGCGTTTCCTCGACTGTAGTAGTGAGGGAACACACGTACATTGGAGGTAAAGTATTTTTCCAAACACCAACAGGTCAGGATCCACGCCTAGGAAGCAAAGACATTTGTTGAGTTATGACTCTCCTGTTTATTGTTGGTTTTCAGTCATGAATAATGTTAATTTTCTAAAATAATTAAATTACTTTACCATAATATACTTACTTATAGGCTACTTAAGTAAAAGTCCTGGAATTAAAAACATACGTAAGTAAAAGTACATCTTTATTTTTTTGCACTACCTTTTTTTTGTAAATAAAATTTCTGCACACTTGTATGATCTGATGAAGGTCTGATAGACTAAAAGCTCATAATATAATCATTATTGTAGTGATGCTTTTTGCGCTTAAGTAGCATTTTATTGTTGTAGATCATTAAGGCAGTGATCATTTTGACCCTTTGAAACCTGAGCAAATTGGCTTGAATTCTTTGTAAACTTCAGAAGAAGGCAATTAACAACTTCTTTGCAAGAAAAAATTGCAAGAAATGAGCACTAAACTTACCTTTATTTACCTGATAATACTGATAATAAGCAACAAAACGCTTAAAAAGAAAGAAAAAAAAACTTTCTTTTATATATATATATATATATATTATATATATATATATATATATATATATATATATATATATATATATTCTTAAATAGATTTTTAAATTTATAATTATAACTTTCAGGTCATTTTCTTGTGACCTATTACTGATATTTTGCTTTGCATTTGGGGGACATTTCTTGTCAAGTTGCTCATTGTATATTTTCCCCATGTTTTAAAAAGAATTCAAACCAATTGTCTTAGGTTTCAGAGGTTCAAATGCTTGTCAAAGGCATCTGAACGCAGCACAATAAAAACTGATGTCTATCCAGGTGTTAATTAAGTACTGAAATTACTGTAGTAAATATTATATGAGATGATCGCATGCTTTCTGTCAAATTTGAATCTGCACAGTAACTAGTACTGTAAGTTAAATATATATTAGATGGAGAAATATGCACAACACTTAACCTATGAAATGCAGGATGGTAGAAGTTTAAAGTTGCAGAAAATGAGAATACAAAAAAGTATCTCAAGTACTACCACTAAATGCACTGCCTACTTTACACAACTCATAGATCTAGATGTGCAATAAAGTGTGTCTGTTCTGGTGAAAACTGAAACATTTTTTGAGAATGTAACAGGCCCTGGATGTAGTCTGTAGGCAGTATAAAAGTGTACTTTGCTTACCCTTTGTGATATTGTACAGAACAACGTTTCCTCTGTGGCTGAGTATGCAGCTCTCCAGGGTCGGGCAGTGCAGGTGGAAGCAGTTCACGTTTTCTTGAGAGGTATCATAATGAAATATGGCCAGATTACAAGAAACTGCGAGAGGAAAGACGATCAGATCAACGCAGAGGATCAGTTGAGGCATAAATTAAGGAAAAGTCAAAAAATGCCATTACATGGTTCAATATTTGTGCGTCATGATTAAGAAGCATTACTCACAGTTTCTGGTTAGGCAACAGGTGCGGCTGCATTTCAGCGCGGTCTCCTCCTGGTAAGACTTGAGAAGTTGTGCTCCTCTCCGCTGAGACTCCTCGATGTCGATAAAAATTCCGGGAAAGCGTCGGATCCAGCAGTTCTTATAATAAGAGGTCGGTGAGCACCTCGACTCAGTGTGGCACACCACACTCAAAACCGTCAGCAAACCCCATGTGACATTCATCGCGCGCAATGTAAATCAGACCATGTTAAATTACAATCTGGACAAAGCGTCGACATATCCGCAGAGCTGATTACTTGGGGTTGACAGGCATGAAGTGGAGTCAGTGGTCTGGTTTTACTGGTGCCGGTAACGGTCCAGGTGTGTCACAGTTACGCACCTGGAGGAGGAGGAGACCCAGCGGTGCGTAAGGCTGAACCACGCCGCTGATAAGCACTGTAGTATAAGAGGCTGCTTTACAGAATTGCAGAATACAGAATTGTGCCAATTACCTCAGAAATGAATAATTTAAAGGATTACTATTGAAAAAAAAGCTATTATACTGATTAAAAAACATTCATTTAGTCATAAGGAATATCACAGGAGTATGCAGGGATGGGCACAAAAGGGAGTTACTAGTGGGCTAAATAAAATCAATCATCAATTGTTTTGATGTACTTTTCAAAACAAATTTTAAGTGTATAAACCATATACAGTTATTGGTATTTTTTTAAATAAAGACTAACTCTTTCCAAAGTCAATCTTTGTAAAGCTTTTTTATGTTCAGTTACTGTATTTGGCTCATTTCCGCAGATTTTTTAAGATACAGTTTATGGTGTTGATTCATTTAAGTACAGGAAGGTGTTCTTGTTATTTTGTCCACCCATGTGTATGTGTATGAGAGCATTTGGGGCCAAAAGAGGCCATTTCTTAAGTCTTAAGAGAAACTTTTTTTCTTTAGACTTTTAGTGTTATTAACATCTAATTCAAAATTCTAGACTGTTGACCCTCTGTAAACATATAGGACAAAGTCTAACTCATTTATTAGTTTGGCCTGTGAATAAGCCCATTGCTGCAGATATTTTTTAATTCAGATTTTACTAAACCACATAGCACTCACTGTAAAGTAAATCTTGCTCTAGTTTTAACAGGAGCCAGACTGTTCTCTCTTTGGAAAAAAGCGAGCTGTCTGTTTCCAGGTCAAACACCCGAGAGTGGATTGCCATAATTGCAGCAATCTGCCTAAATTCTTTCAGTTGGGATTATCAGAATAAACCTTCTGCTCCCTGGGTTGGCTGTTTCTCTCACCTTTGTGAGCTTGTCTCTCTATCACAGTGCCACATTCTCAGTTTACACCTGGGAGTTGCAAGTTGAGAAAGTAGCCTACCATTTTATGGAGTGCATTGTTGGATACAGCATTAAAGGAAACTATTCTATAGAGATGGTTTGAAATTTGAAAAAAAAAAAAAAAGAGCAGACAGCATACATGCATTTAATCAACATTAGCTGACACAAGAAATTACTTTTCTACTGGTGCCAAATTACATATGGGTTAATGTTTTTCAAAAAAAGATATTTTCTCATTTGTAACAAAAATATTTTACAAAATGCTAACAAGTCATTGACATATCCCAACAGACGGATGTGAGTATAACAACTTAGAGACTGACCAGTGAAGTATTTGACCTTTGCCTCAGTTGGATTTTCTTTCTGAAAGTAGTGGTGGATGATATATCATATGGGATTAGAAAGACATTGCAGGTAGTGGCCTCCAAGCAAGAGTGTATATGTCATATATGTTAAACTGAGATAACTAGTCTGAGTATCACAGCATTACCACCCAAAAAGTTTCACCATCATAAATTGCTAAGTTTCTGTGGACAGGGAAAGAGTAATAATGTCTCAGCACCACCAGATGGCAGTGAGCACCATTAAACACTAGCTAAGCCACAGTTCCATACAACAATAGTTTAAAATGTATATTATACTTACTCTGTTAATTTTGACTTCAAGATATCAATCAAAAATTTCAAAATTTGTATAGATGTGCATAAATCAAACTGTGAATTTGAAATGACACTGCCAACCAAACTTTACAAAGAGAAAGCAACATATTTTTACATTTTTACAAACTGGCTGAAATGCTTGGTAGACTCAGTGATCAGTACATTGATAGATTTGTAATCAACTATTTTTGTAATTTATCAATTAATTGTTTTAGTAGTTTTACAAGTACAAATGTTAAGCATTTTCTTGCGTCTACCTCTTAAATCATCTTTGCCTTTTTTATAGTAAATTGAATACTTTTGGGTATTTGGACTGTGTAAAAAAAAAAAAAAAATCAATCTGAAGATCCAGGAACTTACAATTAAGATTTTTTTTTCTTTTTTACTTTTCTTGACATTGTATATTCTAACAATTTAACAAAAACGATTGACACATTAATCAGTACTGAAAATACCAAGATGCAGCTCTAGATTCTTACCTTTTTGATGTCTGATGTCTCCTTCTGGTTGTAGCACCACCATGCACAATTAGATTACATTTTTTGCAGCTGCAAACAGATCCTCCACTTCCTTTAAGCATTGCATTCTGGGAAGTGGCCATTAACAGGAAACTCAAAAATCAAGCAGATTTAAAATGCATAATTACATCTTTGAATATACTAACTTTTGTAACCTCTTTTAAAAAACTGTTTAGAATAAGTATATAGTATAAAATCAGAACAAAGCCAACATGATTTAAAGACAAACCCTGCACATAATGTACAATATATATACTGATATGAGTATGCCACATATCGCAGTCAACTGACCAGAATGCAAAAAAAAAAAGAAAAAAAAAAAAAGTCAGCAACAGAGGAGTTCTGTAAAACACCTGTATTTTCATCTGACACTTCAGGGCAAGTTACAGTTACAGTCAACCTCTGTAATCAGCTTACAGATCTAAATCTGGTTCAAGTTAGCAGTGTTGTTATGTGCCTTTTGTTGA
This sequence comes from Plectropomus leopardus, assembly GCF_008729295.1. Classification (NCBI taxonomy): domain Eukaryota; kingdom Metazoa; phylum Chordata; class Actinopteri; order Perciformes; family Serranidae; genus Plectropomus; species Plectropomus leopardus. The sequence continues at coordinate 11,205,115 of NC_056473.1, read as the reverse complement.
AGTCAGATCATTTTCAATCAAAAACAGTGAGACAATACAAGACACATTTAACATATAACATCAAACAAAGTGAATACAATAGCTCTTTTAAATCACTTTTAGCCTCTTATCTTCTTAGCTCTGTGTAGAGGAGATGGATGTGGCACTGTACATAATTACTCAAATAACACAAACGATTGGCACCAAAAACAGTGATATCTTATGGATGTGCAAAGGGGGGATTCTCAGTCTACTTTTATTATCTTTCCCCATTGTTATTTATATTTAAGTCACTAGGTGGCACCCTGAGGCAGCTAAAGTCCTCCTCAAACATCCCCTGCACATGCATGTGTGTAAAAGAATCTAAATCAAAAACAAGCACTAGTAAAATGAGATGAAAAACACCACCAATGACAACTTTCTCATGCAGGTCTTGTTGGCTAGGTTTGGCTCCTTTGGTATAGAGACCACAGTGTATCATGGTCCTCTTCTCTTTTTTTCACACAAAGGCTGTTTCCGGTTCCACAATCCCAAATCCACCTCTTCCTCAGCAGTAGTAGTGTTCCTGGGCATGCTGACAGAGCCGGTGTTTCTCTGGGCTTCTGACCGTGTTGTATGGTTTCAGCTTTGAGCTTACGGAGGAAGTAGTCATTGAGTTGCTACAATGGGTCTAGAGCAGGTAAGTTCCAGCTGTGTCAGTCTTTGACTAGCCTGTAAATATGATGCTGTGCGCCGTGCTCGCTGGTGGACACCTCGAAGACGTAGGCTATGCACAGGAGGGTTTCCAGTGTGTCCCTGTTAGTAACCACCTGTGGACAAACACAGAAGGTCCTGCTCAGTCAAACTGTAGAGAATAAAGCCTAAGATGCTTGGTTACCCATATTTTTACTAATAATATTGAATTTGTTCACATTCTTCCAGTTTGTAGAGAAGTGTGCTTTGTAAAGCATAGGAGCCTTTTGGATTTATAAACTAATGAAACCATAGTTATGAATGTTATATACAATTTCTACCCATAGACAACACTAAATTTGAGGGGGGCATATAGGATATATAGGAAAAGACTGCTGCAGACAATCCGGCTTCCAATAAAAACCTCCTGTATCTTGAGTTATCAAAGAAAAAAGTTGAGCATACATTACCAAGTTGCTCGGCTAACAACACGGCTCTGACATGCTAAGTAGCATCAGAGATACACTGATTTATTTATTTTTTTTTTTTTTACCAGTGTACATGACCAGGATCAGTTCTTTTGGAGAGAAGAGACCTCTACAGATAATCCAGCTCATGTTAAAAACCTCCTGAACATCAGGATCCAGAATAAGGTGAACACACATTAAGTTATCAGAGAAAACAGGTGCACACACATAGGCAGGCGCTGGGCAAATGATCCGTCTGCAACATGCTAAAGAGTGTAGAAGAAATACTTATTTATAATGAGTTTTTACCAGTTTTAATCGCATGGTCTGTTTGTTTCGGTTGTTTGGTTTGTTCTCTGCAGACGTTTCAGCTGGTTGTTTAGACGTCACTAAATCTCCCTAAATCTTACAGATTGCTCCTTTGAACAATTATTGTATGATCGTACTTTGAAATCTTCATTGACTATATGTATGTTTGTATGTATGTATGTATGTATGTATGTATATGACCATCCTGTGCTTTATGAATTTGACGATGACAAATTCATAATTACGACTTAAGTAACGCTGATACAGTAGGTAGAAATATCTAATCTTATCTATGTGACATAATATCACACAACTAATGATCATGAATAATAAATGACAAATTATCTCTCTGTTCAACATGTTCTGTTATTATACGTGTAAGATTCAGTTGTATCTGCAGACACAGGAGATACAATACAACAAGCACAAAGCAAGCAGATAACTTTATCAATTCGGTATGTGTTGCATTGAACACAGCACTTGTTACATGAGGCATATCGATTCCATTGTCCTCAGCCTTGCAATGTGGAATCTGTGAGTGCACCCATCTGTTGTCTGTGTATGTGTGTGTGTGTCTGTGCACATCTGTTTAGGAGCTGTTCATGGTTAATACGAGCTAAATCAGCCCATTGAGAAACCTAATGACATGCTGCCATGTAGTCGTCAGTGTGGGCTCAATATGGTCATTGTCCCATGGCCGATAGGAATGCAGCCGCCAATGGAAGGGACACCAATGTCTTTGAACCCTGGTGTTGAGGACCACTTTGTTGCTATGGTGATACACTCTACTCTATTCACTTCCCTCACTGTGTCCGCTCTCTGAGGAGCACACCAGCTCATTCAGAAAAGTCCAACTTACAGTTGAGTGGACAAAATGTTTCAACTCTGCAAGAAACCATAAAAAGTGTTATTCATAGGCAGGGAGAAATCGCTAACAGCTGTTAATGGTCTGCCAAGGTTACTCATAGGAAATATCACAGCCCAACCATTTTCATTAAGAGACCAAACAGTTTTCCTGTTTCCCACCCTTTACGACAGTAGGATGCCTGCATTTCGCACTCTAAAACTGAACTAAAGTATGCATATTGAGCATCCATGTGCCCCTTTGAGCTTCATTGCGTCAGAATATGAATGGGACATTGAGCGTGTTTCAGTGTATCAAGGCGTTGCAGACAATGATTCTCATCCAAAAGCATTTAAATGCTTCATCCACACGTATAAGGGTATGTTTCAAAACAGGGTTTTTTCTCCTTTTATCTAAAAAATTCCTGACCACACCAGCACTGTTATGATCTTAGTCCAGATTAACACAAAAAACCCACAATATACGCGCTGAGAAGAGCATGCCAAACCAAACTATGTTGACCAAACAGAAGCAGACCCAGAGGAAATTTGCTGGACTTTGAAGCCAAATTGACACAGCGGCCAAACCATGTGACTACATCTGCCAGGTTCGTCACGAGATGCCATGGGGCCCAAAAATACTTTTTCTCAGAAGAGCAACACAATCAAAAAAATTCATCCTCATTCAAGTTAGTGGAGGGAAAAAACGAAAGTAGCCGCCTTGGCTGGTGAAGTTTGCAGCTCAGCCAGCAAAATCTATGGTGCTCTTGCTCTATGGATTCAAAGATACGGATCATTTTACACCCGAGAAGTCAAACTTTTCTGGCTGTGTGTGCCACTGAGCAACTTTCATATGAATGAATGGGGGTTCGCTTCCAATGATGACTCCAGCTCTCTTTACACATCCATGATCACAAGCCTGAAAAACAAGAGGAATATTGTACCAGATGTCTACCTGGAGTAGTGGTCTCCTTAGCACATTATGTCACCTCTATTGCTCAATATAGAAGAAGAGTAAGTGTACAGGGCTTTTGCAGGCAAGGACATAGCCTGTGTACATGGGGCGCCCACTCCACCAGGTGAGTTACTGTGTGCCCCACATAGCCTACGTATAATTTCATGACCGGTTATGGCCAAATTTCAGGCTAAGTGAGTGAAAGTAAAACAGTTTATTGATTTCTGATGCCACCTTTTGGTATTTCTATTCAATGCTTTACTCGTGCCATAATAATGTGAAGGTTTCTCAGTGTATATATCTTAATTCGGGGGCTTTTCCAAGAAAATATGATAAATGTGATCACTTACGATTAAATCATTATAAACACTAACTACCCTGCCACATGCTAAAGTCTCCATTCCAGTGATGCCCAAGCACCATCTAATCACAATCCTACAGGTCTTAACTCGTGAAATGGGTCTTCAGATGCTCAAGGTCGCCCCTGTTTAAAAGGTGTCTTGTTTCAGCACATAGCCCCTGCAAAACCACAATTTGTTGTTTTTATACTTTGGTGTTTGTACAGGTTAAACAAACCAACATCTTAACAAGAGAGCTTCAGAGATGCTGGTAGGTGGATTTTTTTAACTTTAGACAGGCAAGGGAAGGTATTTTACACTAAGCTAAGCTTACCAACTCTAGCTCCATATTTTGCTAGTTGGTTTGAGGTCTAACTCTCAGCAATAAGAATAAGTCTGTTTTCCAAACCAGCTCAACATTATTTCAATATTAAGAAGAATATCTGATTTGACAATACTAGAAGCACAATATCCATACAAACAGACATACAGGCTCCCAGGCTCTATACACACAAGTACAGTCTGTCCCAGTTACCTGTAGGATAGTGAAGTTCTCCAGTACACTGTTCATCATGTACTTCTCTGGCAGGTGTTTAAGCTTGTGGATGAAGTTGATCATGTATTCACATAAAGGGGAACGGTGAATTCGAAACACGTAGCGCCCATTCTCAAAACGTGCATACTCCGTCTAGGGAAAACAGATACACTATAAAAGCATACAGTCCAATATATGAGAACATATACCATGTGTTACAAGAATTTAAAATACATTAAAGGCTGAAATGTGAAATCTATTGTAAAAACAAAGGGGATACATATTCCACTGGAGCTCGATTGGATGCATTAGATGTGAACATCTATGTGATAAGCTGTAATATGTGTAACATAATATGCCTAATGCAGCATATGGCATGCCAGATATGACAATAAACATATTTTCTCGTGACAACAGTAATCAAATGATGAAGCCATTAAATATCGTCATGTGGTCTACCGAGGCAGATGGTTGTACCTTGGGATGTGTGTGTATGTGTTTATATTGTACAATCTATCAGCAGCAGGTGGGGGCAGGGCCACTATTGTGTCTAGTTAACGGGAAGCATAACAGTTAGTCATGCTGGGGAGATTCGTTAATCACGTCAGTTTCCTGACCACAGATCAGTGGTAATTGACTGGAATCCATCTCCACCAGTAGCAATCCCTCCTCTGGATGATAATAGTGGTTTTTTGACACACTCATGACCTCTTAATGTTGAAATATCACTCAGCTATTAAGCAATCAGTGATGCAAACCTCTTGAACTGTAGCCACATATACTGCTAACTGTTGATAAATGTAGGAACTGTGCTATCCCAAACCAAATGCAAAGCACACAAAGTCAGGTTTTAAAAGAAAAAACAACCTGAAATGGAGATGAATGCTATTTATTGCATAGACCACAGACTGGTCACTCTACCTTCAATAGCAATAGCAATATAATAAAAGAATTAAATGTGCTGTGTTCATTTCTGCATCTGTAATACCAGTAGGTTAATTATATTTAAAATAAAATAAATAAAAAATAAAAGGGATTCTGAAGTGATTCTTAATAATATGAGAATTTTAATCCTTTAGGTTCAATAAAAGACATCTGGAAGAGCTGTCAAGCCAAGAATTATGTATGCTCTATTGGTCCAAAAATAAGTGGAGATGCAAAGACAGAGTTAGTTTTTCAATTTCCACAAAGGTGAGCATCAAGCCCCTCATAAGACAAACAAAATACATAGACACAGGTCGGATCAATTAATAGGTCACCTGATCTTATTGCCCCCCTTTAGACTTGTTCATTCATAGGAACACTCTTTTACGTATCCTTTTTTACCCAAAAAGTAGAGATCTGCAAAAAACTGATTTTGGTAAAGCAACGTGAAGTAAATAGGGCGCCATCTTGGAACACAGTATCCAGTTCTCTTAGTATATTTATGATACACAGACGAGCTCAGCCAATTGAATGATAATGGCTGCCTCTACCAAATCTTAAAGTGACTTAAATCTTTCAACCCCCAGAGGTCGGTGCAGCTTTTCCATTCATCCAAAATCTACTGTGGGATGACTTTTACCCAGGAAAAAAAAAGAGCAAACAATTAAAAGATGACATAGATGACCACATCTGTATTTTCACTGGGAGATTCTCTCATCTGGACTATGATGGCTATATGGTTGTAGCTCACTGTAAAAGTCGGAGAGACAAAACTGGAATTCCAAAAAATATTAAGAATGTCTGTTCTGTCTTCTGTAACAATTTTGCCCCTCAAAGATCAGATAAAGTCATTGTATAAGATTCTGCCATGCCCTGAAATGCTGATGCACTTTGGCTGCAAACACATGTAGGACTGCTATAAGGTTTGATTTCTTCTCAGCATCAGACATTATGAGAAAAGGTTGGAGAGCTTAGAAATTAGTAATGTTTATGTTTCATAATAAATACAGGGTAGGTGTCTGACTACCAGCACACTCTAGATTTAGTTAACAAACAAACCTCCCCCCCGTGTATCCTTACCTCCACTTTCTCCACCACCTGCTTGCCAAATGAGCAGACTTTGGTGGATGAGGTGATAATCATGTTCTCAGAGCTCTCATACTGACTGGAAACACCATAGAAGAAGCTGCTGTCATCCTGCAGGTTTACACTAAGGTCTGCCTACAAGGAAGAAAAAAAAAGATAACATGTCAGGATCAACCCATAACAATACACACCTCATTTCTAACCCAAGAGGAACTGTTGGTAGTGTGTGTTCATGTATGAAGATTTGCAGCCTTTCTTTGACTGGAAACATGTGTGCTACACTACACACTACCCTGCTCCACACTAAGCATCTAAAACCTTGAGGATACACAGCACTAGATCCATAATCTATAACAAAATATCAGCGTCTACTTTTCTGCTCTCTGGTACAGATCTCAAGGAACATGTGTGTCAGTCTGACAAAGACACATCAGCGTGTGTTACGGCTCAACAAAGCTTGAGTGTGATTCTCTGTAAAGCCGAGAGGCATCCACTGGCCAGAACCTTGGTGACCCAGTATAACCCTGTCAAATCCAGCCTCAAGATTCCCAAGATGCTGTTTCTCTGTGACTGCTGGCCACGTTCATTAGAACAACATACAGAGCCGATGTAGTCTTTTTGAGTCTCCTGAAAAAAAAAAAAAGCCAATGTGGAATTGCCAAAGACAGCAGTTCCTCAAATGAGGCTGGCTCCATATGGAAGTCATGTTAAAATACCCAACTTCAGAGCAGAAATAAACATGTAACTGCCTGGTACAAACAACAGTTTTGGTCTCTATAACTATTTTCAACATTTGTGACAAATGACAATTTTTTATATAACTCACCCACCTACATTAAGGGCTTAAAGCTATGCATATTTGAGGGCAGGGCTGCTTGTGTGACAGGCAGTCTGTGAGGTGTTGCTACAATGTATGAGTCAGATCCACCCCTCGCTCCTCCACAGCTACACCCTCTTATACAATTCTAGTCACTCCTGGCTCCAAAAAACCAAGATGGTGACAGCTGAAATGCCAAGCGTTAGGCTTCACAATGGCAGTCTACAAATCAATGGGTGATGTCATGTTAGCTACATTTTTGCGAAAAGGAAACAAAGAAATTATTGTTTTGTTATAGGTTTCCTTGTAACAACTGATACTAATCGAATATCAGACATTTGTGTACTCAACTTGTTAAAAATATGACGTCACAAATTCTATTTAAAAACAGTCAAGCCATTCATCGTCGTGTGGATGCAGATTCACCTATCTCTGATCCTCCCACTAGTATGAGTTTGATCGAGGCAGGCGTAATCTGATTTTGGATCAGACTGAGGTGTAGTCTCGTCCGTCAGACAGCTGGGCTGTTTTACCTTTTCCCCTGTCGGGCTCTTGTCTCCTAATGGGCCATTGAGACACCGCTCAGCCTCCTCTCATCTCTTCATCGCCCCGTTCATCTTCATCCCTGGCTCATGTAATTCCTCTATTTGTCTTCATCCCTGGGGCCTAGTGACCCTCCCCGAACCGCCATTCCCTGCTTCCCTAACAGCCTGCGAGGGAATTCATCCAATTACAATCAGCAGCGTGCAATTGGCTGATTAGATCACGGTGGGCAGGCTGGCTGTGTAACAATTTAGCAGAGCCAGCTCAAATCGGATTCCCTCGGCACTTCAAAGGCGTGAGACAATCCGTTAGGACAGGGCCACGGGCGCTGAAAGGGTGAGAAGGAAGGTGGGGAGCGGGGCAGGGCAACCAGCGGCCGACAGGGGGGTTTGCTGGAAATTCAATCTAGAATGCCATAGCTTTGGAGGTGGGCCAGTCGCCTGTCACCGTCACCATGCCAACCTTCGCCTCAGCACACCCCCAAGTCATGACCTACCACGTGGCTGCGCCACTGCGGCTACATCATATCAGCTCTTCTCTTCTTTTATGACAGCGTAAATAAAGTTATTGTATTTTCAGATGCGTCGAGGATTTCATTTTGCTTATTTTCATGGCCAAGAGCGTTTTTCCTCAGTATGGGCGTCGAAATGCCCAGCCGTTTTGTAGCATTTCTGTGTTTTGTCATGGATGCCTTGAGAATTGGACGATCCCCTTGGGATACAATAAGACGAACAGACTGAGAGGGACAGTGTTATGAGCTTGTTTTCCTCTAGCAGGAGTTGCATATGTCATAACTGTTGACTCAACTGGGCTGACATGAATCAAGAGAGTAATATTTCATTGATGAATGACTTGTTGCTTACAAGCTTCTCCTGCTATCTCTATCTCATGTGTCCCTATTTCTATCTTTTGCTGTTTATTACTGCCTTGCCCCCTTTTTTCTTTATGATATACGATGGCGCTACTCATCCCCTCCTTCCTCTCAGCTCTGAATTAAATGCCATGGCTTGACCAGCTGCTCTTTTTAAGGACCAGAGAAGACTCCTTCCAAAATGGTGTCACTCACCAATGTCTTTTATCTCTCCACAGTAAATAATGTGGCAGTCAAACATGTGAGAAGGGTAATGTCATATATACAAAGACATCTGGTGGCATAAGATTGCAAGGCGGCACTCTGAACTTGACATTCAGTCTCTGGCACCCCAAACCGCAGCAGTTAAAGTTATATTACACATCTGCTTCACAAGTCACCAGTGGCTTCCACGCAACACATTTCTGACAAAGTGGATCAGAGGATGATGGCAGTCATGTTTCACAATGTTTTGTGGTGGTAGTAGTGATGATGGTTTGACATTCTTCCCTGCAACGGCATTAAGGGCCTCCGCCACCAGCAGCTCCAGACTTGCACCACAAAGGATCCAGACAACTTCTGAAGGTTACAAACATCCTACAGCTGTATCCCATAACGTCTTCAGATCTGCAAATTTTACTGGTGGACTTTAAGAGTCTTTAAGAGTCTTTAAGACTTTAAGTCTAAAGGTAATCCACTATGGGAAAGGCAGCTCCTCAACATTGTGTATCACACTGAAGGTGCAGGTGCATGTTGATCAGATCAACAAAGCAAGACAGAAATTGTTCTCTGTGGTTTTCTCTAGTGCCAACAGCTCTTCCCTTGGATCGGATGTGTGTGGGTCACCTGGTATGCACAACAGCTCTGTCGTACATGACTCAGGTGCCACTGAAACAGCCCTGCCAGTCCCCCAGTATTGAAGAGGGAGGTTATTGTAGACACAGAGCATGACAGGTATGATGGCTAACCTAGGACAACCTCTCATGGCTCTCGTGACAGCACATGTCCTTTATAGTTCAAAACATGAGTTTATTTAGGCACAGCAAGGTTCAGGTCTGGGAAGTCTAAACTCCTCCCAAAGGAAAGAGAAAAATTTTAATTCTTCACTGTGTATATACTGGCAGGCATGGGTGGATTGTGCGACCATAGGCCCTGGGCACAATAATGCTAAAGGCCCAACCACTACTCCCAAATTACACACACTTTATGACTGTTTTTTGTCATTGTTACTGTTGCTGTTTTGTGTCTCTATGCATATTTTTGTGGTTTTGTGGTAATTTTTGGTGTGATAATTTTGTGTGTGGTCATTTTGTGTCGCCTTGAGGTTATTTGGCCCCTTTTTATTTTGAGCCTCTTCGCAGTTCCTTTGCATGTCTTCAATCTATTTTGCCCTTTGTAATCTTTTTGAGTCTCATGATTGGTATGGGTTAATTTGGGTGACATCGTTAAGGCCAGGGGAGGCCCTGACACTTTGGGCCCTTGGGCCCGCGCCCAGTAGGCCCATTCGGTAATCCATCCATGCTGGAAAATCTCCAGCATAGATGGTTCCAGAGACTATACATTGTCTCTTTTAAGTAATCAGAAATAACTATGGCAGAATTAGCAGCTTGTTGAATAGAAGGTCCTTGGAAAAGATTTGTGCAGCCTTGCTGTAGTCAACACTCTGTCCATCCATCCAATTCTACCTGCTGTTTGATGTGTTTGGGATAAATTTAGTATGAGAGAGATGCTGTTTACTGTTGCTGCCCCATCAATTAGGAACAGAAGAAACATAGATGAGAAATTGTTTGTTATGGGCAGGTCATATTGCCCAAATATATGCTTTGTATTTAGACAGTAGATATTTGAAATATGTATTTATTTTATGATATTATATGTTTTAATGGTTATTTTTGCTGTGTGCAAAAAGGTCAAAATTGTATATTTTAGTTTAAATTGGCAAACTTCCATTATTACCTTACCATTTTTCTTATCTGTTATGCTGCAAGACAAGAATTTTAAGGACAGAGATGACTAAACTGTAAGAGTCACTGAATAAAGATTAGACCTTTTAAACCAAAAGCAAAGGTTGTGGACACATTTTTTGAACTACACTTAACAAACAAAATCTAATGTATGAACACTTAGTATACTTTCCTTCTTAAGTCAAATTTAATTGTATGCAAAATTTTTATTTTACTTTTTTTGTCCTCCTTTAGTTATAACTGGTCATTATTCCACTGTGTGTGCATTGCAATCACTTGGCAATCAAATAGTGTGGCAGCTAAGGTGTTGTCTGTTTCCTTGTATTTTCTGTCAATGATGCTTTAACTTCTTCTTTGCTGAGCAAAGGGGCTAAGTATTCGTATCCCAGACATTAATATCATAAATTCTCCAACTAAGTGCTTCATATACCAGTAAGTATTTAAGCAACTCTATAAATATACTGAGTCTGTGCATAAATTCTAGTTAGTTCAGTGATTTTCTGACATACTTTGTGATAACACGACTTCACTTTCCCAGTACACTGATTTGAACAAGTTTCAAAGTAAATGCATTTCCAATCTGTCTCAAGTTATGCTTAACTCTGACCTCTGCTGTAAAACTAACATGCCCACATCATAAAAAGTAGCAAAATGTCTGAATGAATTGCTGTTAAGAGTCACTTTAATAAAGAGTGAATGTAAAGGGAGGTGCCCTGAGATAAAGAAGAGCGTGGGTTTGAAAGTATGTACATGTTGTGCGTGATACAAATACCAAAGGTCTTGTCCTGAAGTAAGGCAAGGTGGCCAGATCAGCAAAGAACAAAATGGACGTGTCAAATTACACCATTGTACTCCCCTTCTGTCTCTGATCTTATTTATGATCATTTTCAGTTTCCTCCACCTGTCGTCATTTCTTAACCTGCAGCTTAAGTTGACTTTGTCATCATGCTCTACTCTCTCATCTCTCTCAGTGTGTAATGGTGAGCTGGGGGGGGGTTATGTGTTTGTCTGTGTGTGTGTGCGTGTGTTTTGGGTGGGCTTATCTATAAATAAGTATATGAGGGGGGGGGTGAGTTCGGACTCAGTCTAATAGCGCCGAGACAGGTGCCTGGGCTCACATTTCCCCTAGTGAAAGATCAGGCCTGCCACTCTCCCCCAAGGCTGCTGTCACACACAATCACACACACACACACACATATATACAAATACACCCACGCCTGATGCATGCTGCACAGCAATGCCTTCTTTGCCGGCATATAAACCACCAGTCGGGTCAAGGGAGCAATGACTTTCCATTCATTCTGGCTTTAAAGCGCACTTAAGTTGCTTTAACTCCAATGCTTAAGCTATCTCAACACAGTTAACACCGCTAGGCCATTAACAGCCAACAGGTGCTACAAAACATTAACAAGAGCATTCACTGTACTCTCACTTCACCTTCATGACTTGGGGAGGATTACATGCTCTGATGATGTATGAAAAATATCATAAACAGAGTATCAGACTAAGTTTTACCTTTATAAAGAAGGGTTTTAGTTGAAATTAACTGAAATTAAATCAAGCTGATTTGAGACATACTGGAGATTAGTGAAAGTTAAATATATTAAATACTGCACAAAAATGTTTTACCCAGAACTTGACGAGAAAGAAAGCGTTGTGTGGCCCTTTGTCAAACAGCTCCTTTAGGCCTCCTTTCTTCTCTGGGAACTTGTCATAGATCTGTCTGATGTCCACAGACTCCAGATAGGCATCGCTGTAGCTCGGGTTGGACTGGCCAATGTGCACAAACAGGTGCTTGTTGAACTGCAGGGACAAAAGTGCATAACAGGAGATGAACAGAGCCAAAAAATGACAAGTGTATCCCATCACCTGTCTCAGGCACCCTACCCTTTTCCGCCCATTAGCACCATTCATGATCATGTGTTGTGCTGGTGTGCGCTTTCTTTAGGCTATGTTAATTAAAATTTTCTTGTGGTCTTTGCGGTTTTCTGCCATACCCTTGTAAACCAAAACCCCAAAGTATTAAACAAAGATATACAGTCTTTCTCAAGACATGTGTGGCATCTCCGTCTTGGATCTTCTGTTAACTCATGTTACTTCTTGGTAGTATTGTTGCTAGCTATTGTTTCATTGTATAGTGCACCTTGTTTTCTGTGTATAAGGTAAAAAATATTTGATTCTTTACTTTTGAATATTTGAATCACTGCTCACATTAACTAGGTTCTCCATCTGTTTTATTTCAAACAGCTCTGTACCAAAGCCAAAGTATTTTTCCCCTAAAAAGCAATTCAGCTTGCCTGGATCCCAACCTATGAATCCAACCTCTCCACTAAGTTCAAGCTGACTAATTTGTCCTTGCATTGTGACATCAAACAGTGGTTTCCCAGTTGAAATAAAAAAAACAACCAATCAGCAGGGGACTAATGCTGTTGACAAGCTGTTAATAAGAAGTACACAGGAACCTTTGAGGGGTAAAAATAACAATGGCAAACGCTATAGACAAGATAGACGCTGCTATAAAGGCTGTTCTAAATCGGCATGTCTCCTCAATATTGGTCAACATCATAGTTTGTGTTACTTTGCTTCAGTCCACTCTCTAAGGCCTATAGAAAAAAAAATCACCTCCCACAGTTGTCATAAGTCTTGAAATTAGCTATAGAGACCAAAAAACGTTTTTTTTTTGTTTGTTTGTGTTTTTTTGCACCAGGCTGTAAACATAATTATTAACTGTGAAGTTTGTTTTTTTAACATGGGGGTCTATGAGGATTTATCTTGTTTTGGAGCCAGCCTCAAGTGGCCATTCAATGAAATGCATTTTTTGGCACTTCCGCATTGGCCTCATTTTTCAGCCTCAGTGGTTGTCGCTTGTGTAAAATAGGGTGTAAAGAGTTAACAACTTCGATATCAGGTATCTATCTAGCAACAAGGGTTTAGAAAAGTAAAATAATTCCTTAACGATGAACAAACTGAAGTATACAATGTTAATAAGCAATAGAGAGTTACAAGACAGTCATCAAGTGATATAAAAGTTATTGCTTGAATGAATTTTTTTTGCCAGGAGAAGGCATGAAAGCCCTGCATTGTATGAAATCCCCTTTTGCAGATGGTTTACAGTTTTGAGAAAATGAATCCAAGAAAATAGTGAAAAAAGCCAAAAATCTGAGTGAGTTTCTGCTCTGATGCACCTGTCAATAAGACTTCCTAGTGGGCAAGAGCTGTTGTATTTGAGCATAAATAGATAAACTAAATTAGCTTTTGTGTGGGTAGTGAAAGCCCTTTTGTAGAACAGAAAAAACAACGTTATCTCCTGTCTTGTCTACTCACATTCTCTGGGTCCTGAGGTTGCTCCAGGAAGGCGGAGAACTCCAGCATTCGCAGCTTGGAGCTGGCAATACTTCTACCCTGCCAAGGAGGGGCACCGGGAGACATTGACAGCCCTGCTGTGCTTTCATAACCTGCAGACAAGAGGGCAGTGAGTGCGTGAAGTGTGCGCTTTAAGTGCAACAATGTAAAAGCCTACAAAGAAAATGCAGCAATACTGCAGCTATTTCTCTGAGCTTTGTGCGAGCTCTTCATCAGCAGCCGGGTTGTCTCATCATCATCGCTGGCATGAGAGCCCTCTGTCAACACAGCAGGGTGGAGAAAGAGCACCCACCTGTTATAGGGGTCGGGCCGGACGCTTGCATGGCGTAACTCTGCTGGGAGAAGGGCTTAATGCTGCAGAGACGAGACAGACAAGAGAGGGAGAGGCATGTTATGCACTGTCCAGCCTCATGACCCCATCTCACATACTAATTGGACTGCCTGACCCCTTAAGACGCAGGGGGCAGAGTGGTATGCTGAATGTCAGACAGCTGAAGACTTTTCTTTGTAATTGTGCTGATATGTTTTAATTTGTTCTGTGATTTAGTCCCTGACTGAAATTTATCTGATGGTTATTGAGCTGATCACATGAGAAATGACTGATGGCTACTGTAGCACTACAGAGAAGGAAAAGAACAATGGCTACTCACTCTTCATGACCTCCTGGCTGTCCTGGAAGTGCCCCATGCCAAAACTGGAAAGAAAAGAAGTGGATACTTTACACACCTCCACCTTGACAGTAATTACCACATATTATTCTGCTTTTCAAAACAGAAGCACAGAGCTGAGAGGTCTTTCTTATAAAAAAAGAAATAAAGCTTAAATGTGTCTTATCAAAAAGATGAACCAAGTAACGAATCAAATATGTAATACTCAGAAAAACTGAATTTCCAAAGAGGAACAACAGTGTTAAGGAAATCTTAGGTCTTAGGGAAATAATGGATACCTACTAGTATGTAGGGGTTATGAAAATACTGTTAAATGGCCTCAACTGGCAAACCAAAGACTCTTAAATGAAGTTAAAATAAATGTGTCTCCTGCTCAGCCTTTTGGGATAATCTGAATAAGATGATGTAGGGGACATTGGTCAGGGACTCACCCCACCAGTAGTGGGGTAAGCCGGCCTAGACAGGCCCTGGAGAGCCATCTTGTTCTGGAAAGCCGTGGGTGAGATGATCTGCGCTGAGGACATGGTGGCCATACTCTGCAGGGCCTTGTCTTTGGCAGCCTGGTCCTGTGGAGATGGACAGAGGGGCGAGACAAACAGTTACGCAAAAGGGTGAGCACTCATCAGACACCATTTAAGTCGGCGCCCCACTTTACCGGTAACACAAGCAGAGCCCTAAATAGGGAAATGAAGGCCAGCTTGCATCATCGGTGAATCCCTGCCAGACAGAGAGCTGGAGAGAAGGTGATATTACCGTGAAGGGCCTCTGGGTCAAGAGTTAAGTTTATTGCTTTGGCAGTGGCAAGCTGGTGATGACAACTAGCTTCTGCTAGAGGTCATTCTGGAAGACTAAGCAGGCAATGCGGTGATATTCTAATAATGCATCTAAATCGCTAAATGCCATGGAGTTTAAAATAGCAAGATAGCTTCAAATTGTCTTTCCTGGGCTATACTGTAAAGTGATATGCCCGTTGTTTTTGAATCCACTCCTTCAGCAGTTTCTAAACCACAGAGGACTACAAGCACTTGCAGCCCAGCCCTAATGGGCAAGGCCACACGGTGCATTCTTCTTCCCAGAACTGGCTAACACAAGGGCATAGCTGAAATATGGGGGGTACATGTGGTAGGGATCTCAGTTACACCAAAGACGCATTTAAAAGGGCCGGTCACAGGGGCCAACCCTGTGACCGCTGCCGGGCCCTGCCAACTGAACCCTCATGGCTGCCGTCCAAGGTGAGGGAATAGTCCTGTTGCCTGCTGTGGCTGTGGGTACGCGGGCCTACGTGGTTGAGAAATGTAAACTGAGAAAGTACTGGGGGGACAGGGATGTGTAAGCTCTAAGCTTACCACACAGGAAAACTTTTATTGAAGTACACTTATTGAATTTAATACCTGGAAGGAACAATGCAGGGATTAATTTGTTTTCTGACAATTGTGTTTGATTCATCTTGTTCATAATTGTGCAAACTCAGCCTCAGGCCTCCTGAAATATGTTCACATTTCATCGAAATGTGTCAGCATCCCATTTAAAACTTGCATCAATTAGAGGGTGCAATTAAAATACCAATCGTTTGTGTCTTTGTGTTGATGGGATGTGAAATCATGGCAGGCAGGGGCCATTGATGTTGACATACCTTTAACAAATAATGAAACTTCATTACAAGAGGGAATAATATAGGGTAATAATGTTTTCCCCCTCTTGTCATCTGCTGCTGCTCAACTTGATTCAACTCACATAGAAAAAAATGCAACATATTAATCACATCCTTAACTCAGCTATGACTAATTTCTTCTCTGAGGGTGACCACAGGCAAATTCGTGCAGTAGGATTCAGACACACAGAGACTTGCATTTATTGATTTGATTAAATTCACATATCCTTACCATATTTTTTTTCTCAAAAGTGCATTAAAAAAGACCATCACTGTTAAATCATTTTATTGAGTGAATATAAAAGAGCAGAAAGAAGTTGACTCACGTAGCGTACCTTCAGCTTCACCTGGATCTCTCTGGCCTTTCGTCGAGCGAGAACCTGGATGTGACTAGATACCTGAGAAAAAGACAACAGACAACACAGCAGTCAAGTGTGACATCTCTCTGGCTAGTGTTTAATGCTGTTGCCTCACAGTAACAATGTCCTGGTTTCGGTCCTCACGGTTTCCCACGCATTCATTTATTTGTGGCAGCTCACAGTGATTTAAACAATTGCTGTTACATCTATTTTTTGGAGCTGGACCATTCATTAGGAGCGCTATTTGAATATAAATATTGTCTGGTTACTTACTGCACTACAATAGCAGAGTGCAGAGTGTACTCTGGGCACAGACGGAGTAGCAGAATGGCAGGCACAGTGAAAATGAAGCTTTATTGTTCATTGACCTGGGTCTTAAAGCTTTCACTGGCCTCCACAGCAGCTGCTCTGCTCATCCATCGAGCTGATCAGCTCTGACTTGATTGAAAGATTAATTATCCACCCCACGACTCAAACTCTTTCAACTGCTGTTAAAAAAATAAAAAACATGGCCCTGCAAACCCCCCTTTATTATTTGCTATTAACTTTTTAAGCCATGTGTTCACATGGATTCCTCCAGATGCTTCTATTTCATTCCACAGTCCAGATACATGCAGGTAAATTTAAGACTCTTAATCGGCTAAAGTTGTGAGGTTGTGAGCACATCTGGGTGACAGCCTGAGCACACCTGATTCTCAACCAAAGGCACGCTGGCACCAAGTGACCACGCACAGGATGAGTGGGTTTACTACTGCTGGACCAGCAGGTGTCCCTCTATCCCTCCATCCTGTACTATCATCTATCTCTGATCCCTCACTGCCCCCTTCCTCCCCTCATCTCCACTCATCTCTTTTCATCCTCGCACTGAGTCTGCCAGATGACTTAGCAGGGACCCTTTCTCTCCACATCCATCACTGGCCATACATCAGACCTTCCATATCAGATGCCGTAGTGAGGATAGAGTTCCAAATCCCTCGTCCGTCCCGCCTCAGTCTCCTATCCAGATCACCATATTCCCCAGCTTCTTTCCTCTTCTAACAAGCACCAGATCCATGAGGTGGTGAAGAAACAACACCGACACATGATCCTATAGCATCTGTGCATTGGGCCCTGGCCCTAAATCAATCGTCATCTCCAGCCCTCCAAGTAGGAGGGAGTGAGAAATTGAGGGGGGGTTACCCAGCATGTTGGGACTTCACTCAACGGAGAGGACTTTTTCTGGAGGGGTTCAAAAATAGGGGCTGCTTCAAATGGCATTTGCAGAGAACGTACCTGCTTCCTGGTCCGCGTCTTCCCTGTGCGGAGTTTGATGTACCGTGCAATCAACTCGTTTCGTCCTGTGAGGGACCCGAAAACATCATTTTAGTATTTAACATAATTTTGTACTGCAGTTGTCCTTCAAATTTGTATAGACTTTAAAGAGTAGGGAAAGAACATTAAAGTTCATTATTAAAAGGATAAGGAGATAAAAATGGCACAACATGCATTACTGTATCTTCCATTGGTCTTATAGATATTTACAATGAATGTTAAAAAGTGACAATTAATAGGGGAAAGACTACTGATCCTTAGTTTTTAAGTTAGAGAAAAACATACGTGTTGGAAAAGTAAGAGTGAGTTTATTGTATGTTATGTATCTGTACAGCCAGGCTGTTTTCATGCACTGTCCATATGTATATCTATGAAAAGTAATGCACCGGAATTCGTGTATAACCCACATAAGTAATATAAAAAGTGGAAGTTCACATAAGGACATAGGTTGGGGTGATGAATTAGTCAAAAAACATAGGTCTTTCTTCAACGAGACCAGTGTTTATGTCTGGTGGAATCAAGTGAATTTCAGTTATTTTATGGTTGTCATGTTTCTTTTCCTAAAACTAACCCACATAACTCTACATTGAGTACTTAACGTGATGAAACCATTTGTTGGGCATTAATCTTTTAGACATCATACAATCCATTGTATGAGGGTACTGTGGCGTGTTTATTTACTTATTATATATATACATGTACATATATATGTTTACATACATATAGACACACACACACACACACACGCACACGCACACACGTATATATATTTTTTATAAACGTTTCCTGGCTGATTGAGTGAACATATATTCACGTCACATTATAAATGCCGATGGATGAATTAAGTCCAAAGTCCAATGTCATCTCTCTATGCTTAAAAAGGCCTTTTGTTATCAATATATATGTATACTTTATCTGCTTTATCCCACCATCTCCCCTAACCTAAATAATAAATAAATGGAAAAACTTAAGAAAGCCTGATCATCTGGTTTGTTGCACTTGATCTGAAAGTGAGGGACTAATGAGGCGCATGTTCTTGGTGTGAGGGGATTAAAATGTTTACTGAGGCTGACTATTAACTTATCATCTGTGAGCCTGCTCTGCACGTCTGTGGGAGGAATGATGAAATGTATACGCACTGTATATTTCTGTCCACATATTTATCCAAATACTTGTGTACTGCAGTCACTGTATAATTAGGTAAATTAACTGCTCAAAATATGTTTGTATTCATGTCTGTGTGTGCACATATTTGGAAGAGTTTGCATGCATGCATGTAAAGATGACATACAAACACACGTGCCCAAAGCAAGAGTCAAGGCTGTCGAATGTGTCAACGCTGAAAACTGCAAGTGTAAGTATATCCTTATGTATATACATCTGTCTGTGTGAGAGCTTGCAGCAGCCTGACCCCTTGAGCGTACACTGAGTTCGCATCTCTACTGTGACCGTGTGTCTGTGTGCTGCCGCTGCTGACAGACAGGTCACATTGGCAGAGCAGGTGGAGGCTGCAGCCATGCGATCCTCAGACCGGACTCAGGTCAGACACACTACAGGCCAGTGACCAAAGGGGGCCCAGTCTGGTGAGGCAGCCAGGCAGCTGGTGTGTGTGTCAATGTTTATGGAATATGCCTTTACGCCCGCAGTAAATCTTGTGCTCGTTCCCCCCCATCCAGAGTCTCCAGTTACAGCGGAGGGCAACAGTCATGTGGCTTCTTTCACCCTCTTCTTTGGAACCTCTAGTTTAATGACTAAGATTAATAAAACATGCATAACCATGTATTCACAATTATATATATGCTTTTTATGTAGTGTAGCTCAGGAAAAAGAAGTTTTTGTTGTTGAGAATGCAGTGTTGAATGGCAATGATGTGACTTGGGTGGACTGCCATGCAAGTCCATGCACTGTGAGATGGACTGTATAAAAGCTAGCAGCTGTATTACAAAAAATACACACACATTTAAAGGTCCAGTGTGCAAGATTTAAGGAGATATATTGGCAGAAGTGAAATATAACGTAATAAGTATGTTTTCTTTGGTGTACAATCACCTTAGAATAAGAATTGTGATGTGTTACCTCAGAATGAGCCATTTTCACATCAGCAGGAAGAGAGCTCTGCAGATAATTAGGCTCCCAGGCAAGTCCTCCTCAACCATAAAAACTAACGGAATTCTGACTGGGAGAGTTTCAGCTGGTTGTAATCTGCAATCTTCACCACTAGATGCCATTAAATCCCCCTAAATTTCACACACTGGACCTTAGAATGAAGTAATTTCTTGGACAAAAATGTAATACTTTTTCTGCTTGCAGCTTCTCAAATATGACTGCCTGTCTTTGTTTTACATAATTATCAATTGAACATCTTTGGGTTTTAGACTGTTGGTTTGATGAAACAAGCAATTCAAATAAGTCCCACTGTGCTCTGGAACATTGTTGTGGGCATTTGTTACAATACTTTGGAAATTTTTGGACATTTGGTAGACATAATTAATAATTAATAGATTCATCATAAATGTAAATAACCTTTTATAGAGAATAGCCCATTTATAAACAGGTAAGGGAGAACACAGAGAAACACGCCAAAGATCGGTTACAGAGTGCATCACACAACTCTTGCACTCAAAGGAGATTCCTCATGCCCACTCACACACACACATCAAACACACACACACAGTCATATAAGAGTTTGCACCACCTCTTAAACACGGTCATTTTTCCCTTGGCACCACATCCCCATGTGAATTAACACACAGATCAGTCACGACACACAACCTGATACAAACCCGTCAGATTTTCCCTTACATAGCGACGCTTGGGTCAGACCTCACACTGAATCTTACTCTGGCCAATCAAGTGACCCCAAACGGAGAGGCAAGGAAACCTGAAGCTTGGCCGAACGCCCAACAGAGATTTCGTCAGCCAATAAAAGTGATCAGATTTTGCGCGGAATCTAAAACACCGTTTCTCTCGGTGCTCATGTGCACCGCAGTTTGCACAGACGCTAATTTCTACTTAATGCTTTTTGAAAGCATTTGAGTTTTGTTGCTAAGCCATTAAAGAAACAATTTCAGCTGTCAGTTTGTGTACCCAGCAGGGGGAAATCTATCAGCCAGCAGTCTGCCTCCATAAACTGTGAGGTACAACTTTTCAAGGCTGAACAGAAAACTTCAGATGGATTTCACAAGTAAAATGCATGTGATCTCTATAAACACTGAGGATGATCAGCATGATTTTTTGGGTTACTTAGTTATTATGCATGAGCTTTACTTTTATATTTTGTTCATACTCTAAGTTGTGTTTTGGATGAGATTTTTTAAAAATATTAAATGATCATCTTAAGTGATACTTTGCCAATTTTCAACCAACTTTGTATGATAACAGTTTGGGTAGTATGTGTAAATGAACTGTGGTAAAACTCAAAACAAAATGTATCCACTGATTTAAATAAGTCTTTTCACTGAGTAAGTCTATGGGAAAATGTCTTTTTAGGTCCAATGTCACCATTTAATGGACTTGAAAGTTGTAATTCCACTGTTTGGCCACCGCTAAAATTGGCTTCAGAGCCTGGTGCACTTCCTGGTGACCTGGTTGCTCAAACTACAAATTATACTTTCTCATTTTTGTATACCTGCTGCCACCATGGACACGAGCATAGAAGAGTATAGAAGTAGATTGAGAGATAGACCTGCCTCTCTCTCTCTGTCGTTCACCCAGACCGAACTGAGGTCAAACAGTAAAAACTAAGTGCTGCACTGCCTTTTTCTCACGGATTTTTTTTAACAAATATTTTGGCTTACTGTTTAACCATAATACAAAATTGTTTATGCCAGCTGGCTGCCATATTGGTTTCGGATGGGCAACTAGCATTACATCATATACCGGGGGAGCATTTATTGGTCCAGTGCAGCTCAGCACATCCTGGTAGGCTAGGGTTTTTACCTCTTGAGCAAAAGCAAATGCCTCAGACCTTTTCTCTATTTTCTCTGGTCATGTGCCGCCAATTCCAAGTATTTAGTATTTATGTCTTTCTGCTGCATAGACAGTCTAGTTTTATGAAAAGACCATATTACCTGCAGAGAAATATTTGCAATTTGCAGAATAGCTCTTGGTTTTGTAGTTTGGGCTACCATTTCCATTGTACAAAAAGAAAATACTGACATGGAAAGCAATATCGATACTGAGTGAATTATCCTCATCAAAAAGTAAATTGTATCACACTTTCATTTAACATTTCCTATGTAAAAACATTATCCAACTGTCATTACAATATATAGTGAGGTACAATTGTTCACATTATACAGCAGAGTCATACTATCTATGAATAAACAAATGAACTAGTGCTAGTTTGGAGAGAAAAAGAGGAGAAAGAGGTTGATCTGAGTCCTTGTAAAGTTCCAAGCCCCTGAAATACACACACACACACACACACACACACACACACACACACACACATCTATATACACAACCATATTACCCAACTGTAGAACTGCCTTTGTGTGAAGCTTTTGTGGACTAAACCCCTGTCTCAAATGCCGTCTACTCCAGTTTATACACACAAACGCACACACAGACATAGACATAAACTCACACACACACTTCAGCCTGAGTCGCGGCATTCATTCCGTCTCAATCTTATTTTCTTTTCAGGGCTGTAACTCCTCAACCGTTTAGTGTTTATCGGGAGGTGCACTCGCCAGCCGATTGTTTGAGCCCCTAAATGCATATTTCTTTAATTCCCAAAGGATTAAGAAAGTGTTCCACATTTCCTCGCAATCAAAACTCTTGAAAAGACGAACAGAGAGCTTTGTCAAAGTCCTCGCAGTACTTGACCTCAAATGAACATTAGGTTGCCTCTATCGAGTTCCTCACGTTACAGCAATGAGTTCTTCCAGTTGGCAGCAATTTATCTGCAGGAAACTTCACTCTGTGTACAGTGAGATGTACATTGTGTATCCAATCCAATAGGGATTTTCAAAGTAGTTGACACAGATGCATGAGCATGCCTTCACAGATGAATAAAAACGTTCATGAATTCAGAAAAGCCAACCATCTATTCACTTTTGGTAGCCAGACACATTTTAAACTTTTGAAGCCTTTCCTTGGCCTAAACTTGATCAACCTGAAAGCCACAATATTTAGCAAGTACAACCAGGAAATAAAAGCTGTTTAAGTTCTTCTGTGAAAATGCAAACATGTCTCACAGTCTAAGCAATAAAAAAAAACTTTTTTGTTTTCTACATTTAAATTAAAAAAGTGTTTCTTCCCAGGAAAAATGATTAAAAACAAATTTTCTATCAGCAACGAAACAAAGGACAAACTACTTTATCAATAGGATGGTATCCCCATTCAAATTTATACAGGTATGTATTGCAAGCATGTAAACAGCTTCATTAATGGGTTGTCAAATAGGCTTCGCTTCATGGTCTCGTATCAGATGCCCTGCCACTCCTAGTGCAAGTGCTTGGGGAAGGGCCCCAGCAAAAATACCCTCCAACACACCCATGAGATCAGAGAGGGGACTCAGTCACACAGCGATGAGATCATGATATCCAATGGGAGTAGCACAGACAGGGAGTTTGTGCCAGCCAAGGCTGCAGGAAAGTCAGTAGGAACATTATACCATCACCCACTGGTCCACAGTTTGATGTTGTTTATCACACTGCCTGCAGTCACGGACTTGTCTCGGGGAAATCTGATTCTGGAAACATTTCTTAAGGGCATTAAAAGTGACTGACCGCAGCCATAGCGTTGTCGGAGTGATCCAGAGTTCAGGGGATTGTGCAACCTTGAAAACATCATAATTTCTAGTTTCTAGGAAATACTTTTGTTGCTTGTAGATGTTGGAACTATATATGTATCATAAGAACTAAGTTTGGTAAAGCCGGCCAGCAATTTATCATAGCGGCATAGGCAGGACTACACAAAAAGCACTTTTTTATACAGGACACACTCAAAAACAAACAAAAACTTCACCCATTAAATTTTTATTTTGTAATTAAAACTAAAATTTTCTAAGATTGTACGCAACTGAGAATTATGCCAGTCAAACTGGATTTGGCTGTTCAATATGAATATTCATTTTGATTTCCATACAAAGTTTTAAAGTCTGAGCAGAATATTCAGTGTGACAGCTGCATTCATGTAAAAGCTAATGGTGCTAATGGCTATATCTTTACATAGCAAATAGTGAATGCTGCTGTATTATTACTCTGAATGTTGCATACAGAACCTTTGAGACCCTCTGAGAATAATGAACCGTGGAAAGTTCATTTTGTTGCATATCAAAAAAACCTTTCATTTGTTTGATAAAGAATGAGCTATTACTTCAGTCACATCTGAATACGCTTGTACCTCAGGAAAAAACTAAGTATGCTGGAATCAATCAAAAACATCAAAACGTACTGAAGTTTTAATTACTGGAGCCGTGATGATCCAAAAAGGCTTTAAAATCAATGTTTAACAATTTTCCTTCTGGCTGTCCTCTCCTCCTCCTCAGGCCTGTTGGTGGAGGTCAGAGAGAGGTGGACGGGGTTAGTGAAGGCGGTCTATAGTATCCCTTCCAAAGTCAACCCCTGGGCCTGGCTGGTCGTAAATCTGCCCTTCCCCAATGGAGCTGCGGTCATCACTGGCCTGGTCTGATCTCTCTCTCTCTCTCTCTCTCTCTCTCTGTGTGTGTGTGTGTCTCTCTCTCTCTCTCTCTCTCTGTGTGTGTCTCTCTCTCTCTCTCTCTGTGTGTCTCTCTCTCTCTCTCTCTTTCTCTCTGTGTGTGTGTGTGTGTCTCTCTCTCTCCATCTCAGCCCCGTGCATTCCTGACATTCCTATATACTGACTGGTCTGCACTGAGTAGCCCTGCATCTGCTGCTCCGACATCAGCCCATGTCCTGTTTGTGTGTGTACAACATCTCCTATGCACATAAATTCACCTTATGGACAACCATATATCACAGGGAGTGATCACTTCATAATCATATTCCACAATTTAAAAAATTTTAAATTACACCTTCAATAATGTTATTAACTACTGTATAGTTCTAATTTAATTTTAAAAGAAATTACCCCTTATAATAAAGCCATCAGAATAGAAGAACACTTCCTTGCCATTGTACTTGAGCTACAATTTTTACACAGCTTAAATTATAATTATTTTTGGTCACTGCGTACATTTGTGCTTGTATGTCTTACAAACTGCCATCCTGTCTGAAGACACATCTGCCAGCCATACGTTTCCCTCAACAGCACATATGTCCCACTGTTTCTGCTCTGGAAAACAAAGGTCACATTTAGGCTGCAGGAATGTCTTGGCTGGGTGTTATTTCCCCTCCGAAAGAGCTCACTGAGCTCTGAAAAGACCTCTAACAAGCCTCCATGACTCAAGCACTGTGACAGTATGGAGCCAGAGATGCAACAACTCTGCTGATCCAACATGAAGACAGTCATGGTAATCAGAGACTGGATTTTTTTTTTTTTTTTTAAACTGATAACTGGCATCAATACATTATTTTCTGTATTCATATTTCATCCAGTTCTGATGCACTGATAAATAAATTGAACTGTTGTTTGTTTTTGTTGTTGTTTTTAATCAAAAATCCATAAATAGAGATTCATTCCCTTCTCTCAGTATATGCTATAAACCTGACTGTGTAAATATAAAAATATGAAACCTGCATATTAAATAATGTGGAAAAACACCGAGCAGTTTGGAAGTGCTGCCTGTGGTGAGCTGCCATGCAATGGCCATGGAAAGCTGCAGTGTCTGCTCTGAGTTGCAGCCATATAAATCTGCTGTGACATGCGGCCAAACTAAAAGTTGGGGTTAGTTTAGCAGAAAAAAAATAATTATTGTAACGAGCAGCACTGTACTGCTGACTGGTGTATTTCTGGCATAAGGAAAATGCTTTAACTCACCATGATAAGATGTGTGGAAGCGTGACACAACACAAGCAGTAGACACTCATATTGAGGTCATTCTTACTTTCAAATATTAACTCTTTAATATTATTATTAATGTATTCTTATGTACTCTTTTCAAAGAATGTTAATGTCAAGTTATTTTTCCACAAAATGTAAGTAATTTTGAATTCATGCAGATTTTATCTTTCAGACTTTCAACGTCACAAATAAAGGAGGCCACAAACTAACCCACTTTATTCAAGAGATTTAAATTTCCAATGATTTTTTGAAAGTTTCCCAGAAGTAATTTGGTACTAACTATAGCCTACAATCAATAAAATAGAGAGAGTGTTCAGTTGGTGCACTTCCAATCATTTATTTGTTTAAATTCAATTAGGTGCCCGGTTAGTGTAACTTTAGACTTTTAGTCAGTGCACAGTAGGTCAGCTGCTGAAAATACAAAAATGTGAAATTCTTCTACAGGAAAACAATTCAGCACATCGGTATGTATTGTTTCAATCTTTCATTAAAAAAGAAATTAGAAATGTATTGGAGCAGTTACTTCACAAAAATTCCCCCACAAATCCAAAACTGATTTTAAAGTAAAATCATTAAAAGCAAAAATCTCAGCACTTGGTCTCTATTTCTACTAAAATTAGTACTAAAATACTTTACGCAGTTTTTATAGGTAACTACAAAAATAAGAATAAAAAATCTGGAAATTATTAGCAAACAGGGGATTCTCCTATTCATTTAGCAACCGATTGCATTGCTGTCTGAGCCAAAGCTGAATGTTTGCACTTGATTTCTGACAAAGTATAGTATTTCTAGGAGAGTAAATTTATCAGATGTCATGTTATATTAACACAACCTGCCACGAGTGTCTTCGCAGTTACAGAGATTTATGTGGAGGTAGTTATCGCAAGGCTCAACGTATTTTAATCCCATAGACAGATCAACAGATGCCCAACCCGTTTGTATCTTTCTACCACCTTACTGATCCGAGATGTCGAGGTAAAGTGACAGTGACATCTCTGTTACATGGCTGTCACTGCTCACCATGTCCTATTGGTTACACCCTGAGATTTAGGGAAGAGAGGTACAGACAGAAAGAGAGTCACTGAGATGGATGGAGCATGGAACAGGAGATTCCCAGGAGTCCATCGTCAGCAGGGGGGGGGGTTTCCCTCGAATACCCTCCACAGAGCATCAAATCCCAGGAGATCCTGGTCGTCGGCATGAGGACTATATGATGGGAGGTTCAGGTTCAT
Organism: Plectropomus leopardus; assembly: GCF_008729295.1. Classification (NCBI taxonomy): domain Eukaryota; kingdom Metazoa; phylum Chordata; class Actinopteri; order Perciformes; family Serranidae; genus Plectropomus; species Plectropomus leopardus. The sequence goes on along the minus strand of NC_056473.1, from coordinate 11,178,320 downwards.
CCAGAGGCTCATGTAAGGCTCAGATGTCCCCCACAAGTGTAAAATAAGCCACTTGTCTGCCATACTAATGAAAGAAAAGATATGCTGGAAGGCACAAATATAAAATGATGCACAAGGCATCATGACTATTTCCAGTCTTTGCAGTGTGTTCAAGTGCAACTTTTTTGCCAAAATACAGGCGATGTAAGGGGGCATAACAGTCAGCCTTTGTTGCCAGTAGTGCTTTCATGTCACTTTGATTTTACTGGGCTTTACTACAGCAGTCCTGAAATAAATCCTACCTCCATGAAAGTTTTAATATTCAGCACAATATCCACTATACAGTTATACAGAGGTGTTGATTCAACTTTATAATCAACAAAAAAATGGTAATAAGACAAACTTCTGTCCCTAGCACTTTCACCCACAATGACTTCCACATAATGCATAAGTGAACCTCCTCAGGCAGAGAGCTGGGGCATCGTTACAAAGGAAAACCACTTGAAAACACACTCCTCTCAGGCTTCTTTAAAGGTCAACAGGTCAAGGTCACTAGTGAATCTCTCACTTTACTGCCAAAGCTTGAACCCAGACGAGGACTCACCGTTTCTTTCCATTGAACTTAACATTACATTCTTTAATGAAAACCACTTAAGACGAAAACATATTTGTATCTCCCGACAAAAACCGACAATGGGGTTGACATGTTGCACAAGCGAAGCTTTGTGGAGGCATGATTGTGGGTATTCTTTGTTCTGCACTAAGAGAAAAATAAGCCACTACTGAGCAAAACATTGTTGACTTTTCACTGCACTAAAACAAGTATTGCTTTTTTTAACAGGAAGCAGGACCCTTCAAAATGTGAGAAAATTGCTCCTCTAACAGATGTTAGGAAATCAAGTGTGACGAAACCAAACAGCTGCATGTGATGCAATATTTAATGCTGCAAAATAAAAATTAGTCCAAAGACATCATAAAGTAGGATTACGACTGCAAAAGCAGCACATAAATTAATATAGCAGTTATATGGCACTAACTAAAGAGGGTAGATAATCATATTTCCAGTGCCACATTCTTTTAGTGAGAGCTGTCAGCACACTGGTTTCCACTGCACTACAAGTTTAGGACTGTTTTTCCATTATTGCAGCATGAGGCCTTCGGTCAGACCACAGGGCACGTCTCTCGCTGAGAGCCACACAAGGCAGGAAATGTTTTCCTTGGCAGATGCATGTCGAATTACCGCCGGAGCACATAACCGCCACAATATCCGTGACACCGTCCCTAATAAGCGAGCTAATAGGTCTGTTGAGTAATGGGCGCGAGGGCCAGCGCTATGCACGGCATTATGGGAAATAAATGTGATGAATGTACGTGGAATATGGGCTAAAAAACATTCCATTCAATTGAGGAATTTACAATGGATAGAAGCACACATTCCCTCTGTTTCGCTGCTCAGAGACTCAATATCATATTGTTTAGCAAAGAATGGCATTCATTCCTCAGAGGGGAATTCAACCTAAAATTCAGAGTATGTCGCTCACAGCCAACAGATAGTTTGCTGGAAGTTTGTTTTGTCTATGTATCCATATTTAGTCCACGCAATAAGACTAAATATCTCTAAAACCATCAAGTCATCGCCTCACCATTTCACGTATGCCTTTAAAGATATTCTCAGTTGATATTTGATTAAGATACCTGATTTAAGACCACCCATCAGCGCTTTAACAACATTAACAACACTAAAGACCTTCAAAGTGGTTTTGCATTGATTGTGGTTGCTTGAATGACTTGAGTTGTTGGCCACTTGTGACCCCGGGGATGGTGATAAAAGGGGAGGACAGGGGAGCTGCAGGGGCTGCAAGGGAAGGGCTGGTGGCGCTGTTATGGGGGCATAGTGGGTCACGCACAAGCTCAGTGTTGCCTCAATTCTCAAGTCATAAATCTGGATTTGCCGCAAGGCTGTCAGGTTGAACTCAGGGAGCAGCTGGAGGTGAACTGAAGGGCAGACGGACCAACTGAAAGACTGACAGGAGGGAGAAGAGGTTGTTCAGAAAGGACAAAGTGTGACATGGAGTCTGAAACCAAGAGATATGGGGGAGGTAAATCACAGAAATAGCAGGGAGCAACCTCTACCTTTCTCACTCCAAAACACACACACACACACACACACACACACACACACACACACACACTGGGGACAGGTGTGTGATAGTTCTGCTACGCCCCGAGGCCATCCAAGACACCACTGCCCACCTTGGTGTTTATTTGTCCACCCGTCCTCCTCCCCTCCAGGCGCTCAAAGGGTAAACGTCTATTCTGGTTTAGGGTTACAGGCGAGCTGCCTTGAACCCCCGGGCTCCCAAGCGCACATGCCATTCCTGGCGGGCCAACGCGCTCCCTGGCGCGCATCACCTGCCCCTGACCCCCACAGGGAGGAAGGGGCACCTCAGTGCCTGCCTTGCCAAACCCCCACCTTCACCAACACCTTTCCTCATCCAGCCCCCCCATCCCCATGACACAGAATGAGCCACCTGCCCCATTCTCCCCTGCCCGCCTCCAACTATTATTACAGGCTTTATAAGGGTTTAAGCGTTGATCAGAGGATGGCCATGACCTCAATAGGTGGCTAAGCTAAGCTAGGCAAAGCCAACAGTTAAAGGAGCTGTCTGGCACAGTGACAAAACAAGGCGATGACAGAGGCTGTCTGATAGCGCCGCTACCACCGTCCGCCCGTTTTCCACCAAGCAGATCCACTATCAAACGGTCAGGGCAGGAGGACGACACATGATGGCCGAGCCATCTGTTCCTAAACATCTTTCAGCAAGGTGTCGTAGAAGAATGTCACCTCACCTTTCCAACACCTGCTTGACACAGACATTACCCAAAGATTCAACAAGGGAAGACCTGAAGTCATGCTGCTGCTCCAAACCTCAAGTCATTATTTAAGGTTTAAATAAAAGGCAAAACCATCTCAAGAATCAATGATATATGGCTGAATAGCATGAACAATGTGATATCTGGTCAGGCTGCAGTTAGTGTGGAAAACCCCAACAAAATATCTGACAGATTACACGAGGCAACAACACACAAAGTTAGCACCCATGCCATTTAATAGGAGGGAAGTAAAAGTTATCCCCTGTTCCTGTGAACCCGTTTGGGGTAAGGGATTTGGAGCTAATTCTGGTAACAGGAATACTGTAAACTGCCCTCCACTATCACTGCCAGAAATACAATGGGGACAAAGGTCTGGCCCAAACATCTCACTGCATGTTCATGAGGCTGACTGTCGCAGTTTAATGCTTTACTCTTCACTGTTTTGTCATTGTTATAGATCTGGAAGAGTTGGACAGAAATGCAGCTTTGCTTTATGAGATAAAGACATTTTCCTGAGTTTATTGTTTTAATTTTCAGTCAATATCATAGCTTTTGATTTAGGAACAAATCAAGGTCTGCATAAGAGGCAGGTTGTGTATGTATGTGTAGAAGAATGAGTGATTCGAGTGTGTGCGCCATCACACTGTACACTATGGGACCAAGTGGAGCTGACAGCTGTACAGGAAACAGGAGTGATGTGAAACATGAACACGAAGGAGTGGTGGTGAACGGGTGTGTGTGTGGGAGAGAGTATGTGAAACAAATTGTCTGTCCACATGAAATGCAGTTTACAGTGAGAAGTGTGCGGAAGCAAACATTTGTCTGTTCTCGTTTCACAATGCTGCAGATGTGTTGTGGGTTTATATACAGCAGACAGTGTTTGTATGACGAGAGGTTCAAAGCCTGATGTCCATCTAAAATTAATGTGAATCTTTATCAACTTTTTATCCACAAGATAGTGAAATCTCAACCCCCACAGTGATGTTTTTCCACTGCTTTAGAAGTAGCAGGACGGGCTATTTATCACCATTTCTTCACACTCAACGAGCTGGTTAAAGAGGAAAATACTCTTGGTTATGTAGCCAATGATGACAGGCTTTAGTATTTCCATTAAGTAATTCTACAGTAAATACATTGGGTAGGGATGGGAATCGAGATCCGGTTCCGAATTCCTCGATTCATCGTAATCATATGCCTCAAAGCTTTTCAATTCATTTTTATTAATACCTGCATGTTTTTGTGCAACGCAAAATAGTGATGTCAAAATGATGTCTACATTGCTGGAAACTTGCAAGACTAATACGGCAGAGAGGGAGAAACAATCCAAAGCTTCATTTCACACAAAAACAGATGACAACAGCTCTGCTTGTATGTCTTTCCAAAAGAGACAGAAAGAAGGGCATGACATTGCCTGCTGATTTAAGTTATATATACTATGTAAAAATTCAACAGTACATTTTTTTGTATTTAGCAACTGTTAAGATGTATAATTTGTGGCTGATTTCATTATGTTGTACCATTAATATAACTGGTACAACAAAATGAGTGAGAGCTTATTAAGAACATTTGACTATGCTGCACTTTGTTAACAAACTCTTATTACAGTATGGCTCTGGTCTTCTCATAACAGTCTGCAAATCACTGTTCTTTTTTGGAACAGATTTTCCTCCATCAGGGGAAGTAAAATAAAAGTGAATGTCGCAACATGCCATTTTTTTAAATTTATGAAATTAATTAATTTATCCTCCTCAGCTGGATCTTCTAATTACGGTTGGGTTGCATTGATTTTACCGCAAAAATTTGCAATTCTCTTTTGTGGTTTGTCCAGGCCAAAACTGTGATTAATTAAAAAAACAATAACTATAAACAATATACTAAAAGATTTCATCATTCCAGATCCTGCCTGAGTTGTTTTGACTATTAGGGCACAACTAATGCATAAAGATTCCTTCACAGCACTGTTTTGCAAGTCACATTTAAGTTTCAGGTTTTGGCTTTTCTGAGTCAAGTCCTAAGTATGTACCAGTATGTCTCATGTAAAGTCTAGGTCCTAGAATTTGTGGTTTCAGTCCCGACAAGTCAATATGCACCCCTCACCAAATTTAATGCCATTTCAAAACTTTTAAACTGAGTTAGTGTGGTAAATAATAAATGCCCTTTAAGCTTTACGACATTTAAAACAAAATAATTAGCACACTAGGACATAATCAAAATTATTTGTAATGTCTCAGCTGAATGTTTTGCATGCCTCAGTCCCGTTAAGGTTTTGAGTTTATCATCCCATTCAAGAAGAACAAGGTGCATGACAGTAAAACGACAGGGGTGGGCGTACCGTACATCTTGCCCTCATCAGAGAGGATGATCTTCCTGCGGCCACAGGGTGGGTAGATGGCCAGGGCCTCCTGGAAGCTCTGCTCAATGTCCGGGCTCCACACGCCCTCCGCATCATTCTCCAGGGGTTTGTCGAGCGCATCCCCCAGCTCGTCACTCCCACCCCTAGGGGAGGGAGCCGGCACCCACTCTGCAGACGTGGTGGGACGACGGAAAGGGGACCACGGAGCAGAGGGTGGAGGGTCTGGGTCGAGGGAGATGATGGGAGAAAGGGAGAGACCAGTAGGCCTGCCTGAACGAAATCCACAGATGTGATGATAATGATGATGGTCAGGATGAGGCAGCGCAGTGCTGGGAAAACAAGAAAAGTATGGCAATTAACATGATGCTGCGTAAAGAGAAGTTTCTCAAATGCAGATTTATTCAGGAAAAATTTTACAAGGATTTCATGGGTTCCTCCTGTTAGGCTGCTGGGTTACTCATTGCTATGTAGAAAACAAATACAACATTTTTTGTTAATTATCGGACAAGGACGTTACTGATGCACACTGAGTATGCTTGTAAATGTTTTAGTTTGACAAGTAATAATATAAATAAGTCATGTATAAGTCAGTTGATATTGTGTACTGACATACTGAGAAGACCTGCAAGGATTATTTGATTGACAGGAAGTTAATGAGGAAGTATTTTAATAATCCAGCGATTGCAAAAAAAGCCAAACATTTTTTGGATTTGGATAAGACATATCATTTGAAGATGTTACTTTGGGCTCCGGTAAACTTACACAGAGCATATGCCACAATTTTCCGACATTTTATTGACAATTACTTTTCCTGTGCTAATAGTCAGAAATAAATAACTACTGATATATATTTTAAATTGACAGACCCATATGAATCACAAAAAAATGTGAACTATTCAGGAATGCAAAAAACAGCTCTTCACTCCTTCAAACTGCTCACTATGTTTGTTTTGAGATTCTCTGATAGAGTTTGACAGGGTATCAAAACATCAAGGGACCTAAAATTTGAAGACAATGTAATCCTTCAACATTATATTAAGACATGAACGACACTAAAATCTAACTTACAACAAGGTTGAGGTGGTTTCAGTGCTGGGAAATATGTCAGTATTTTATTGATATTGTGAAATGAGACTAAATATGGTCTTAGATTTTGGATATGATAATTCAGTTACTGTTTTCTTTTTCCTAGTTTTCAAGGCTGTGTTACAGTAAAATAATGCAATTTTCTAAACTCACTAGACTGCTCTAGCTGTGTGCCTTTACCCACCTTGTCATAATATTCACATTACTGATGATTATTTATCAAAAATCACATTGTTTACATTTTTTGTGAAAGCACCAATGGTCAACCCTAAAACATCATAGCAATATCAACAGAGGTATTTGGTCAAAAACATTATGATATTACATTTTTTTCCCCACACTGCCCCACACCAGTAAAATAAAGGTCACTGAGAACAGGTGACAACCCGCTGCTTTGCTAAGGCAGTCATATGAAACAGAAGATGATCACATCAGCCTCACTGCTGCTAATCCCGATTTGTAAAAACACCTCAGATCATTAATCAGGTCAGTGAAAACAAATAAAGTGGCACCTAGTGTTGAGACAACAGCAGGAGGAGGGTGCAGGAGCGGCCTAAAGTCAACAAATGAGGAGACACATTAAAGTAGGATCAGCGTCCTCAGACACACTTAGACACAGATGCCACGGAGGATCATACCAGGATATTAAGGCCAGGAGGCTTTTTATGTTGCTCATTTCTTCATCAGTACTGCAGTTGACTGTATTATTAAACTTACAGATCCTCAGTGGAGATTCTAATCAATGTGTTTGTGCCTTGTTTTGGGTGTGGGAGTATTAAAATAACCAGCTGACTAATTAAAAGGATTAACTTGACATTCCATTGAGTCTTTATGACAGAAAAACACAGCAGTGAGATCCAGAGACGAGTGACAGCATGGGCATGTTTGACTTGATTCAGATTCATATCCTGTTTTCTCTGCACGCCAGTTTGTTTAGGATGTGCGCATTAAACATTCGGGAGGAGAGATCGAGACAGACGTCGTCTCCACCTCTTCCTTTCGGTGGATGTGCAGGATGGACGGAGACATTGAAGAAAAGGACTCATGAGTCAATACAAACAGAGCTTTGTGTGTGTCATTTTCCTGCCACTGTGCAACTGAGAGACCCCAATGTCCATTTTAGGGCAATAAAAAGAAAAGCAGCGACCAATACGTCACTTATAATCCCAAACGTCAGTGTGTGTGTGTGTGTTGCGTGTGAAGGCAGCACAGGGGTCTACAATGGAGAGGCTATGGTTGAGAAGGTTGTAGTGATCTCGTGAGTGAGTCAGTGTGTTATATGAAGTGAGTAAGACTCTCCAGCCTGTCCAGTTCCCCCGTCAGTCTTCCTCTGAGACCCCTGATGTTCCACAGCACTTCCTGTAAGGCATCCAGCCAGTCAGCCATTCTCCCCATCTCTCTCTCACACATACACACATGTATAGACAGATGTAGACGTACAGTGATAAAATAGATTTATGCCCACGCAAACAAAACACCAACACACTCATATAAAAACACTTTTAGAGAGTAGACTGGACAAACTCAGAGCTGCACTCACCACACCACGTCACAGTCCTCTTTGACAACAACAACTTCTATTTCCTGCAGATACACAATTAATTCTTTTTTATATTAAGATGAATATTGTTATGTATATTATGTATATATATATTGTTATTGTTATTGTTATACATGTTCATGCAGACTTGGTGAATTCAAATCACATGAAACGGTGTTCAGGATAACAATTACCGGACAACATACAATATTTAATGAGTGAACTGGTGAAGCTTCGTTTTGTAACAATAAATTATAGGGACAATTCACCACCTTTTCTGGATCCGAGAAAAGCAATTTTAAAATCTGCCAATTCATCACACTGTAAAAAGTCTATAAAGTGAGAGAGAAGTTGGGCGGATTCAGAAGGACAAACACTACAGTGCATATTCAGTGGACCACATAGCTCTGAAGAAAATACAACATAGCTTTTTTTTGGCGCATGTGCCAGACGAGCAGCTCCATTGCACTGAACAGGTACTTTTGATTTTGGAAATTTTCCCTTTAAATATTTACAGGTTTATTCTGTTAGTTGAATAAAAGAAGCAGTTTAGGTCTTTTTTACAAAATGGAAATATTTATCGCTGAAATTATTAGTTACTTTGTTGACTAGTCAATCTACTGTTAATTATCTGGAGCACTGGTATGGACTGAACAGTACATTTGAATACTTCACCTTGGACTCTAATAAACTGTGGACATACTTCAGTATTCTCGAACAATTTATCGACTATACGACTAATCAATAAATACGAAAAATGAGATTTCTTAAAATGAAAATAATCAATAATTGCAGCCCTAGAAAAGTTCTCAATTAACTGGTGGACAATATGAAAGTAACAGTCTAACCTTTGAACTCAATGTGACCTTAAAAGAAAATCTAAACCAACATCACACTGAAGTGAGTGTGACGTTGTTCATAATCAACTAATTAACAAGTCCTCTCTCAAGAGGCTGTGAAGATTTAATGACTGATTGCTTTTACAGCTTCTGTGAAAAAAAAAGATTCAGCACTGAAAAAAAAATCAGAAAATAAGACTTTATCCAAAACAAAGAGCCATTATACAAACTGTACTGTGGATATTTAATAATTTTGTTGCAAACTCAAACATCTGCCATTGAGAAACACATCAAAATCACTGAATACATAAAGAACTCAAACAAGTAAGTTCAATGACCTGACTTAATTACATAAAGACAACATGCAACAGTTTTGCTATAGGTCTAACTTGCAGTTGTGTGATTTATTCCCCCACATATCATATCACCTAAATAGGAGATATGCCTGCAATTAGAGCTAATCAGCTACTAACACTAGTATTCTCACCTTTAATAAAGGCAAAGCTAAATCAAGTTAAATACAACATTTCTGAATTAAAATCACACACATAAAAACTCAAATTAGTTAATCTTTCTGTTGTACAATCCAATAAGCCCTAATCTTGATCACGAGCCGACCAGCTACTCAACAGTGAGCCAGCGGCTTCATTAAAAATCAAAACAAAACTCTCAAAAATAAATTATAAAACATGACTCAATTTTGACATTTCCATTTGTTTTGTAACTGGTTTTAAACAAACTGCAGCTCCAGCTCAGGGCCATTGTAGGTCACTGCGAGAACTGTGGAGGCCGTAAACCATTAATGTGCTGCACTGTGTCTCAGTCAAAGTGTCCAGGAGGTTAATTAACCTAAGCCATGCCTTCAAACAGCCCCCCTCCACCTACTCCACAAGCGCCCCCCTCTCCATCCCCTCATCCACCCCCAGCAAGGCCCCTCTTCCCTGTATCCGCTCAACGGGATAATCCCCCAGCTGGTGCTGCGGTCAGGGGGCCACGTAACCCCCCAAACTGCCTCCCACCCCTTAACACAACTGCACACACACACACACACACACACACACACACACACACACGCTCACAGACCAATTGAGACAAACACACACATTGCATCAAATTATGAGGAAAAATATCACTTGAACAAAGAGGGGCCCACACATTTACATCACATGTGACCTGAGTCACAGATGCTTAAACCCACACTCGCTGAAACCGTCCGGTTTATATGCAATTCTGAAATACATCACACACACACACTGTAGTGGACAAACAAAAAAAGCCTTCACTTCGCACAGTCACACACACACACGCACACACACACACACACACACACACACACACACATACACACACATACTGACACAGAGGCAAAGAACATACGAAGCTGCAGGTAGCTGAGCCTCGGTTCACCTTCGCCCTGGCCCAGTGCCAGCCAGGTGGGAGGTTAGCTAGGCTACACGAGGGCAGTGAGTGCATTATACAGTTTTTGGTATTTTTAGCATGGCCCTATGAAAGGCAATGTCAGGCGGACATTTGGTTGAACACTTTGGTGCAGACTAAAATATCTCAACAACTGTAGTGGATTGAGTGAAAAGTATTAAGTGAATTTCCTTTGAAAAAATTGTTCACATATTCATGCTCCTCCCATTGATGAGAGAACTGGATACAGTGTTGGAGGCAGGACCCTGCTCTTTCAAAATAAAAGGTTGTTCAATGGCATATGAAACCATAATTCTCAACTGTACATATAAAATTACCCAGATAATTGGCACTGTGTCTGCTTAATTATACTATAAAACAGGTAAACAAGAGACTTCCGGTTTAGCACTCTGCTAACTTAAATGGGGATAACATAATTTAATCATGCAACTCTTCTAGAATTTCCAAATATTATCAGACTGAATGGATCAAATTCAGATTGTAAAATGAGTCATTTTTGAGGTGTTGTGATCCTTAAAAAGTTTATCCATTGATTTACGAACATCTATTTCCCAGTTAGGTCAATGGGAAAAAGTCTTTTTGGTCCGCAGGGCATCGTGACAGACATCCGCAATACGCATTATGTCATTGTTACTGGATGAACATTATCATGTAGCTCAAGTACAACAGTGCCTTAATTTCATATAGCCTCACAGAGCTGCTAACATGGCTGCAGTGTAAACTCTTTGTCCTGTTGGTATTTAATCATTATAAGCAATCAATAGAAAGAAGAGCAAAGATCAGCGCATGAGGTAGTACAGGTTAATATTAAAGTAAGAATATAAAAAACTGAAGGGTGGACAAAGCCTTAATTATTCATGTAGGTTTGTGTTTGTCTGCCATGCTCAAAACTCCAGAAAACAACTTGCTCCCACTCACACACTGCATCTATGCATGTATGTCTGGGCTTACATTTGTGTGTGTATTTGGTGAGTGTGTGTGTGTGTGTGTGTGTGTGTGTAAGCCTGTGTGTGTACTCAACTGGTCACAATCTCTACTAATCAGGCCGGGAATGTAAAGGCAGGAAACACAGTCTGAGGATCAGGCTATGCGATGGAAAGTCGCAGTGAGAGCTGGCGGAGACAAACGGGTTTGTTTTGTTGGGTTTTTGCTGAGAGCACATGTTCTCTGGCACTGAGTCCCACTGGGCTGCACCAGTGGGAGTCTCCAAGCTCTGCAGACTACACACACACACACACACACACACACACACACACACACAAACACACATACTGTATATGCACACACATATGCATGGCCATGTGCATGTACAACATAGTGTAGATGTTAAAGATTCATTTAGATGCAGAGAACAAACATCGCCTTCAGACACACATTCACGCACTGAAACACACAATATCGTTGACACACAACATGACTAACCAACTATTCTAACAGTTATTTTATTTATTATTCAATCGATCAGTCTGTAAGATTTTAAAAATAATCAATTTTGCCATTTACTGCCTTTATTATAGTGCAGCTAGAGAGTGACAGTAAAGGGGGAGAGAGAATGGGGGTGACGGTCATACCCTAGCCACTGCACAGGACCCGGCCCACATGGGGCTGACGCTCTACTCACTGAGCTAGACGGCACCCCAAGATAGAAACATCTCGCTATCAAGAATTAGCAAGTTATTTTTCTGACAATCAGCAAATATTGTGATTATCAATTAATGGTCTAAGTCATTTTTCAAGCAGAAATGTAATTAAATGTCTGTTTTCAGCCTGTCAAATATGACAATTCCCTGCTTTTCTCTTCACATTATTGCAGATCTTTTTTTTTTTGTTTTTTGTTGGTCAGACAAAAAAAGGCATTAAAGGACATCAACCTCAACAGTGACAAACCTCATAGGATAGCTTTTCACAATTGACTGGCCAAACAAATATTTGTGAAAATCATCAGCATATCAATCAGTAAAAATAATAATTACTTGCAGCCCTGCTGAAGAGCCAGATATTTCTCTCAGGAGCTAGTAGCAACCAAAACAGAGCTGAAAGTGGAGTGAACTTAGGTGGCGGTAAACAATTTCAGATAATTGCTAAGGTAACTACGTACCTGCTGGCTATGTAAATGAGTGCTAATAAGTTTTTGAAATATTATCGCCTTATAAAGTTGGTTTGTTTTACAGCTTGTTTCTAATGCCCCCAACTGTCCGAAAAAACAGCTGTGACAAGTTTAAAAATGGAGAAAAAATTGATACAATTATAAAAAATGATACAAGCTGCAATTTGTTTATTTCTCACTGTCGCTCCAACGCCTTATCTATCGAACCAGGCGAGTCTTGACCCTCTGTCCTCTCTATGCCACTGAAAATGAGTTGGAGCCAAAGAGGACAGAGAGTCTATCAGATCAGCCCCAGATAATCCAACAGAAAGATCCATCAGACTGGCTGGAATCAATGGACAACACAGTCACACACTCTGCACAGAGCTGTGGGTGCAGAGCGCTGTTGGTAGCAAAGGGGGGGGGGGGCAGAAAGTCTTTGTTCTACAAGGCTCATATCTGAGGCATTATTCGTTTCTCTCGTGCGAGTGGAGGAGGAATGATCGCTATGTGGGATGAGCACAGCAGAAAAAAAAAAAAAACTCCTCCGCTGTGGAGAGGACCTGTCTCAGGGCAACACACACAAACACACTGAAAAATTTCCAAGATAGCTCACACACCTTTTCATCCTTTCATTTTACCTCCCTTCTTGCTTGCTCCACTCATTCACCCACACAAACATACCCATTCACCTCAAGGCCCAGTCACATCCACCCACACACAAACAGACACACACCACTGCAGCACAAACAACACAACCTTAGAGTTCACATGACAATATCAGTATCTGTCTGAACACAAAGCCTTGAAAACAAAAGGGGCCGAGGCCTGGAAAAAAACCAAACTCTTCTGGCTGTCAGACACCTCATGAGGAGGCTTTGACAGGTGTGTTTTTTACCCCCCCACAACCCCCCTTCTCACACTGTCATCATGCCCCAATCCACCTGTTGCCGCTCTGGAAAACACACTCTTCTCAGCTGCCCTGCGAGACATCATAACACACACACGCACACACACACAACCCAGCAAGCCCTGTGTTAGTCATCTCCAACCCTGACTGAAAATATTCACTCCGCAGTTGTACAGAGTAGTACAATATCAAGTCTGTCACAAAGACGTACAGCACACAATAATACACAAGATGGAATTTTTAGAGAAGCACATTTGGTAAAGTTTTGTATTGTGTTGAGTCTATCACAAGATCTTTAAGCAATTTTCCTTAGCAAAAGCACCCAAATTTTTCAGCTTCTTAAAAGGTGAATATTTACTGTTTTTCTTTGTCTAGTTTAATAAATTCAATAGATTTGGATACTTTGGTCACCTTGGCTTTGGGAACTAGTGATCGGCATTTTTCACTGTTTTCCTTACATTTTGTAGAGCAAACAGCTTATCCAGTGATTGAATGAATGATCAGAACGTTTATTAATTATTATGAATCACTAGCAACCCATCTAAACATCACTTTATGCGTCTTTGTACTCCGACACATTGGAAATTTCTTTGCGGTATTTCACAAAACAGAACGATCAGGTTAACCACATCACTCTGGAAGTTATGAAAAAGAGTGAAGATATGTTTGATTCAAAGCCCAACATCTACACTAACAAGTCAAGTTTTATTCAAGTGTGTATCACCAGGATATAGCAGCATTTAAGCATTTTACTTGCAGTTATGGGGTTTCTTATTTTCTAACCCTGCTTTTGGAGACACCTGTCCTGTATGAAGTTAACGACAGACTCCCCATACCACCACTTCCGTCCAGTGGTGGAAGAAGTATTAAGATCTTTTACAAGTAAAAACAGCCGTATAAGGTAGAAATACTCTACTACAGGAAAAAAAAAATCATTCTGAATCTTACTGAGGTACAACGTAAAAGTACAGGTATAATGTCGGCAAAATCAGCCTAAACTATTATATCATGTATTTGACAAAGGCGGCGCTAATTTTAACTACTCTCTATACTATTAGGTTAACTGGTTACAATTTATTATATCTTATAAACTGATCATATTGTTATGTTAGATCTTAATCTGCAAAGTAATTTGTACAGTTTTCAGATAAATGTAGTGGAGTAAAATGTCTTAATATTTCCCCCTGAACTACAAATAAAGATATTTATGACTTACATCACTGCTCTTCTCCCCTTAATAAATTAAAAAAACAAAAACAAAACCTCTAAGCACTTGTGGTGTAGCACTGAACATGTTGTTTACAGTTCAATGCACTTATTGTGAGTCACTATACAGTCAGTGTTAGTAACAGCAGACATGCACATAAAACAGAATACTATCCATGCACAGCAAAAATAATACTTATATACTGAGCACAGGGGTAGACAGCAACAATAACGAGCATTTTTACTTAAGAAATTAACAAGTACTTCATAACTGTACCTTTTTGTGTTTATACTACTCTTAATTTAACAGTGATTTGCAGATTTTGAAAACAAGTCACACAATCAGTTTGCAAAAACATTTTTAGTTGAAATAAGCTCAACTCCAATCAGCAACACCTGAAATACTGCTCACAGCTTAATGAATGCATAAGACTAATATATATATGAGATGATAATATACTGACAAGGAAGGGGGCCTTCTGCATAAGGAGTCCCTTTACTTTTAACACTTTATTAACTGATATGTACTCGACTTTATTTCAGTAATGCACTCAAGCGCAATTCTCCAGTGAGACTTTCACTTTAAATATGTTCGTCTTGCTTCGCCTGCTGCTTCTGTGTACTTCAACCTCACCACATTTAACACGGCAGTGTACTTTTTACTGCACGTTAGGTATCAGAAAGGTAGTTATTACTTACTTGAAGAAATTTTAATTTTTAATAAATAAATTACATGAAACTGCAAAAAAAATAATTAAAAAAAATAAAAATAAAAAAATACAAAAACAAATAAAACCGCTCCACTTTGGCCAGTGATAACATCACAATGCTTTTTGGATGTAAATGCATCAAACATATATAATAACTGAATGAATATAATAATACAACACAGAAAACATCTTCCTGCATAGTAATTACTTCAAAACATTTGGTGACTCTGCTTTTATCCATTACACCCCAAAACCCTGGAACAGCGGAGGATCTGAGAGGAGCTGGAGATATTGATATTTTTACACATTAACTAAAAGCAGATTTTTAAAATCTGGTTTTTATGTAGTGTCTTACTATTACTGTTTTATGGTTTATACTTTTTTTTAGTTTTTTAAGATCCATTTTTTTCTTATTTCATATGTTGTTCTTGTTTTTGCTTCTTCAAACTGTGACGCACTCTGAATTGCATTTGATTTGAAAGGTGCTATATAAATACCATTTGACTGATTGATTTTAAGTGGGCCTACATTTTGATTATACTATTTCACTTTCAACATCCAAATTTACCTTTTAATTGAGTATTTTTATATCATGTAATTGCATTTTTTTCTTCTGTTCTTCTGCCACTGAGTAGACATGTATTTGAGTGTATGTTTGAAACCTTGTGCCAGTATTTTCACACAGTGGTTTTACTTTTACTAAAGTTACCTAAATTATCTAAATTCTATTTCGTGCACTAATGACACAATGCGTCATATTTTCATTATCTCAAAAGACAATTAGATGAGAAATCACAACAACACAGCTGCTGTTTTCAAGCCACTTCCAGTCTGCTCGCACTTGTTGACAGAAGAAGAAAATAAAACTCGGAATTAAACGTGCGAGTTAATAAACACACAATTTAAATGATCCCAGTTTCGCGGTGTAAAACTTCACCCAGACACAGGCTAATGTTTGACTGCACGGCCATGACGTTATTCCTTCAAAAGACAAGAAAAAGTTCCGGCTGCCAGCACAGGAAGTCACACCACACACACACACACACACACACACACACACACACGCTCACACGCTCACACACACTCCAGCGGTGGAATTAAAAAGAAAAAAAATGCAGGAATTTGAGCGAAGAAATGTGAGATATTTGAGGAATGTTATCTCCGACAGTGAGTGAGGAGGATTCAGAGAGAAAGCAGTGTGAAATACTGACTTCACATCCACAATATTTAACAAAGTGAAAGTTTATCCACCGAGAGAAGACGCAGTTTAAATGTTTCAAATATTAGAAAACACACAAGGAGCTTACCTGGCGGGACTCTTGGCAGTCAGATAGGCAGGCAGGTACGGCAATATTAAATATATTTTTAATAAATGAAGAGTAACTCTGTGAGGTTTTTCTTTTTTTTCCCTTTGTTTTCTGCTGCCTCGTCTCCTTCCTGAAGCCGTTTGTTTGAAGCGAGAGGAGGGCAGGAATTTCAGGAATTAGCCGTGGTATGACATGAAGCCTGGAAAAAGCCAGAGAAAAAGACCAAGGGAGAGAAGGAGGGGAGGTGAGGGGAGGGGAGGTGAGGGAGGCAGGTCTGACCGGTCAACACGTAATGACGGAGGGGTGGAGAGGAGGAGGAGGAGGAGGAGGAGGGGAGGAGGGCTCCTAAAAGGAAAGGAGAGCAGAGGAAAGGGTGGTGGGAGGAGGAGGGGGGGGCAAAGGAAATATCATCAAGAATAAAAGTGTGTAAAAGCCACTGCCTTTTACAGGAGGAGGGAGAAACACATGACAGCATGATTACAAGAAAGCGCTCAGCTTCTTTATAATGACTTACAATGGCTGCACACGGCAATCTGTACATGATAAGAGTGTTATCTTCTGTATACTTAATAAAAGTCGCAATTACAAGGGATTGTTTTGTCTTTTTTTTCATATGAGAAAACTGTTTATTAAACTGTATCTATAAAGCTTCAAAATAAAACAACAACTATCAAACTTTTGCCCAGATAACAACTAAATTAAATTCTAAAATGAGCAAGATTTAAGCTATACGGTCTTCTTTTTTTGCATGCTGTTAAAGAAACAATGAATTAAAGTTATCAAAAGTCAGTATTGAATCAAAGGCTTTGTTGCCTTATAGATAATAGAATAAATTTACATTTTATCCACTTTGCTTTATATATACCACTTAGTTCCAACAAAATGCCAACATTTGCTTTATTTATTGATTGATTGATTAAAGGTCTTATTTCATATTATTAATTGTTTGTCCCTGTCACCACCAGACAGTTAATACTGTGGAATGTAATTTAAGTATTTCTTGTCAGGCGTTTTAGTAATTAAAAAGAATACACAATGTGCTTTCTTTTAATATAACACTATATATATAAAATATATTTTTGAATATTTCGGTGAGAATGCCACATGTAAGTCTTTTTTATCCAGGCCCAGTTTTCACACATCTTTTGTTTAACCTCAATTCTTACATAAGAATACAAAAGCTAAAATACTGCAGGACTTATGGGTATGTTGTGCAAGTCATTAAAAGCCTGTAGGCCAAATTGACTGAGATGTGATTCTGGACTTTGGACTCAGCTGAGGTAACACATGCAGGATGACATGAACTGGGTAACAGAGTCCTCCAGTGGATGTTACAGGTATGACTGGTTTATTGTCAATATTCAGTACAACGAGCGACACCACACACTTTTCTGCTGGTAGTTTAACCTGGGATTTTACTGCAGTTTTGTGGTGACAAAGTAATCATTTCTGTTTCAAAAAGTAAGCTGCTATTTGCCAGTTTACTACATTTATCCCATTAAAGGTCATTTTTTACACTCACCAGTTGTTGAGATTGTGCTCAGCTGGAGATGCAGCTCTGCTCAGTGCAGATTTACTGTTGTGTCACACCTTTACATTTAATGAGCTATTTAACTTTACTCCAGAGGATGTTCAGTGAAGTGGAATTATTCATGTGGCCAGTCCCCTGACATCCTCTTATTGTGTAGGTTTTTCCAATGAGCTGACTCATCAAAAATTTAACCTTGCAGATACTGGTGTGTGTTTTTTTATTGCAATCAATTAAAACCCTTTTATTACACACAGGTGATCTCCATTTGACTAATTACCTGTCATCTAAAACCAATTGGCTGCACCACTGATAATTTTAGTGTGTCATAGTAAGGGTAAGTACTTATGCAGACATGCATTCTGTATATTGTGTTTATATTCGTATATGATTATTATTTTCTCTGTGAGGAAACTTTATTTAATCCCTCTACCTATAAAAGAGGGCATAGGATGCAGAGGCAGCACCCCCTGGAGCTGGAAGGGATTCAAGCATCCTTGCTCAGGTAACACATGAAGAGGAAATCCACTGATTTTTACATTAAAGAGTCAACTTACTAATGACAGAGAGTAATACTTAGTCTGTGTAAACAGTATTCTGTGACTTTGAGCAACCTTGTCTTTGTCTTGTACACCACAGTTGTTTAGGGCCTGACATAAGACCGCATGGAGATGTGGTTTAGTTGCATTAGGAAAAATGTAGAAACTAGTGTTGTTGGAGCTTGACTCAGCCTAATTGAATTAAACATTTTAGTCAAGGCAGTAAATTCCAAATGCTTAATTAAAGCAAGCCCTCGTAACTTAACGTAAAAAGAAATAACACATTCTTTGACTTACAAAACAACAGGGCACCCAGTAGCTCACCTGGTAGAGTGGGTGCCCCATGTACAAAGGCTCAATTCAGTGCGCTCAGAGATTTTGCAGCCGCAGCCTCACTTGGTCTGACGAGTAGCTCGTGGTAGTAAATAGTCATAGTTACAGCAAGTAATATCAGCAAACACTGATTTTATGATGGTAAAACAACACATTTACACTCAACAGCAAAAGTCACACGGCCTCAAATTAAATCACTATAACATGCTTACAAAATACAGCATTATACAACATTGTATGAAAAGAGACATTTGTCTAATTCAAAAATTCAAATCACTTTATTAATAGTTTCATTCCATTTTCAATCAAGTTTAAAGCAACACTAGTTGCTTTTGTGAGACACATTGATACTGACTGAACTAAGATACACATCTTCCTTCAACATCGAGTCTATCCAGAGCATACACTCAAACCCAAGTAAGAGATGTATTCAGATTGATTTCCTTCCCATCTTTATACTTTACTCCTTTTGGTGCCCATTCCTTTATCCAATAAAAGTTTCTTTACTTAAAACAGTGGTACATATACCCAACAACCCAAAGTGGTCTACAGTCTGGACTAGACTCTGTTAAATAAAGCCTTTTACAAACTACAGGAGATTTCTTTGCACTCATTTGAAGGAAATTTAAAATAAAAGGAGATTAAGTTTATCTAAAAAGAATATAAATTAACTTAAAAGCCTCCTGTTGATGAAGAAGTTGTACTATTGTATTTATAAAAGCTTCTATAGAAAATACTTGGAATGTATAGAAAGGTATTGTACAAAATGGGACTCTTAGTGACGCTCCCTCTTACAGGTTTATAGATGGGGTCAGTGACCAAAAAAAATGGAGAACACTGTTCCTAAAAACATTTACACTGAGCTGTGCTATACAGTAACACTGCAGGGACTGACTGTAATCTGCAAAACAAAACGTCTATGGAGACACTGTTAGACGTTACTTTATCTTGTTGGAAGGGCGTTTTGGTCCAAGCTGAGTAAACCCTTCACAACACTAATGGAATGACTGGCTAATGAAACTGGGAGCTAAAATCTAGATTTCCCCAGATTCCCTCATGTTCACAAACTATGAGTCCAGTTAACCTCAAGAGTCTTCCATTATTTTAACCAAAGACGCATCTCCGTCTCTACGCTCTTCCACGTCCAGCTCTCCTTTTTTACCGCACGCTACTTCACGCTTTTTCCTACTTTGATACATGACGTCCTGACTGTGAGCTTCATTTCTTGGAAAGGAATTTCATCTTGTTTCCTGAAAAAAAGGAAAAGAAACTTAAAAAATAAAGCAAAACAGTCGCACTTGTATTGGCTGATTGAAATCAGGTGCTTGAGTGCTCCCTCAAAGACCAGAGGCTTTTCCGCCAAATCTCACTGTCTATCCATGAGCTATAAATGTTCAAATCTTCTATAAAAGTGTCTTGAACTGAACCAGCAGTTTTTATAGTGGATTTACTGACTGAGCAATTGATTGAGTATATCTCACCTAGACCCTTAAGAAACTTGTTGACCCCTCGCTGCTCACTCCCCGGCAGTGAGTCCAGGTACTCTTGTGCTCTCACCTCAAATAAACCTGGAAATAAAAGAACAAGTTACATTTTAATCAAAATGTTTTAAAGAGACCCCTTACTACCACTGGTTAAAAAAATGTGAACATTCCTCAAAATGCCGACATGTGTGAAATCGCCCTAACGTGAAGTTTTTTTTATAGACTCACATGACACTGAAAAAAACAGCATATATATATAACCTTTATATGATTTTGTATATTCAGAAAGGTAACCTTAATATTGAGACCTCATATTAAAGGGATACCAGAGTACATAAAAATGTAAAATCCAAACATTTTAAAGGTCATTCTTAGCCTTGGAAACAGCAATTGACAACAATCTCCACTCAAGATCCAATTACTCTTACACTTTTGACTATATGACACGGCCCTCATCATCAAAGAATGAGTTGTCCACTTTTTGGATGATTGGCAGTTTGATTCCCACCCCCTCCAGCCTGCATGTTGAAGCATGGGCAAGATACTGAACCACAAGTTGCTCCCAATGGCTGTTCCGTGTGTGTGTGTGTGCATGTGAATGTCTAAACGGAGTAGCAGGTGATATCTTGAACAGCAGCCTTGGCCACCTGTGTGTGTCAGTGTGTGTGAATGGGTAAATGAGACTTTGTAATGTAAAAGGGTTTTGAGTGGTTGAATGACAAGAAGGGCTCTATTCAAGTTTAAGCCCACTGACAAATCCTTCCACACTATTTTATTGATCAACAGGTGGTGATTACACATGCTGCAATGCAAACACACAGTGAAGAAGACTGCAAGCTAGTAAACATGGATGTAAACAATGCTGAATTAGATTTTTACTGGAAAATATTTTTTCAAATCTGCTTTGCAACAGTTATGACACATAATCTTTGTTAGAACGGGAGGATGCATGCAATGTGTTTTGTGAGCAACTGACCGTAAACAAAACTTTGTTTGTTCCCAAGAAAAATCAGCAGGGCCCCTTTAAGTTTACTTTCCTTTTTTTGTGGGCACTTTTAAAACTCATCCAAATAAAAGTTGTGTGTATAATGGTTTGAACATCTACAATATAATGACAACTAAGCAAAATTCAGCTGCAAACAAAGACCACATGATAAGGTTGAAAGCTCCAGAACAAGTGAATAAATTGGAGGTTGTTTTGTCAATTTTCAGGCAATTGTTCTCTTATGCACATACAGTCCTTATGAGAGTTTTTTTACGTTAACTGTTACAAACTGTACTGTAACACCACTGCAGGTAATCAAATCTCAGTACCTCTGAGGCCCTGCCTGCGCAGCTCCCTCTCCTGGATAAAGCCGGTGAACATTTGGGTCTCCATGAACACCTCCAAGAACCTTCTCAAGCTCTTGGATGTGACCGCTTTGCGAAAGGCGTCACGCTGAAAGGATGAGGAAGGGGAAGAAGAGGGGCTCGGCAAGGTGGGGGAGGAGACAGACTCATCCTCTCGCTCTGCTCCACCCATGAAGAGGGAGTAGTGACCCACCATCTCCACAAAGAAACGTACAAAGGCCTCTGACACCACAGTGCTGAGAGAGCTGGAGTCTGAGTGGAGGTACAGAGGAGAACAGAAAAAGAGATTAAATCACTGAATATGAACTGCCCAATACAACAGAATGACCAACACATCTCTTATCTGCAAAAACTGATCAATAAAAAAAACAATTACTATTTCAAGTCAAACTTCTTACTTAGAATATAGGAAAATGAAGTCCCTGCTCCCTGAAAATTCACAGATACTCTCTCATACATCTCTCTTTTTACACATCACAGAAGTTTTCAAGGGATTTTATTAAACCCAAAGGCCATGCTCTCAAGACAAAAAGAAAATCTTGTGAAATTATTTTATATTGTGATATATTACTACTGCATCACTCTGCTTTCCTGATAGATGGTTGCTCGTTTTCTAACATTCATAACTCAAGTTTCACAAGGGATATGATGTTGTTCTATATATGTAAAAAGACTCACAGTTAACTTAAAGTAAGTCTCTTGTTATATGTATATAGATTATAAAATCAAATCCCATTCTACTCTGTAAAAAAGCAAACTCATGTGGCATCCCAACCACAAGTTTGAGAAATAATTCACGGATGGATGAGTGATGAAAAACTAAACTGTCTAACTGCTGCATAAAAGCAGTGCGACCGTAACAGTGAGAATTGAAACTTTCAGGTCTGTTGTTCTTGTGTCCATAGCAAACGCTGATGTGATGTTGCATTACATTGTGCTGCAACATTACTTTAGGGATGTGACATTTTCAACTACTGCATAGCAGCAAAAGCAGAGTTTCCATTATGATCTTCATCGCTCTTTTGATACCTCTTACAAATACACATTACAGTGGGAAGCATTATTTTTTGAGGACTCTTGTGAACCCACAAAACTTGTTGAACCTAGCTTTCCAGTCATATACAAGAATCCTGGAAAATAATAAAAAATAATTTCCCTGGAAAATCCAGGTTTGACGTGGAAGAATGCTTTAATGTACCACAAAATTATGAGTTGCTATATGATCATTTGTAGGTGTCCAAAAAGTCCTAAATGTATTTTTATTGAATGCAGCTGGCAGCTGATATTAGGTGTCTGCTTAGGGAGGATGGAAAGTTTAAACTGAATATAAATATAGAAATTATGTTTGACAATACCCTGAACACCATGAGTACTTAAATGGCACCTAAAAGGGACTTTAAGGCAGTGGGCACAACCAAAAAATGCATGTCAGTTTAAAAAATTCAATGGCAACTGATCCTGGTGTAGGTTAGTGAAAGTGTCCTGAAAATGTTCTAAAAAAGACTATTTCTTGAACAGAGTGTGGACCATGCTGTTGACCATTCTTTATTCTTGATCATTTTATAGCACTGCCTTTAGTATAGTTGGCATTTCTAATAAAAACCTAAACATATTGCATAAAATGCTGTAATAAGTGTGCTGAGTTACCATTGGGCAGATCTCCTTTTTCACAGGCCAGCTCCCTCCTCTTATCCAGCACATGCTCGAGAGCCGCCTGCAGCTTGTGGGGAAGGATGGAGTCCTCATCATCCAGCTGTGAAAATAAAAGCGCAGATGTAAATGCAGTGAACATCTAGTGAATTATCATGTTGTATTCACATAGCATCTGGTAGAGTCGCCACATTTGTAAAAGGACTCTGAGGTGATTTTCAGTGTTTCCCTGATGGGTCTATGATTTCTACCTGTCGTAGGAAGCGACTGTTGCCGAGGTCGACCACCAGGACCTGAGGGAAGAGCAGAGGGAGAGTGATGTCATTTCCTGGAGCTATTGTTCAGTGGAGGAAAGGCTCGGAGTCAAGGATCACGCAAAAAAAAAAACAACCCTCATCTCACCTCTTCTATGGGCAGCTCTTTGAGTCGAGGCAGAGAGCTGGAGAGAAGGCCGACTATAAAGGGGGTTGGAGTGCAGACAATATCCAACATGGAGGGTGGGAGCACGGGGATGTATGTATGCTGCCAGGTGAAAGGGTAGAGTAGAGCCACTACTGCATGACAGCACTGAGACAACGTGCTGCGGACAGAGAGACAGAAAAAAGTTAATGCACATAAACACATAAACTTGTCTCACGTACCCCTGTCAGGATGTTGTGACAGTTTCAGCAAATATGACAAAAAGTTATCAACAGTAGTTTTAAAGCACTAAACTTTGAATATGTACAATTTCATGACAACTGTGGAAACCTCATCTGATGAGAAGGATTGTGAGATAAAAACTAACACTTCAGAGCAACTATTAAAAGAACCCCATAGTAAGACTGTTTCTAAGGTCAATCATTATTTATTATATTATTATTTATCTGTCGTATTATGTTAACTGTAAAGTCACACAGCAAATCTCTCTCCTTTTAGCTTTATATCAGTTTAATCTACAGTGAAATCTATTTTAATATGCACGAACAACCCAGTACCTTGCCGTACAGCAGATAACGTGTACCGAACTAGCACTACTGTTGCCCATTATATTACTGGGCATTAGCAGTCACCTCTGCATCAGGTAGTCTTTCTACAACAACCCCCCAAAAACAGAGGTGAACATGCTGCATTCAAGTATAAATAACATCTGCAGAGCAGCTCAAGAGACTGATAGTGATACAAAATTGAATGTAGCTCTTGCTCCTTGTTTCAGAGGTAATGGACAACAGGAGGTAACTTGATATCTCAATGTCTTTCACAGAAATAGTGAAATATGACAGAAAAATCTTCCAAAAAGCAAAGCTGCTTCTAAAGACTGAGGTTATTTTTAAACAGTCTGGTTTCCTCCACAAGATGGTGCTAATCATCCCGTCAGGAAAACCACCCTCTCCTGCCACCCGTTTCCTAATTTGGAACATAATGTTAAAAGTTCATTCCTGTTCCTCCAACAAACCCATTGGTACCCTGAGAGGAATGTTAAAAAGCATCTCTGAGGGCAGGGTGATGTAACACTTATAAAAACTATACAGCGGCAGCAAACACCCTCACCCCATGCTGTTAACTTAATCTCTCCCGGGTGTGCATCTGCTCACAGTTAATTCATTAAAAAAATGATTGACGAGGCCAAGTTTCCACTCCACGGTAGAGAATGTGCGCGACTTGTGATCTGCTTATGAGCTGTGGTGAAAAATGCTTCTTATACTACCTTAAAAACAGCAGTAAAAGGGCAAGATGTGAAGATATACAACAATGAGACCTAAATCTAAAAAAAACCCACATGTTGAGCTAGGAGTACCACAACAGTTAGGGTTTAAAATGTACTGTGTGGGTGTGATGACGTCACTGTGCACACGTGTTAGCTATGGAGTCATGCTCTAAAGCCTAACTCCTTCTATCTGGCATCCTTGACAGTTTTCCAGAGGAGAAGCGATTGTTCCCCAGACGACTGTATAACATAACAGCATTCCTTCCTCTCACACTCGGTCAGGATCTTCTTTTCCTCAGACTGTATGTCGACTTGAGGTCTCTCTGTCACATCCTTCAACATTTTTTTCTCTTAGTCTTTTCAGCATCAAAACACTGCTTTCAATAATCTGATTGCAACAGATTAATTAAAACAGTGCAATGATCACACCCACCACAATACTGAGGCTTGTTGCGAAGATTAGACATGTCATTTTAAGGTTGGAAATCTGTCTAACCACTGCGCTCTGTAACAATATGTTGCTGGAGCCAACCTGAGTTTGTCGGCAGTGAAGATGACTCTGCGCTCCAGAAGTAGAGAGGCGAACACTCGGAGGAGGAGACGCAGACTTAAGGAGGAAAAGAGACATTCAAAGTCCACATGTTCCAGACGAGAATCTGATGGTCGACACAGCTCTATCACCTGTAGGAAACAGAAATAGTAATGTACACACTGCACACATAAACATTAAGACACTAATATATATTATTTATATGATATTTAAGAGCACATGAGTTTTTCCTCCAAGATTGGGACAAGAAACTAGATATTTTCCACAGTGACACAACCGTCATCTCACCTCAGTCCCGGAGCCAGGTAGGAAGTTTTTGACAGTGATGGTTCTTCCTGGAGCAGGGAAGGGAGCTTCCATTATGCCTCTCATAAAAGGCTGCACCAGAGCTGGGGAGATAGCCCTCCTCTTTTCCACTTCATCCAGGATCTGCAAAACACAGGGATATTTAGACGTGTATACTGTAGATTTGTTAGATGATATACTGAATATGATTTAATTATACAATGGTAAATATCCATTTTATAACTTTGGGTATGTTAGGTCATTGTAGGCAGTGTTG
Organism: Plectropomus leopardus; assembly: GCF_008729295.1. Taxonomy (NCBI): domain Eukaryota; kingdom Metazoa; phylum Chordata; class Actinopteri; order Perciformes; family Serranidae; genus Plectropomus; species Plectropomus leopardus. Next base: position 11,152,310 of record NC_056473.1, on the reverse strand, counting down.
CAAATCTAAGAGCATAACTGCATTTTTTTTTTTTTTTGAAGTGATCTTATTGCATTGTGAATATGTTGTGTATATCTTATGTATGTATTGTTTTGCTCTTATCTGGACCATTGAGTCTGTAATAAAGTTTATTATTATTATTATTATTAATGTAATAGGATTTTTTATATGATTATGGCATTAATGCAATACCTTAACCAGTTTGATATATAAGTTACAAGATTATACTAAAGCTAGTCTCACATAGTGAGACCTCCACAGTGCTTTGTCAGTGCTAGAGAAATGTCTGGAAGCACATGTTATTATTCTGCTACAGGGGCAAAAAGCGCGCTGGTTTGTTTACATTTTTAAAACCAATTACAATCGCCTTGACGGGGCAAAACTCAGGATGCAGCAACGATTCTCTTACAAAATTGTGTCAGGGGTGAACTTGTTTTGGTGGAACATATGGGGAGGAGAATGCTGTCATTAAAAATGGCTCCGCAAAAGAAAAACACCACAAAAACAGTAACAGATGTATGTCGACTGTCTTTTTTATCACTAAAATTGGAATCACACAAACAGCATTTGATGATTGAAGCCTGACTTTACTTGGAAGAGCTCACTGGACCCATGGTATTATGTAATTTTCTTTCTTCTTCTTCTTTCCCTTTATTCGGGAATATAAAAGTCCAATTGAGATGACAGTCTCCTCTCTCTGTAAACTGACGATTAAAATGGCATCTGATTTAGGTGCCATAATAAATTAATTGAGGGTAAGCTAACTTAATATAACACTTTTGGGAGACAGTACTGTGCTTTTATTTTTCAACAACACTGGCTGTTATCATAACAAGCTTATACATTCTTGCCATGATGCAGTGGAGACAGTCAAACACTGTCAGAAGTCAATACAACAAATGGCTAACAGCCTGAATCCATCATGTGTGCCCCTCGACACTCCATACTGTACACATCTGTCTAACATTATACTTTTATGCTTTAGCTGATCTGAAACAGATGAAACATATTCAGAACATCATGAGCACTGAGTGCTTCCATTGCAGAGGCAGCTATCAATCTATTTGCCATCTCCTTTATCAGCAGATACACTGAAGTGACCCCTCTCTGTTTTGGTCTGTATTGTTACAAACCCAATTTTAGCAATGGCCCAGATTTACATCCAGAAGCCAACATGCTTATAAATCTAAAGCCCAATAGAGGGAACCTTTTCCACTGCGGTAACCACATCAGCTGCAGTTCACATGTGCGTCTGTAGTGGAGCCAGGACTATGAGGCTCTGTGGGAAAGTAGAGTGGAGAGAGAGTGGGTGGGGCTCTGTGGGCACTGAGGGTGGTACTGCTCCCTACTCTTTTAGTGTGGGTGGGGGTTGCATGTACGTGTTTGTGTAACACTTACTGTGCGACGCAATTTAATTTGAGGCAAGACATGTATTTATGTTTACTTTATAAATGTTTGTACTTTTAAGTAAAAACTGAAATGCTACAATTTAAAAATACTCTGTTTCAAGTCCTGCATTAAAAATCTTACTCAAGTACAAAAGTATTAGCATCAAGATATACTTAAAGTACGAGAAATAAAAGTACTCATAATTAGGCGTAGGACCATTGTTTTGAGAGTCATTGTTTTGTAAGTTACAAGTAAGTTTTTGCACTCAAGTCCCAAGACAGGCAGGTCATAACCCTTCTGTTTCGAGTACTAAACAAGTCATGATGTGCTCTCCATCAAATGTAATTCCATTTTAACAACAGAAGCAATACACACACACACACACACACACACACACACACACATATATTTATATATATATATATATATATATTTTAAACTTATCATATCATGAATGCTCTATAACACTTTTAAATTGTTGAAAGTTGTTGAGTCTCTGTCTGTAATTTTTGATTTGCGCATTTTGCATACTACATTTTGTTTTTTGTTGACCACAGAGCGGTTTTTGTATGTGAACGGAAAGGGAAATACCTCCAAGTATCTCAAACTTGTACTTCAGTACATTACTTGAGTTGATGTACTAAGTTACATTCCACCACTAATTTGTGTTCATGCTGAGTTCACTATATCTACCTTGGAGAAAAGGTCGAAGCAGCCAAGGCGACTGACGATGCAGTAGACCTCAGGAAGCCTCCGGCCTTTACCACTGGGCTGTGAACAGGCAGCGAGAAAAAGACAGCTTGAAAACAGCGGCATGTCACAAGACTGCTCACCCAAGTAAAACCACAGGATTAGAGCACTGGAGCAAAGCAAAGCCTTTGTCTCACAGAGACTTTGAAGACTTTGAAAAATCTGAACCATTTTATCAACAAAATTCAAGAAATATATAAGAGAAACTTGCATAATAATACAAACGCAGCAGTCATTTTTTAAATATAAGGGATTATCTATATTAAAATCAGAATTAGGAGAAGCAAGTGACGAGGGGAAGAAGCATTTTCAGACCATACCAGTAATCTCCGACAGTAGCCAAACCGCCGGCTTCCATCCTCACCAGTCAGGACAAATGAGAATGTCTCACTGGGGATATAAAAAGAGAGATTCAGACATGATGGAAAACATCTGAAGCTGTTAAAATCAAATAGAAAAGAGTGTTGTGGAAACAGAAAACTTCATTCTGGACTTTGTGTTTTGGCAAACTACTTTGTACTTGAGAGGGGAGACCCTCAGGACAGGCTTTCTCTGCAAATATCCACACAAATCCTCCTAAACTCTACCTGACAGGTACTCATTGACCGGTGACGACCTTCTCAACAGGCGAGTGTGTCAGCAAGTTCAATGCAGGTGTGTGTTTGGTGCCACTACCCCCCCCCCCACCCCGACCCACCCATCGAACGTTTGCCTCCAGCTAAATATTAGCCATCTCCATCAGGACAAACAACATCACTTCTCAGAACAATACAGACATTGAGAGGCTAAGCTAGAGGTATTGGGTAATTCGTCCAATTTTAACCATCATACAAAGAGAGGTGATTTTGTGGTAACAAACCAGGTGTAAGGTGCTAAATCCACCGTCTCTCCTTGTAATTATTTGTCACTGTCAGTGCCTTATCGTTAAAGAAAGAACAGCCCTCTTTACAAGCCAGAAGGTCATTTCTATTTTGGGCTTTCAGCTTCTTCTCTAACAAGTGGTTATTAGCAACAGCTCAGCTATTAACACTCTGCCGGGAAATTCCTCTGTCCCTTGTTTTGTTTCACTTTTTTTTTTTAAGTGCCATGGCAGCAGTCAGACTAGGACTAACCTGGGGAAGTTGTCGACAGGCACCCAGTCTTTGGCGTCAGGGAAACAGAACTGAGGGATGACCTTCAGCTGGTCCTCAGCCTCCCGCATGAACTTAAAGCTCCTCTCAAGCTGGATGAAAAAAAAGAGACAAAACTTGAAAATGAATATAGGTCATAATGCCATTCAAGTCCTCATGTTTCACAGATTAGATTGCTATAAGACTAATAATGGAACTTGGTAAATCTAACACAGAAAATAAAAACTACGCACAAGAAGAAACAGATAATGAATCACAAAATGACCTACTTAAAGTGCAAATATTTTCTTTCAATTGCAATAACCGAAACAGACTTTTAGACTACTTCATAATGCTCATTGTTCATCAGCATAAAACTGCAGTGTCACTATCTTAAGTAAGAACCCTGCAATGACTATAGCAGAACGCAATACTCTTGAGGAGTTTTGTCTTTGCCAGGATACATTGTTGTAAAATAACTGTTATCACTGTCTTTTTTGTTGTTGTTTTTTGTGACGATACTGAAGTTTTTAGCATCTTTCCTTAGTCAATAGTTAAACAGTATCACTGATTACAAAATTACCAGGCTATACCAGGCTATTTTTTTAATACATAAAACCTGCTGCTGCTTTTTTCCAGAAGTGCAAAATTCTCTGTGTTTTCCCAGAAAACTCAATAGCAGGTGCTCATAAACTAGTGTACACAGGTTGAGATATTACCGTTGGTTTTGAAAGAAAGTAGACATCCATTTAGATAACGTTTGCAATGACAATGAGCAGTGTTTTTGTTTATTTTAACTACATTTCTCGTTTTGGAAATAGAGTGATTCAGTAACACTGCTATCTCCTTTTACCTTGAGAGGAAACTGTTGTGTTACTTCTGGCAGGTACGGGACTCCAGCCTTGGTCTTATGGAGCGCAACAACTATGAAATATTCAAAGAGTTTCCTCTCCTGCAGCTCCATCAGATCCCTCTCCAAGGTCCGGTACCGCCCCGTCTGCCTTAGCATTGACTGGACCAACACCAGCCGCTGACTGTGAGCTGAGGGACAGAGACAACACATTTCATCCCATACATCCATGTCATGTATGCACACAAACACACACGAAGAAGGTCACTGTGAGGCCAGCATGAGAGGTAATCTGAAAGCTCCATCTGTGTTAATTTTTGATGTGATCCATACAGCGAAACAATTAAAAGAGTGAAAATTGTAATTTGAATCATTATTGTACACATTATACTTTCACTGTTCAGTATCCTCAGTGTAGCTACTGTAATGTGTAAATACTTATTTCCCATTCTCACCTTTCAGTTTCTCCTCTGTGTCACTTTCCGATTCACTGTTCTCATCTGTCACTAAATTAAAGAGAAGAAAGAGAGAAAAACCAAAACAGTAAAAGCAGACTGAAAATAACAATCACAGAAAACTCGAAGCACATGGAATTTGCTCACATTGCTTCATCAATCCTGCCTCTAGCACACAAAACCACAGAGTCGTCTGAAACATGGGTCAGTCTCAACTGACCACAGGATGAAAGTTTGTCCATAAAGCTAAGTGGATAAAAATGATTGTTTCCTTTATGGAGACAGACATGTAATATCCTTCTGCTCAAACTGAGAGTCGTAGGAAAAGTGACTTGATGAAACATCTCTGCAGTGAGTAGAGTGTTGACAGTATGGATAATCAACTTTGAATTCAGTGATTCAGTTATGTTAGAATCCTTTTTTGTCACATTTTGGTCATTACAAAGTAAACATCTGACCAGAAAACACAACAAACACTACTGTTTATTGTTATTCTGGCAATGCATTTTTTTTATTTTGTAACAGCATCTAAAATCAAATGTGTTGTATTTTTTTAACTGTATTTGGTGTCTTTTTTAACAAATAGATTAAAATGATACATTGAAATCAACCCTGACAAAAATCCACAACCGTGCCCGTAGATGTATGTACAGTATGCAAAACAGCACATGATAATAAAAGATAGTGAGAAAAAGAGGGAGAGTAGGGCCCCAGTACACATTCACATATGGGATACACTGGGTTACAATAATATTACATAATCTTTCATTTTCAATGTCCCTACTTGACCAATATTATATGATTTGTCAATATCCAAATGTGTTTGCAGTTTTAATGGTTTTGTTTGGGTGCATCATTTAGAATTAATTGATTTATTGTATTTATATATATTTTTTATTTTTAACTCACGGGCTGGGCTACAGTAATATACTCCTGATATATGTGTTATTGAGTGTGTAAATGTGTGTCTGTTAGTATTGCAGTAGTAGCATGTCTTTCACATCCACTGTTGAGGTCTGTTTTTAAACTACTGCGCATGGTTTTTTGTGTGTTTTTTTTTTACTGTGCATAAGCAACTGAAAAACGTTCCCCTCAAAAACATGTGTGTGCCAAGAGTTATTATAGATCTGTATTTGTCATTAGTTATTATTTTTATTAAGATTTCAATTCAGTTTAGTTTCAGTTAGTTTCCAGAATGGAATTCTCATTTCAGTTCAGTTTTACTAGCTTTTTAGTTTTTATTAGTATCAGTATTAGTTTTAGATTCTTTTTTTTTTTATAGATGACAATATGGGGGTATTTGTTGGTTGGGCAAGATTTAAGAAGTTCAGTATAAGTATTACATTACAAAAACAACACTTTGTGAAGGCAATTTACTCACAGTCATGTAGACATCCCAGTCTTAATAAACATAGACATCAATGCCTTGTCATACTTATGTGTTGACACATCTGACCAAAGTGACACTGACTACAACTAAAGACATTTCCTGAATATTTTTTATTTCATTCGTTATTCTTCTAAGTACCGTATCTTTTTTTATTTGTAGTCTCTAAGGTCTAGTCTATTTTTATTTCAGTTACCTTAAATATTTTATGATACTTAGTTTTAGTTTTTAGTTAATTTTTTGGGGAATTTATGTGCCAGGTTGTTTTTTATTCAACTATGTACAGTAGCAAATGACAGAATTGTTAAAAAGTTAGAATAAATGTAATGTTAAGACAGATACCAAATCTGATTGAAATCAGCTAAGAAACTTTTATTAAGACATCCTGCTAACTATCAGGCAAACAAACACAAGCACAACCTCCTTGATAGAGACTTGACTAGATTGCAATAGTGAACGTGACTTTAAATTGAGTTTTTAAAAGTGCACACTGTGAGTTTTAATATACTCACAGTTGATGTGAAGCATATAAAGGTTAAAACAATCATTTTTGTGGCATGCCTTTCAACCCTTACCTCTCCCTGAGCTGGACTCTGTAGACTGAGACACTCTCTTCATGCGTTTCTTCCCTCTCCGCGCCTCAAAGATGCCATTGATTTTCAGCACCATCTGCAGGAGGTGAAGTGAAATAAATGCCCATCTTTTAACTCCTTAAACTAATAGACAAAACTCCTACAAAGATCATTTCAATACAGCTTCTGGGAGGCCTTCCTCGAGGCACACTTTTAACAGGAAATATCCATCAGAAAATTTTCCCCTGCTTTACTCATCCCCAGACGGCAGCATGAGTGGACAGGTCTGAAACTCCCTGAGCAGTACGCTGGACCATAAATCAAAGACAGAGCAGCATGAGCTCTGTTAGAGGCCTCTCAGACTCCCATACCTTAGGGATTTTCCTCCGTCTGCGATTGTATGGGTCTCCAGAGAGACAGGGGGTATCGTCAGGGCTACTGGGTGTTGAGGGGGGGCTGATACGGGAGGGAGTGGAGATGCCAGTGTCCCTGCCAGTCTTGCGTAGCTCCAGGAGCTTGAAGCTTCGCCGTTCTGAGTTTTGTCTGAAGAAGCCAGGCTTGGAGGAGAGCTGAGGAGGGAAGATGGAGAGAAACAGACAAATTAGAGGGTGATTTTCAGCATATAACTACTTTCACTAAATCTACTTTGTTTTTATAATGACGTATTGGCAATCAGGTACCTTCGTTGGCGTGTCAGGGACAGGGGATGAGGAAGCAGGTGAGACACATTTGCTTCCCAAGCAACTTCTCTCCAGCTCTATATCTTCATAGGGGTTTTCCTTGGATGGAGGATCTTCAAAAGAAAAAAAAAACTTCTCAAAACTAAGAAATCAATGTCACCTTGATTACACAACAGCTTAACACAAGCTTTCCAAGAGCAGATAAAGTATTCTTTCCATATCAGTCATGTTTGTTTTGCCAGACAATTCCTACTCCAGATGTTCAGAGAGCTACTAGAGGCAGCGGTGTGCTTACGCAGCTCATATTTTACTGTGATAAGATGCATGCACAGTTAAAGTTAAATGTAAAACTAGCCACCAGACCGCCCCCCTGCAGATACAAAGTGTTTTATTTTCCAAAAAACCTGTGCCACTTTCTATCTTTGTATCTGTCTCTCTGTAACTCTCCTCTGTTCTATCAATCCATCCGCCAGATGTGACTTGTAGGAGTCGGAGGATAAAGAGGGACGTTCAGTTCCCTGCTCCGTCTCCCTCTGAGGAAAACAAGGGATCAGCGTGCTGTTTTTCACATTGCTGGCTGATGAGAACGTCACACTAATCTTTTCGATGTGTTTGCGTGTGCTGTCAGCTGTGCACATGTGAGTTTGCATCTGTCAACAAAGCGTGCGTAAGAATACGTGTGGTGGTGACTATTGCTTTCCTCCACATCTGAAAGCACTGTCAGGCATGTGGACTGTTTACTTAGAGTGTGTCAATGAGAATTTGGTTTGCATGTGGAGGCTAATGACAAGACTACAAGGACATCTCAGCCATTCATCACCATCTGTATCTGTGCCTCCCTGAGCTGCTTCTTGCTATGGTGAGTTACTTCACCCTTGGGACCCTTCCGAGTGTTTGGTGAACAATGTCTGAACTTTTTAAAGAACAATACTATTGTGTGAAAAAAGGAAACCATAAAAGAATCCAAAATAAGCTGTGGCATCACTCAAATATAATTAAAGTTAATTAGACTGTTGCAAGCAAGCAGCACTCATTATACACCAGTCTCTGGGATGAAAACCAAAGACACATTGAAGTTATTGTCAGTAATACGCTGTGGCTCTGAGCCATTCACATGCCCCCTGCTGTACTGACAATCACAGTAGCCAACCTCAGCTACAGCACGACCTCACACAACGGTACTATTGTACGTTATGAAATTAAACAGGCTCTAGGTGGGGTTGGCATAACCCTGCAGACAATAAGGTAGGAACGTAGGTCAAATTTCTACATATAATTTTTAATAAAAGGGAAGCAGTGTGGCTTTAAATGAAAACCGGAGCAGAGCAAAGACAGCTTGGCCTCCTCATCACCTCTGTTGCAGAACTCTATGACACAAACTAATAGGAAAAATGAAGAGGTTATTCAGTGTATGACGGGTATAGAAAAAAGGACAACCTACAGTACAGTATTTGCTAATGTTTTTTTTTTCAGTTTTAGCAAACAAAATCATGTCAGACTTGAATTTTTTGTCAGATGCTGCCACTTGTGGAAGAATACACTTGGATACGTAAAAATAAAAGTGTGATATGTATTGTTTACCTATTATGTCTTCGTAGACATTCTCTTCTGATAAAGTGCGTGTTAGGCCCAGTCTGGACTGAGCGTACCAGTCCACCCTGCAGCTCTCTGTAGACGATTGGAGCAGATCCTCAAATTCATAGGACTTCCTGGTGGACAGAACATTACAAAGACTTAGGAGAACTGCACGCTAAATAGAAAAGAAGAAAAGGAAGAATGGATTTTTGTGTGTTCCTGTTGATGCTTTTAAGAATTTTTAATATGCCAAGCAGTAAAACTGATGTTTCCATTTGCTTAGTTTTCACATCTGAATGACCACATCTGTGTTTCATTAAAGCCAGAGATTAAAGCAGGATGAAGTGCACACAAGAATCCATGGTTGCATGCGTCCCCACATGGATGCACATATATGCAAGTCAAGTAAATTGCCTTTTTGTTGAGTACAGCTTGCCAAATCCATTGTAATACAATGCAAGAGACCCGTAATGAATACTATCTTCCTTAAGCTTATCAGTTTTATATTTGTGCTATTGCTGTATTGGATTGAATTAGGGTAAAAAAAAAAAGTTTTGTCCACCACAATTTGACACAAAATAATATAACATCATACATTACAACAACACAGCTCTGGATGAGACAATATGAACATTTATTTTACAACTATCCTGGCCGAAATAATTGTGATTCACGATATTACCCCAATAATCAAAATTGCTTAAAACTCTTGAAATGGTAATAAAACATAGTGGAATTTCTCTACTGTACATTTTTGTTAAGACACAAATATTTCTATTGTATCATAGATAAGACACACATCTATTTTTTAACGAACATCCTTTTTAGTCAAAAGTAATCTTAGAAAACAAATAAAAACAAAACACAGGCTTTTAAACCATATGAAATGACATATCTTTCGATATGAAATATGCCAGTGCTTGATTAAGATCTTTTGCGTTTTTTGAGGTCGGTGCATATGCAGCCTGTTATTGCAGTCTCTTTGATAGTTGGTTGTCCAGCTGCCTCTTTGGGTGCTGTTGGACACAATGTTCACGATTATCTCAGTAATGGAAATCCACAACAATCAACTTATTGTGAGTGTTTTGTTGTGTTTTTTTATCACAATGTGCAAATAAAATTGTGTATTGTCTCATTCTTATGCAAAATATCCTCAAAACATGCATCTACAAACTTTCACACAAACTGCACAGTATAATCCAAGTCTAATTTATCCAGTGGTATGCTCAGTACTTCCCAAACACTTTTGAACGAAGAAAACATTAGTAATGTTGGAAGAGAGGACATAAGTTTCACCTTCAGTTTAGTTTTAAAAGGTAAGGTTTTAGTAAACATGCATGTGTACTGTGCATACCACTGGATAAATAAACTTGGATTATACAGCACGAGTTGTGTGAGAGTTTGTAACGGATGTTTTCATATAGTTATACTGTTGTTAAATGTGGTCCAGTTATAAATTAATACGATTGGTTTTCTCTGTGGAGGCATGAGAAAAACTTCAAGGTAAGTTCAAGTTAACACGGCATGACTAATCAATACAAATGGTCATTCTGTGGGTGAAGCACTCCTTTAACTTTAACATAAACTTTCTTAAGAAATGCATGTGAAACCTAGTCATTGGGCTCACTCTGTACCTAGAGCTACTGTGCATTGATTGACCTAAAGTGAATAATCATGGAGTTGAATTAACACCTCTCTGGCAGAGTTTTTAAAAAAACTGAACATTCTAGCTGAGCTTACAAAGGTAGGATTTTGCTAAAGAGCAGTTGCATGGCATTAGATGAAGCTAAGTGTACCTAATAATTTGGGAACTCCAGTGTGCACAAAAATGCACACTGCAACAGACACTAACAGAAACATAGCCTGACCAAACAAAGGGCTTGACACAGCACACTTGAGCGGAGTGAGGCCTCCACATATGGTATGGAATGTAACAGATCCAAGCCAAGCTCAAACAAGAATTCAGACCACTGGAGAAAATGAACAATAGATGTTCTCCAATACTGCAGCGTTCACATTTTTGGGGTTTCCTTTGAGAGCTCAGTTTGTTCATATGTCTATAACCATCTGAATTTAAGTGCTACTAAATTCCAGTATATTATTAGCTCTTGGCAGAATAAGTAATTCAGATTCTGGGTGAGACTTTACACATTTTTACATTTAGAAATGTCTGATAACTCATTTGTGACAGTCACAGGTCTTGCACAATATTTTTTATGATCAACGCTTAAATTCTTGAAAAAGCAAGGGCTTTTTTGGCATGACACCACTCTGTTTGTTGTTCTCCTCCTCCAGAAGAGTTTTGGAAAGAGGTATGAGTTGAGCTGGTGTGTACATTCCTCAGATCCAACCAGTGAGCTCATTCTTTGGGATGTTTAGAAACACAATGATGTCACCGGTGGTTTTGATTTACAGCAGATGTGGGAGATGTTGTTCACCTCAGTGTTTGGTTGGTGACGGTGGGGGAAGGGTCACAGTATACACAGAGTCATCGCAGGTTAATTCTGATCCCACAAGAACGCTTTATACCAATATATTTTTGTGAATTTACTTTTAAAGACACAAGAGTTTCAGTGAAGGTCTTAAGGTCTAGGATGAATGCCTATTATAGGAGTTATTCTCAAAAATAGTCATGATGCCCATATATTTCATTGTTTGTATTCTCTTACCTGTTACTACTGTCCCGCGGTTTGTCTGCCCAGGGTCTCCTGCAAACTCCTGGTGGTGGGCACGTGGGTAAAGGTGGAGGAGGAATGGAGGGCAAAGGGGGCAAGTTCCTTCTTCCCTTCCCCGACCCAGGCCCTGAAGCTGGAGTAGTGGGCGGTGTGTGATGCTGGAAGGTTCTTTGAGGTTTAGGTAGAGGGTTTATAGACGGAGCACCTGGCTCGCTGTACACGTTTTCCGGATCCCCCTCTCTCCTCCTCCGTGACCCACCAGGCCGAATGTCAAAAGTCCCAAAAATGGGCTCGTTGGCCTTCTTTTCTGTCTCCTCCAGCTCCTCCTTTGAAGGAGGGCAGAAGTAATTCCCTGGAAATGCCAGTGAAGGTCTGTCAGGAACATCCTTTGTTGCCTTCTCCAGTTTCTTAACATGAGTTAAAACACTTTTCTTTTCTTGGTGTTGCTCTGTTGGCTTGGAGGCTCGAAATCCCCTTTCTAAGATCACTTCCCTGTCCTTGTTCGTTGGGCCCTCTGGAGATTTAGACCTAGTATCCCCCAGCTTTCCAACATTCTCCTTCCCTGAGTCTTGTTTGTCCCAGCTGACAAACCTCTTGCTATCTGTCCTTTGGACCTCTGAAGCTTTGGAATCCTTTTTCCTAACTGTCTCAACCTCCTTCTGTGTCGTGCTCAGTGGACATGTCCCTGTTGAAGATAGTGGGGCAGGCTCCTTTTTACCCTCCCACTGTGAGATCTTATCACGGATGCTGGCAGTCTTGACTCCCGCTGGGCTCTTATTGTGGTTCATCTTGCCACATAGCCCATTCTCCATGTTGGGGGTCCGCGGGTCAGTGGTGGTGGTGGCCCTCCTGTGAGCCAGCATGGTGTCAGGAGGACCCAGGCTGTCACTCAGGCTAAGTAGAGGGGAGAGAGGACGCTTGGTGGTCACGGCAGTGTCCCTCCTGTCTATGTCCCCTGGTGACCCGCACACCTCTTGGCGCTGGGGCACCGCGGAAGACGGAGCCTCCCCAACCTTTAAGCCACAGCACTGGAGCCTGGAAAAGAACCACAAACAGAAAAATCAACATACACACTTGGCATACTTCCTTAACCCTTAAAAGAGTTGCATACAACACAAACAAACATATTCCGTATTCTGGAGAAATATGCTAATAAAGTAATAAAATAGAGAATATTTTTATTTCACTGTCCATCCAAAGCTGCTCAGTTCACATGGGCTTTCAAGTAGCTGCTTAAATTATATACAGAGGCAGAGGTAGAATGGGTAATCCACTAATCGGAAGATTGGCAGTTCAGTCCCTGGCTTATCCAGTCTGCATGGCAAAGCGTTCTTGAGCAAGATACCGAATCACGTGAGTGTGAATGATTAACTGATAAGCAGGTGGCACTTTGTATGGTAGCCTCAGTCATCAGTGTGTGAATGTGACATGTAGGCCTAGTACAAAGTGCTTTAAGTGGATGGAGGACTAGAAGGGTGCTATACAAATGTTTAAAATGCTAATGTTTTTGCTAAAATGCATGTGTTCGGGAAGTTCTGAGAACACATGCATGGATAAATGAGACTTGGATTATACTGCACAAGCTATGTGAGAGTTTGTAAATAGATGTTTTGATCTAGTTTTGCTGTTGTTAAACTGGATCCTCTATGACTTCAATTCATCTGGATCCTCCGTTCACCATGGAGACATGAAAAAAGAACATTCATTAAGAAAAAAGTTAGTAATTGAAAGTAACACAGGATGAGTAATTGATGACAAATGGTCATATGGGAGACTAAGTATTACTTAACCAGAATTTGCTAGTAAAACTCATCCCTCTGAAAATGCTTCCTGACCTTAAAACGAGTAAATAAATTAAAAACTGATATTAAACTTGAGAAATTCAGTACACACAGTACATGCTTGAAAGTACATAAGTTTTGTCAGTACAAAGTTTTTACCTCTCAAACCTGGATCAAGACAAATAGATTCCCCTGTATTAATATCTCACAAATGCAGGCCAAAGAAGTGTATTAATCTAATCCAAATTGTGCTCATCTTTATTATTAATATTTGTGAAGAAAATATTTTATTTTATCACCTTAAAATAACACATTGAAGATTTTTTGAAATGCCCATTTTGCAGTAAGGGGCTGTTAAACAAAAGATGGACTGTAGGGAGGGAAAAAAAACAAACCCTAACAAAAAGAAAAAACATGCAAAGAGTCTTCTCTTGGTAAGGGGACCATACTAACCATAACTGATGTGCACTTAATTCAAACCAGATAAACAGAGGGAGAAAGGACATTGCACTGTTGTCAACTCTAATAATTTATAGTGCAATTATTTTCATAGAAATTATAGTTGCTGCCTTCAGTGCACATAGTAGAGCATTGTGCCTCTCGTTGCTCTTAAAATTGGCAACGCAACGTGAGCACTTACACTTACACCAAATAGATCTTTGTTTTAAGGGGTAAACAAGAATTCTTGTTAAAAGAGCTCAGATGTCTGTTTGGTGCCTCTGTTTCAGCTGTGAGTCACCCCTGGAAGATTACTGGGTCATGACTGTTTGAACTCTGGGTTTCGGGGTCAGAGTTTACAAGCTACACACACAGCTATTTCTGGAGAGGAGATGAAAGTATATATAGAAGGGGAGAGGCCGGAGTGTAGACGTGCATCTTTTTCTTTTTACTCCCAACCCTAACATCTTTGTTTTGGCCCAAAGACCATTCATCAAATGATTGAATTTCCAACAAACAGAGGAAATGCGGCCTTGCTGGGTGACTTCTGATGACATTGCTGGATGTGAAAACCAACAGTCATGCAATCCAGAGGAAATCTCAAGGGTAAATTAATGATTCGAGCTTCCTCAGAAACCCTTAAAGAAAGGAGAGACTTGTAACTATGACCAGTGAAGAAACAAAATAATTCTCCTTTAATTTGCTCTGGGTTTTATTAGTTTGGCCCCTCTCTTCCATCTCCCTGTCTTTCATCTCTTGTGTCCCTCAGTTGAAACGACAGTTTTTATGAAGCATAAAGCAACAGAGGGGGAAAACTAGGTCAAATAGGAGAAGGAGCACAGGACCAGCCGGGGGGCGGGGGGTGTTAGTGAGGGGGTTAAATAAAAAGTGGAGCAGATGGAGAAGGAAATTAAAAGTGTATTTCTCCCACATAGAAAAAAAAACAAACACTTGTTCGTGATTAAGAGAGATTAAAAGACAGATATGAAAAATGGGCAGCATGGAAAACCTGTCTATCACCCGTAGCCGACGATGGGTGGAGCATGGAGATGAGGGTCACTGAGGGCAAAGAAGGGAAAGGGCCACAAAAGCATCTCCAACCAGCTGAGCTAACACAGGATCAGCAGATAAGAAAAAAGATATGAAATGGCTAGAAAGAAAAAAAGGAGAGACAAAACTAACTTTATATGATAATATTCCTGCATATAAACTTTTCACCATTCTCTAAGTGAAAGCCTTGACAAATAATAAATACAGTAACATGCAGACCCTCAAAACAACCTTTAAATTTTCCACTACATAATCCCTGGTATGGCACAAAGAAAAAAAATCCCTTTATTATAATCTAAACAGCACTAATGAATATTGCAAGGACGACAGAAGGGACTATGGAGAGTGGTCACAGAAGCATTAGACAGTGGCAGCAGGGGGGCAGTAACAGTATCTAGATGCCAGATGGCCAACACTGCCCTGCTCTGCTCTCTTGCCCTGCTATTGTTAAACTGCTGACCCTGATGGAAAGGGGTATCTCTGACTTGCTTCAGAGCAGTTCAAAACTTTTTTAATTGTATAGGAAAAAGTGTAGTTTAGGCCCAAGCAACATGTGGCGGAGAATGTGTAGGATGGCAGTGTAAAGTGAACTACTGTACAGACTCACAGCTTTTGTCACATCCTGCAGCGGTCACAAGAGCTATAGTTTCAGAAGTATTTGTCCCTGCTGCAAAATCCTGATTGAAAGTTTAAGGATCAACAGATAAGGTTTTGTTGTGGTTTCTCCTTTATGTCTGATGCAGCATGTTTTTGGACAGCTAGGCACATGGCACTCAGCAGGTTCCGGCATATTCTTTCAGGTCCACTCCAGCAATTTGCTCATACATAAAGTTTAAAGATTCAAAAGAGGAAGAAAAAAAGAAGCAGAGACTGACACATATGACTTTCTGGGAGATTTGGGTTTCCACATCGAAGTGTCGGGCTCCTGCACAGTTATTCGCAGTACGCCTTTAAAATCATGTGAGGAGAATGGCACAGTGAGATTTTCTGCTCTTTGCTCTGAGGGTGTTTTTCCCTTCGCTTCCCCATTTAGACTTCTTGCTCAACACTGCTCCTGTTTATTTTTTTATATGTATTCATATTAATTATCATCATTATTAAATAATAATTATTAATAATTTAACTAAAAGGGACCATGTAAAGTTTAAAACACAATTTTTACCATTTGACGCACTGTCCCAGATTAAAGCTTAGAACTAATTTCCATCTGCAGTCCCTCAGCAGGTCAGAACAAATACACAGCACAATGTCAAAGTTGTACAAGAAGGAGAGAAAAAAACATGCACACAACATAAAGTGATACAAAGAAGATGACACAAGACAGACAATACAACATAAAACTACACAAAAAAGCACATCACAAGTGAATGCTTGCCAAATTAAAAACAAGTTATTAGTCCTCACTCAACTCAAATTTCACCCCGGTCCACACAAATTGCTCACATCTTTTTCAGTTTCCTTTTGAAAGCACTCTATCGTCAGTGTTTGTGAGCAATACACAGATGCATCTTTGGGTCAGGATGCTTCAAACTTATGGTGTAAGTGGTACTGAAGCAAAGTTAGAGCAGGATGGAGCAGGATATACTTTTTTTTGTTTTTTCGTTAAATCTGCTCCTCGCTCCATCCAAAATCCTTCCACTCCCTGATCAGTCATTCTCAGCTGCCCTGATATGCTCTAGTGTCTTTCTCAGATTTATAATGCAGGCTGTAATAGAAGGCTGTTTTTATTTTTGTTTTTTAAATTTTGGAGAGGTCCCTCCAGAACCACAGAAGACACTCATGAGTGGATTAGTACTTCTTGTAACAAGGTGTAGTGCCCCTTCATTGTTCCATCAACACAACTGCTTTGTGCCAGTTCCTCCAGGCACAAAAGAGGAAGAACCGTTGCAAAGCTTTGTGATGGAGAGCAACAGCACAGAGAATCTCATTGTAAGTAACAGTAGCAATATCATCCAGCCAGTGGCATGAGAATAGCTGATGCTCGAGTAAACATTGACAATAACATATTCAAAAATAGGCATTACCATTTTGAAATCTAACTATTACTACGAAACACTGAATTAGAAAAAAAAAGAAAATATTTGAATGGTGGTACCTACCCGTTGACTGATTGATAGATACAGTTGTCAGTGTCTGTACACAGCAGCAGGGCCCTCCCACCGGTCATGGTGCTAGCAGCTGGCATCCTGCAGAGTCACACAGAGATGCAGTCCGTTAAAATAAAATTAATGGATTTCAATAACATGGTAAAATTTTATTGAATACATATGACTGCAAAGTAACCTATATTTCATCTTATAGGTCAGGAAGTTACAAAGAAAAACACTGACAAGTCAAACTGTTAAAGGGCATACATTTAGACAGCTGAAAATATTCCAGTTTGTGTGTGTATGTTTTTACCTAAATATATGTAGATGATGCATAAAAATAGGCGGACAAACAGGCTGACAAATGGCAGTTAGGTCAAAAGAAGAGCTGCTTCCCCAGAACTCCCTTTGGGATGAAATTTCTAACTCTGTGTGAATGTAAACTTTCAAACAGCTTAAACCTCTCATTTCTGAGACGAACAAAACTCATTTTCTGAACCAAGCTGCAGACAAGCAGACCTCACATGTTGCACGGCATCCCCCCCGAAACCCCACTTGATTAGTAATTGGAGGATACCGTTGAAAACAAAACTTTAACAATACTAGCCAACAGGCATAAACACACATTACATTCCAGCATCCATGTGGCATTACGGAAAAACATATATAATGGAATAATAAAAACCCCTCAAAATAATTAAGCCTTCATTAGGAAAACATTACTGGCAGCTGGAAGCCAGAGAGGGGCACTAAGTTCAACTTTATAAGGTTATCACTCAGTGTCTCGTCTTTTCGCACTGGCCAGAACAGATTTCTGGAGTGTTTTCAAGACAAGTACTACGCACACATTTTGTTTTCGCACTTTGGATCCTCCCCGCAAACTCTCCACAAAATAACTTTTGCTGTGTGTTTTCCAGCGCTACACATTTCCCTCTGTTCTTTATTACGGACAAGTAGTGCCAAGGCGACTGCGATGGGGAGAAATTATTACTTGGTCCATTTGTCAGGGTGTATGAAACCAGATCCACTTGGAGCGTCGCAAGACCATCCGTATGTAACATCAAATTAGAGCCGCTGATGCACAGCGCTCATAACTTGGCCTATAAAAGCTGGTGGAGCGTTGGCATGGAGCAGAAGGGCCTAGCCGCTGTCTGGCACTGATATGGTTGACATAGGCGAGGGGGAAGGTCAGGGCTAGCTGCTGTTGGCAGGTATTCACACATTTGTTCTTAGGTAAATTCACAGAGACACTAATGCATGCTTTGCCACCCAGCTGCATACCCACACACAAAACCTCATATAAAAACACACCTACGTAGATCTACACTTCCTGCCAAACTGTCCATACAAACCAAGTTATGGATGTGTGTGCACGTGTGACTTCAACCAGATGTGTGGGACACTTAAAGGGTATCCGTAGGCCGTTAAACATTTCCTGAGCACTGCCTGGCCCAAACCCCCCTCTCTCAATAAACCTGTATTAGCTAACCCTGACACTTCTCTCTCTTGCCCCCTGACTATGTAGGGAATGTGAGCCTAATTCAGCCGAATTCCTCAAATTGTTTTCCCAACTGGCAGTTTGAAAAAAAAGCCACAATTTCGGTGGATTATGTAAAAAACAATTGCAGCCAAATAGCTGAACTCTTCCCTGAGTTAACAACATAATTGACCCTCTGGGGTGCAGTGTTTAGGAATGACTCTGGGCTTTTTCTCCTCCAGAATGAAAGAACAAATGGACGCAACAGAAAAGTTGTGGTTTAGACTGACAAAGAGTACTTAAAGTACAATGTGTCATTTTCTAGCTTCTAGTTTTGCTCGCAGCTTAACTTACAGCCCCTCTATTGCTTTTTCTTTAGCCCCCCATCAGCCCAAGGTCTAGCCCCCCCCCCCGGAGAGAGGAGGAGGAGGAGGGTTTGCGTCAGCCATCCACTGGCCTGCAGGCCCAAATTATTTTCAGCTGTGAGCTGAGCAGAGGTCACATGTTTGAGGGGAAACATCAACCAATTTTTTTTCCCTCCCTCCCCCTCCTGATTCTTTTCTCCTTACTAAAACCCAACACAGAAATGAAGAACAGAAATCCTGCACGGAAGGGGGGTGGGCAAGGGGGACTGTAAAGAATGTATAGAGCCTCCTAGTTTTACAGTTTAATTTTTCTCTAGGTTGGGGGGTGTTGGATATCACGGGGGAGAGGAGAGATGGGAGATATGAAGTTAGGGGGCAAATCGAAGAGGAGAGGGGAGCTGGGGAGACAGGGGTTGTCTAAACTAAAGACGAAAGTGGATATTGCAAAGAATAATACAAGTATACTTTTGCGCTGTGAAAACAGTGTAGGCTTTTAGGCTGTCCCTTCATTGTTTGGAGCCCCGAGGCCAAAACAGAAAGTGCTAGAAGTGGAGATTCTAGGGCCTTAAAAGGTATGTTGGTGTTTTAACACAGTTCTGACTTACTGGGATCTCAAACATGACTCATACATACAAGACGGTGCTTCCCAGCACTCGCCTGAACCTGACAAGCAGTAGTGTCCTTGCATCTCGTAAAAGCAGTAAATTTGACAGCATTGCCAGTTTTACAGCGATCGGTTACTGAGGGAACTCTTTTTGGGAGCAGAGACGGCTTTTGTCTCCTACAGCTATCGGCAACTATTGTTAACCCTGACCCTCAGAGCAAGATGGCCACCATAACAATGCAGAGGCCGAGGTAAGCCATCTGCTGAGGCCAATAAAAACATCACGGGAAACTTCCCCCTTCAGCCTTAGCCCTGTGAGGTGTGACAGGCCGTGGACACTGTGGTAGAGGAAGTGGAAGTGGTATTGTTCAGCGGCAGCTGGGTGGATGAGTGCTGGGTGGAGAAGATTGCAGTGGAGTGTGTGTCAGAATGGAAATAACTCACAATATTTCAGATATTTCTTTTCTAACTAAAGAGACGTTTACTTGTTGATTTTGCAAAGACCTGTAAAAAAAACTCTCAAGTTCAAGATTTAATTTTTAACTTCTATACCCTTAATTACCTGTTGACTCCATTACTGGGTACAACTTATTTACCTAATGACCTTCAGATAGAAAAACTTGAGTATATTCCATAAATACCTTCTAGTCCTGGCCACAAATAAAAAAGGATTGGGGCTCAGTGAGCAGCACACAATCTTAATGCCTTGAAGCCTTTACTAGACAGAGATAGCAGCAGTCGGGGTCAGAGGCAGGGCATCAGAGCTGAGCATCACTTGCATAACAAACCCTGCGGGAGATTTCTATCAGCAAATGGACACTGGGTATCTGGCCATGGACAGATTCTTGTACAGTAAACATGCACTCGCATATACCACTGAAACAGGGATTTTGTTTGTTTGGGCTAACTGGCTCAATCATGTTGTTTTCTTGCTGTAGTAAATAGGATCTCAGTTATCAGCTAGCACCACCTATTCTAAAAATATACAGTAAAGTGGAGAGAGGGTATCAAGGGCGGTTATGTGAACAAGTATGATACTGAAGAGGTGACTTTGGTGTTTTTATCACGAGTGCAGCTTTGCAAAGTCTGACCTGAGAGTAGCACTGGAGTAACCATGCAATCCCTATGTCAAAGAAGCTTATCTTTTGTACATGGGTTATTCTCAGTCACATCAGGTCATTTCAGACCCTTTAGTCCATGCTATCTTCCATATAGTAGGGGGTTACGCTCGAAGAGAATAAGTTAGTACATCGGATGTCCGACCAAGCTGGAAGCCAAGTCTTTATAAGTGCTCCAAACTACCACATTCAAAGGGTGGGTGAAAAGCTAGGCATCATACAGAGGGGCAAGACATGATAATAGATTAAATATGTGGATAAGGGCACACAATGCTATCAGTTGAGCCATGCCCCAGTAAAGAACATAAAAAAGTTACAGATAGACTGAAGAGACAGTCCAGAGAGTTGAAATATTTGCAAATAATTCTAATTTCCATCTGACTCAGGAGTTAGTGAGCATAAAGCTTGTCATTGGTCACCTGTCTCAGGCTACAGTTTTACGTGGCATTTTCTTTTGCAGGGTTTTAGCCATTATTAATGCAAGCGCTTTAATAATGGTTGTGACGTTGTGAAGTTGTGACGTTGACTAAAATTCAATGTCAGGACGTCTAATGTCAACGTCAATTTAACATAGAATACTGACAACAGATGACAATGATATTTTGTTGGTTTTAAGTTGCGCTGTTATGTTACCAAAATCCAATGTCATGTTGACATCCAGTGCCAGCTGAAACAGCCTAAAGTGCTTTTTCTCTTAGTTCCAGTGGGTTCAGCCAAATCTTTTCTCCAGTGCTGGCACAGCACAAGATAGGTCTGGTCGTGTGAGACAACACTTCTTCGGACCCTATACTCTTTTCCATTGGCTCACACACCATGGATATCCAAACATCAGGTCTGCAGTTAGACTCTTCTCCACATAACAGTCACTGCATTGAATCCAATTCTACACATCTGGCACCCTGGATACACTAAAAAGTATTTGATGTTGATTGGTCATGGGGTTGTAAATGAATCTGATTCACAAAGACTTGGCACATTGGTGTACAGTATGTGAGCCAGCACACAGATGACTCAGCAGCACAAACATACAGGCCTTTCATAGATGACACTTAGCAAAACTGGTTTATGTTATACTAAATTCACACAACGTTGGATTCACAGGATGAGTAAAAGAATAAGCCTGGACTCATTCAATGACAATGTGATGACACACACACACACACACACACACACACACACACACACACACACACACACACACACACACACACACACACACACACACACACACACACACACACACACACACACAATATTTTTCACAATGAGTTCCTTAAGCTGTGTCAGTTATGAGCTGGCTTATAAGAGCTCTGCTGTCAGGACTTAGGAGATTCTTGATGTCAGTGATAACATATAAAATTCTTAGAAGATTTAACACTCTTCACAGTGCAATAAACGTGTAGACAAAATCAGCTCAGACAGTGATATTGTCGTTTTGGTTTATATCTTTGTTGTTGAGCTCTTGGTGCTTATCATCTCTAAGTGTGAACTCTTTTGTTGATAATCTGGCAAAGCTCTTATGTTGTAATTGAATTAGCTTTATCACATTGTATGTAGGTGGTGCTGTCAATGTTTCGTAGCTAGCTTCATCAGGCCTCTAGGTTGTTGTCAGTGAGCTGTTGGCTGGCTGCTGCTATAGTGCTCTGGCAGCCGGCCTGCCTGCCTCTCCCCAACAGCTGCTTCTCATAAAGATTTCATCCTCCCCTCGATCCCTCTGTCCCTCCATCTCTCTGTCCAGCCCTGCAGAAACAGCTAACACCATGACATCATCATCCCTTGCTTGTTCTTCCCCAAACTGCTCTCAGTTTCTCTTTGTCATTCCGAAATACCTAAAAAGGGCAAAGTCACTTACAGCCCACACTGCATTTCACAGTTATCAGGACATAGAGGCAAACGAAATACAGAGAGCAACCAAAAAGAGGCAGCGCTTAAACCACTTGTCATCCTTATGAGTGAGGTTTTACGCAAAACTAGGACAAGGAGAGAACATGATAGCTCAAAATGGGAATTATATACTGAGAAGAAAAAAATGTTTATTTTGTTCTTTTTCTTTCAGCACCCACGCTGAGTTGAGGACCCTATCCCCTACAAAATGTGGCTCACTATAGCATGTGCCAAAGCCTTGCCTGCAATCAATTTAACGCACCACTGCACATTTAGCCTGCTCTTTCTGGAATGGCAAACTTGGCGGCTTTTTTCCTCCCTGTCCTTCACTCTTTATTTCTCCCTTTCATTCCCACTCAGTCTTGGAGTTGTGGGGACAAAAGTATGATGGAGGAGGGAGTGATGGATAGGAGAGAAGGAGGGAGGGTGGACTGGTTTTTAATCCATATAGCCTCTGGTTCTCTTTCATTCTCAACTATATTCTCCTGCAGATCTGAAGCAGAGATTATTAATGTACAGCCAATTTGTTTTGAGAGCTACTGGATTGCCAGATCTGACATAAAGCGTTTGCTTTGAGTGATATGGGGATTTCACAGTGACTGACACGCTGCCTTGACCCGGTAGGCTTTGACAGGGTTTTGCCTGGTTCCTGAAGAAGTAAAAAGGAAGGGTTGATGGTAAAGGAAGGGACGTATGGAGAGGAGGAGGGAAGAAGAGGGTCGGGCAAATAAACAATGGAATTTTATCTGGGCTCGGCAGCCTCCCTCTCTCTTTTTCTCTCTCTGTTTCTGTCTCTGTGTCCTGTTCAGGGCCCCTGCTGCTTTCCCAAGCTGATTTCATAGCAAGGCCTTGGACATAAGCCAAACAGGCCAACTCTATCGCTATGTGAGCCGGTATCTGCGTGTATATCTGCCCATGCATGCAACTGACAGCCAGAAAGTGTGTTACAAGCCTGGAAGCTGCACATTCATTGAATTTATCAATTTTTCCAGCACGCCATGGTTACCTCTCTCTCATCTTCATCTTCTCTGTTTTCACACACATTACTATTCCATGCTTATCTTTCCATTCTACATTCACCACAGACCACAGGGACCTGCACTGTATGATGTTCAGATGCCTATCAGCTGGCCTTTAGGGGCAAAAGACAAGCACACACACACACACACACACACACACACATACATACAGTACATGCACGTGTCCCCCTGCTGC
Organism: Plectropomus leopardus; assembly: GCF_008729295.1. Lineage (NCBI taxonomy): Eukaryota > Metazoa > Chordata > Actinopteri > Perciformes > Serranidae > Plectropomus > Plectropomus leopardus. The sequence goes on along the minus strand of NC_056473.1, from coordinate 11,128,849 downwards.
CCAGTGTCCTGTACAGAACTATTGATAGTTCTCCTGCCCTGCTGTGTCCTCTCGCCTCTCTACTTCTCCCGCTGCTCCCTCCATTGTTAGGAGAGGATGGACGTGAGACGGCATTGAAACTGGGTTAGCCACAGAGCCAGACAGGAACTGAAGGGGGGATACCACAAACAATTAATTTCTCTCTGAGTGTTTTTTTTTTTTTTTTGCTTATCAATCTACTCTAAATATAACACAAGAGTATCCATTGTTGTATTTGTAATGTTACACATGTAGCATTTCTTGTTATTGCGGTTGTTGTTTATGACTGAGACTCTGACGGCCCGGGTGTCTGCAGTCTGTCCCGCTGGGAGCTGGAACAATCGGTCAAAATATTACCTCAGAAAATGTATAAACAAACCTTAATTATAATCGGGGCCACAAAGGAAGCCACTATGGATGTAATTATGGTGCACAGCCACAACCAAGAGACAGAGTGCTATGCCATTTAACAGGCTTCTTCTGCATGAAATAAATAGTTATTTTCTTGTTTGTGTTTGTCCACACAAACTGACAGGAAGTGTTATGTGATTAGCAAAAGGTGGGAATGAATGTCTCCCGAAATGAGGTCATCAGGCTTTTGCAAAGCAATGTTTTTTTTCCACTTAAAAATTCACTCTGTACAGTAAGAGCTTGAGTTCATTCTTGATAAATGAGACAGCTCTGACTACAACAAGGTCAAAGTGGCAGCAAACGGAAGGAAAACTCCAGACTAACTCAGCGAAATCCTCCTAAAAGTCCTTCTCACTCGCTCCACCTGTCAGAGTTTACAAATGACCATCCCGTAACAGTTTAACCACAGCTTTTAATGGGAAGGTCTCCATTTCCCTTTGGAGTTTGTGGCTTCCATTCCAAATTCCACTGTCTGCAAATGGTGCAGCTTGCAAGCTAATGATGCACTAAAGTTTTCACAGTGATAAGGCCTTCTAGAAATAGTATGAAGGAGGAGCCTTTGACACTACTGGCCAGATAAAAGGTGAAAAATAAGTGGATAATTGAAAAAAGATTTGTGGAAGCTTTTAAGCACAGAGATTTTTAAACCTGGACTGACCTGTTGGAAAATTGGATTATAAATGAATTCTTCTACCTCAGCAATGGCCTATCTCCAACAAATACAAGAAGGCCTAAACTAGCTCAATGACGAGAAGAGAAGCCTCTCTACCAGAGAAAAAGACAAGATCATCACAAGAAGTTGAGGAGGATGGATCTGTCTTGGAGGCAGAGCAAACAAATTTCTCTCTATCCCCCCATCTGGGAGAAGGTGTCGTGTTACGTCTCTTTGCAGAGTTGGAGCATCTGTCCTTCGACTCCCTCCCACAGACATGCCAGCCCCTCCTCTCCAAAGACAGAAAGCTACCATCAGCAGAGCTCCTGACTCATCCCCAGTCTGCTCCCAATTACCCTGCTGGCTCCACAGACCTGTGCCCATGCCAACACATCCAAAGGCCCACTTTTAAACAGCTCTCACTTTGGCCTACATAACCCCATCCAACACTGCCTCAAAAAAAGAGGTACATTAGCAGCTGAAGCACTACTCCAGGTTCAGCCAACATCTAAAAATTTGGTGATGCCAAAGGCCTCGGTATGCTTCAAATAAAAGTGCTTGTTGGATCGTCTCACAGCATCTGAAACCATAACGGTGAAATCAGGGGGGCAATTATTACGGAACAGACAATCCGACAGTCACGCTGCCTTTGCCCCGTGACTTGCCAGGTGTGTGGTGGTGAGAAATTGAGCAGCAAGTTCTCTGTTTCCATTCTTCACACAACTGCTTCCAACACTTTTAACTCATACATTCAAGTTAAACAATCACCAAATAGTTCGGCTTGTTTTTACATAGTGTAATTCGCTACTTCTTGCACAGTCAATGTTCTGGTGTTTCTTTCTATGATATTTTTAGCCATGTGATTCCTAGGGGTGGCAATGTTCACCTGTCACTCAGTTGGTTACTTCATCCAGCACTTTGGTCCTAACTTGAATTATCTTGACAAATATTGGATTGATTGCTATGAAAATTTCAACCAATATCCAACCTCTCTTAAAAGTTCTGTGTATGACACTCAGAACATCAACAAAGCAGCAAACTACTATTTGCTTTGTAAAAATATAAAGGAGTATTGGCATCCCAAGCAGAGAATGGAGTCATGCATGTGTTGTAATCTGAGCTTCTCAGTGGTTTGTTGTAGTAAGCCGGTCCAACTGCACGTGCATGTTAGTGCATGTGTGCATCCCAATGGCAAGCTCATCCCTAAGCACTTCACTCATATGACGGTTACAGCTGAAATCAGGACATTGTCTTTGTGGAAACATAGCACCTACCCTCCAGTTCCCCCTGGTTAACACCATTAGCTCTGTCAACACTGTTGCCATTGTTAAGCATTGTTTAGGTGTTAAAGATATACTCTCTATTCTGTACCTTGGTGATCCTTTGACTTTTCCTCTTGTGCTGCTAGCAGGTCAAACCTTTCACTCATTCAGTCAAACATCATCATCTGGACTGGAACCATATTTTGCACAGCACTACCACAAAATAGACTTTTGTGATTTTGTAGTTTAAGTTTTCAATGACTAATGAATGGATTGCCATAAAATTAGGTGCAGACATTTTAACACATCAGTGCTGATAATAAATTGTTGAAAAGCTTCCAATTTAGATAGTGAACACAAATACCTGTTAAACATCAGTATTAGCATTGTCAGCATGTTAGCATAATGACCTTAGCAATAACCTCAAAGCATAGCGTCACAGAGTGTGGTTAAGTCAGAGATTAATTTCAATCTATTTCGTTGGACAGTGGTGCTATTCTGAATCTGAAAAGTATGCTATCCCTTTAATTTTTTTTATTTTTTGTATCCAGCTCCCTTCCTTCCAAAGACAAATGAGTGCACACCATGGGTTCCTCTGGCAGTAAGAAACAAGACCTTGGTGTAGATGCACCTGCGGTTGGAGCACTGTGGTTGCAGCAAGCATAAATCATCACTGACAGAGTAAGTAAGGCCATTGACAGGAAAGCTCGCCAAACAAAAGAAGCCATGGAGCTCTTTCTGGCAGTGAGCCTCCCTGTTTGGCAGGCAGTGATGAATTTCAGTGGGTGAGGTAATTCATAAACAGCCACAGGTAATATGCCAAGTGATAGACACACACCTTCTGTCGTCTGCAACCACAGCTGTATTCTGTTTCACTGTGCCCTTAAACACAGGAGACAGACATGGCATGTCTTACACCTCAGGTAATACCTGTCTCTGCTGTTAACAACACCCAAAGGGCCTGGATTTTACACATGAGGAAGTGTCATTGAATACACCATCATTCACAGGGAAAAAAAAGGCTCCCTACAGTGGAGCAGTATTTACAGTGTATGATATTACATTGTGCTGACACACAATGTGGGATTCTTGAGCCTAATGGTAAAACCTTTCCTCTCTAAAACAGGCTCAGCCACAGTAAATGTGCAGCAGTGAGTGGACCTACCGATTCAGACTTTCAACAATAACCTGGCTTCTTCAACACACTAACATTATTCTCTTGGCCCCAGATTGAATTTCTCCTCCAAGCCACAGTCTCTGAGCTGAACTCCAAAGCCAAAATCCTCTCCTCTCCTTCTCCTTCCTGTTTTTCCCCCCTTCACATTTTAAGGGTTCCGCTTGAGAATTCCCACCAGAGCTCCCCCGTCCCATCCCTGCTCCCCTGCTCCTCTGCATGTCTGCACAGAAACAGAATTTTAGAATTCGCCTGCCGATCCCCGGGGGAGCCGCGCAAGGCGAGAGCTTGGGAAAGTGCTCTTCCGGAGTGTAAACTCCAGAGTCAAAGTCGGAGCTGACGTTTTTGACCTTCACACACCCCGTGACCAACAACTGTGAGCCTGAGCCAAGGCCGCCAGTGGGCAAAAAACTGAGTGAAATGCAGAGGGTTGTTTAGCACTGCTGAAACAAGTCAAACTAAACAGATCTAAAGGTGTTTGTTTCCATCATTATCTCCTCAGCAACCTAAGGGCAAATTGTACTTAACACATAGCATATACTAATAGTCAAACAGTGTTTGGCATTAACATTAATAATATTACTTTCCCAATAACAAATAGTTTAAAAAATAACTAATACATTTTCAGTAGTAATATTACAGCTACCCCTAAAACAAAAAACTCATTACAGCCTAACCTTTGTTGTCATCCCCCTACTGATTTGAAATCCAACAATCAGTCAAATCCCTGGACTCCATTTCCTAATGGTTGCATATGCACATCACAAAGCAGCAAGACAGCTTGGAAGATGGAAAAGCTTACATTCAGTAGCTGGGACTATTCCCATTACTTTGATTTTGTCAGGGGGAAAAATGACAAGAGCATTGTTTTTCCATGAAGCGGTATTAAGACTCTATCCATAGTGACAAACACAACCTCAAACCTCCTGAAACACCTACTACAACTGACAGCACAACAATGTTAAGACCGAGGAAATTCATCCCACCAAAGGTGAGCCCTCCTCAGAGGGAGGAGGACTGTAGCCATTCAATGGCAAAACAACCAAAACTGGATTTTAATCGTTGACAGCTGCATTCTACAAGCAACAAGGAACTAATGAAGCTTGTGGCTGGATGTTTGGTCGATGAAATGTTGCCTACTTTCACAACTGACTCTTCATCTTTCAGACAGATCTTTGGGAAAATACCAGCCACACTCAACAGAAGACTCCAAAGTAAAACATTACTTGCACGATATCTAACCTTTGCTGCATTTACCTGAAGTTACCCTGACTTCCATACAAAAGTGCACAGAGGTCTGTATTTTGAAGAGAGAGGATGTAATTAACAAACAACTGTTGACAGGAAGTAAGTAAAGCAATAATATTATTATTCAAAAGTGTAATGAGTAAAAATCAGAGCAACTGCAACATGCTTGATTGTTTTTTGCATTCTGACATTCATGAGACATTAACAAAAACTAACAGTTATTGTAAATTTAATATGAACCTTATAAAATTATGCCCCTATGACAATACTAGAGCTAGATTTTTTAACTTACACTTATAAGACTAAGTATCTAAAGCATTAACCATGATGACAAAGTCATCCAAACATTTATGAAACGGCAAAGAGCACACAACATGTCTGCTGAACAACTAATTGATTGATGATTTCGGCATTATATGAGAAAAACTGAAGATTATAATGAGGAGAAAAAACATTTATGTGAAAATTGACAATGTAATGTTTTTCATGTATTGAGCCTATCACTATCCAAAACAGACATCTATACAGAGCTAAAGAGGACTGACATAGACTGACATCAAGCTCTGCAAATATAACTTGACACTACATAACAGTATAAGAAGGATGAGATTATTGTAGCCATCATTACACTGGAGACAGAAAAAGAGAAAACTACTACTTTCCCAGTTCTAAAGCTTAACAAGACAGTGTTTAGATATGATTTGGTGTGATCAAAGCTTCTCCGTGTCTGCAGTGTGTCTGGAGTATCTACTCATTAAGTTGTTACACTTGGATGAACCTCCAGACATTGTTTTAATTCTCATTATAGACTAGATCCCTAAATTGACAGGTAAACCAAATTCTTCTCATTCTCAGTCATTGCTGCAAGAGAAAGAGGGAGAGAAGACAAGTAGGCTGATGAAGTGAAGGTCATTTCTCTTACAGTTTTTCCATCCCAAATATTACACACACATGCAGTCACATAACCAAACTAACAAAGCATACAGTAGCCTTTTCCCATTTTGCTTGGACTACTCATTATAACATGGCAACTGGAGCCTAAATCAACGAGCTGTACAGCCACATTAGAGTTACACTTTGAACCCACATGGACGCATTCCTTTCCAGACGGCAGTCTTCCCCACATACAAGTTCTTTTTCCGTGCTGGGGATGTCAAACAAATGGTAAATGCATGTTCACATGCAAGTACAGCATGTCAGTGAATGTTCAACTATGTGTTTGTATCCATGTGTCTGTCTGTTTCCATTTGTGTGTTTTGTGTCTGTCTGTGCCTGTTTTCCTGCATGCATTTCTCTGTGTGTGTGTGTGTGTATGTGTGTGTTCTGGAGTGTGTGCGTGTTCGGGTTAATGCCACCGCCACACGCTGCCAGTGGGCACGAGCTGCAAAACCAAACCAAGCTTGAAACACTGGGTTTTCTGGATGGTCTTCATCAGCATGGGTTTGCTGTGATGATTCTCTCAGCCCACATCTAACACCCTGCCATCAAACTGTAGCTGCCTCTGTCTCTGCCACTCTGCAGACTGAACTCTGCAGATCCACATGCTGTAGTGTAGTATGTGTAAACAATGCAGCAGGACAGCAGGAATTCAGCCTGCCATGTCCTGTTCAATGTCCCAATTAGAGTTGCAACAACTATTTTCTTTCAAGTTATGGTCTGATTTCAAAAAAATAAAAAATACAACTCAGACAACTGCCAGACAGAGCAACAGCTTGCAGGCGGCAAGCTGTGAGCAAAGAGTATATGAATATATGTGTGTGTCAGGGTTGAGGGAGCATCTAATGAAAAAAACATGGCCTGCTGCCAACTGGATAAATGTCTCCAGTATCCAGTGTGATGGTATGCATTATCCATGCATGCATGTTTGTATGTGTGTTGCTTTGACTCTTACAATGACAGGGTTACGGGTGTCGAAGATGGTATGCATTATCCATGCATCTATGTGTTTGTGAGGAGGGGGTGTTTTTGATCATGACTAAACCCACGGCCATCTACCAACATCACAGACAATAAGTCCCCCACCATATCTTTTGAAACAAGAGGAATTCTTTTACCATCACCACAGGACACATTCTTTTTGAGCATGTCACCGTGGTAACAACAGCAGCTCGGGGATGGCAGGAGATTGGTCTGGCGGGGTCTTTAAGTTGCAGGCCACCCCGCAGTTTGCCTGTCAAAAGTCAGTTCCTGTAAAAGGAGGGGTATACAGGCCATAACCTCCTAAAACCTTGCTGTCACTTTTCTGGGCAGAAAAGAATTGAGAAGACAGATGTCACTGCATCGGCTAACACACACACACACACACACACACACACACACACACACACACACACACACACACACACACACACACACACATGCACATACACTTAAACTCATAGATACAAACACAACATGCAACCCAAGATGAAAATGTTAAAACTTAAGTTGACCCATAAAAAATAACCAAGGTTATCACGTTTTCACATGACAACATTAACGTGTGCAGATGGCTGTATATGTCCACACACAGACAACGTATACACACTCATAAATGTGTTCATAAACTCACACACACACCTATTGTTCATTTGTAAATGTGTATGCAGATTTTATGTGTAAAACAGGCACCTAATAGTTAACACTCTTGTAAATTGAGAGCATAGTGTCAACGTGAAGCTAAACACTGTTTTCCTGGATGAATTTGCACTCTAGTGACTCATACCAATCATCAAGACCGATTTCTCCACTTCAGCACGCTTCCAAGAAAGAAATAACAAGCTGATTCAGTTGTGAGAGATGACAGACTTAGTCACAACGCGAAACATCTGGTATTTGAGTTGTTTGAGTTTTTAAGAGTTGGCTTTTTTTTCCTTTGCAAAGCATGCATATTAATAAAAAAAATCTGTCACTGGGTATATTTAAGACCTCATGTGTTGCACGTGTTGATATGTCCGGGTGTGTTTATGCGAGGAATCATGAGTCACAGAGAGGGAAAAGATAGATGGGCATTGGCTGAGAATGCCATGAATATGAGTGTGTCAATATTTTGGTGCGAAAGAAAGAAAAAGGGAAAGAAACTGCAGAGAAAATGCCCTGACAACAAATGAGTGCGTGTCTGAGAGTAAATATGAATCACAGAGAGAGGAAGAAGGAGTGTGAATATTTGAAGTGATGAATACAAGGTCACAAATACCCTCTTTTCCACCACAGTGCGCATTGTCTGTGCACAGCAGTCATGCAGACAGTTAGCCTCTGCCCCTGAGTCAGAATGTAAACAACTGACCCAATCTGACAGACCTCTCTGTGTGTGTGTGATAGGAACACTGGTACACACACACACACACACACACACACACACACACACACACACACACACACACACACACACACACACACACACACACACACACACACACACAAACACAATGGCTCCACACCAGAGCCCCTTTACAAGATTGCAGCCCACTTATTACAACCTTGCTGACTAGCAGACAGACAGTCCCCTTGTCTTTATCTCAAACTCTATAAACCTTCACCTCACAGTGCCGGAGAGTCAGCCAGTCTCAATTCAATAAACTCTCAACTTTACCCTGTTAAGTAAATACAACAGCAGGACAGAGAGAAACAGGAGAACGGAGGAATGTTGAACTAAGGTTTGTAAAACTGCTATCAACCTGCTGGAGCTGTGCATTTATGCCAATATGAACAAAACACTCAATTAAAGAGGCAGTGCAGAAATTTGTTTCAAATTAAGGGGCGCTTCAACCGCAATTACAATTAAGCAGCATATTAAAAATCTTCCAGTGTTGCACATTGCCTGAATCTTGTTCATGTGTTTAATGATTGCCTGGCAGGCTGAAATAAAAGGCCACTGAGATGAAACCACTGAGATGGATTATGTTGGCTGATTGATAACCATCTCTTCAGGGTCAGTGCTAATAGCACACAGCAGACATTCCTGTTGCACTGTGGTATGACATGCAACAGAGCATCCGTTATCTCACATGAAGTGACATGGCTGAGTCAGTCAACACAGAGATACACAGACACATGGATCTGCATCAATCTCAAAGCAGTCCTGTGGAGTTTTTAACCACTGGTGCCAATCAGGAGCAGCATTTTGATGACAAAGTTTCCTCTGGTTGCAGAGGGCAGTATTAAAGGGGATATTTATACATCAGCTGGACAACATCATATATTAACTTGCCCTGTGTGTTGGTAAATAAGCTTTACTTCAAAAACCAGCCATGCACTTTGTACGAACATTCTGTTAAAAAGGCATTAGTAAAGCTTATAAGCAGTAGAGATATAGATTAGAAGGCACCATGACTAGTATGTTTAGAATGCCATTTTAAGCTGTTAAATGGGTATGTTTGATGTTGGGCGGCAACATGTATATGAGCTGACTTTGTCAGTAGGATTTTAAGGGGATGGTGGATGGTATTTCATCGAGGCAAGATCGCTGCCAAGCTGCAGACCACTGTTTTAGACCTACAAACAACAATACCGGTTGGGGTGTTTCCAGCTGTGTTTGTGCCCCCCACATGGGTGTTTTTCAACCAAGTCATAGCTGCATTTCCAGCAGCATTTCTGCCCTAAACGTGGGTATTTTGTAGCAACCCATCTTTGTTTTTCCAGCAGCTTTTCTGCCTTTAAACTTTTTGGCAAACAGTCTCTTCGTTTCCAGTGGCTTTTGTGAAAAGCGACAAGAAAAGACAAGTACTATCGTCCCTGTTTGCTGCAACTCTACATACTGTCAGCTGGGGGCAGTAAGGAAGCAATACAGCAATCAAGAGAAGAAGAAGCCTGTCTTACAAATTTCACAATATTTACAAACCCTGAAAAAAACATTGCAAATGTTTTATGAGGTAAGAAATGCATTCAAGATGTTGAGCTGGTCTTAAGGGTGCATTCTGCTGAGAAAATATAAACAAAATCCTGTTTGTTTACAATGAAAACTTCACATGGTACATTTAGCAGTCAGCAAAGGATATGAATCGCTATCCTTTTAATTTTGCCTGGGACATATCAACTTCTTACAGTAAGTTACATTAAAACAGTGATTTACCAGTCACCATTTGATATGTAGGCAGTGTCTCTGTTAATAGGTGGTCGTTGCTGT